>NW_019416264.1:734899-764962 GCF_000390285.2 Anoplophora glabripennis | reverse complement strand
GGTTTGAAAGTTCCAAACTATATGAACTATTGAATTTAACCCAATATTGTACAAATATTCGGTTAGGTATACTCTCCGGAAAGTGAGATTATTATAACAGTTCATGCATAATTTTTATATTTTTACAGCTTACTTGCCAACTTATCAAGTTTATGAAGCAAATGAATTAAATTGTTGTCGTTTTTACTTACAATTAAATACATAACAAGAAATTGTTTTAATAGTACATGCATAACAACATTCTGTATAAATCAATTAGGATTTCTTGTAGATACAAAATAAACTTAAAATTATTAAAAAATGTTTTATTTCCTTATCGAAACCATTTACTAAGTATATCTTGGCAAATGTCAAAATTTGAAAAATACTATAATATAATAAAATAATAAATAAGAAATTGTCTGTATTTATTTGTGGCATTATAAATGTTATAATTTGGATATTTTGCCATAGTTTGAAGAAAAAAAAACTGGAAAAATAAACCCTTGTACCGATAGGGACAGTCAAGTGTCAATACTGAAAACTTTTGCCTAATAGTGAGATGCCAGAGACATACATCTACATGTATAAGTCTGGTTACGCACTGGAAAAACAAATACACATCACAATAACACTATGACGTTTCTGAAACCTCTAGTTTCGTTATCAAAGCAGAAGTGAATTAGAAAAGTACTGAATATTAGTTTTTCGCTACATTTTCTGTTTAACTAAATAATCTGTTCTCAAAAGTATTGACACTTGACTATTCCTATTTGTATAAGGGTTTACTTTTAAAATTTTTAAAATATAATATAGAGGAATAAGTGAGAAGTCGTTTCCATACGATAGATGGCGCTGTAATCAGTTCACAAAGTATAAAGTGTTGCCTACTCATTAGGAGCTAAGTAGTAGTAAGCTTCCAAAACGTTACGTGGCGCTGTTTCGCGGTTTAGTTGCAATATGAGGAACATTTCATTCTACGCTAGTACTATATTTTCTATGTTCACTACCAACAAGACCTTCGGGTCCACAACAGTTCGGTCGAGTTTCGAATACACAACATCTACTAAACAGCCAGACCAGGCAGAAATGCCAATGTCGCGCTCCAATGGGGTGTATCCAATAGGGTGTACCTAGACCGGACTTCACCACAGCCGGAATACCGGAATCCACCCTGCTTGCGAACGAACGTACAGTCCCGGTAATTGCAGTACTTTGTCATCTATCATTGTCATTTCTCTAAAATTGCTTCAACTTTGATAAATTAGTTTTTATTTGAAGAAAGGTATGTGTTTAAACAAAGGTTTTGTGAAAATTAACCCCGTTACAAAAATATCCCTTCGGAACGGACATAAGCTTCAATGTCACCATAAAAATGTATGGAGGAGTACCAAATTTCAAAAAAACTTAGCATATATTCCAATTTCTACTGAAAACAAATATGATTTAATCATTTTAAAAAATGCAATTAATGCGTAATAAATCCAATTACTTCAGAATAAATGCAATAAATTAAGAAAGGGATATGTTCTTTAGAAAGCCAGGAGTACCTGCTGTTAGACAGGGCGGCGTTAAAGCCGTTAGTGCAATTAGCTTTGCCGGCATCGCCCTACAAAAAAAGGGTCCTCGGTGAAATTTTTATGTAAATTAAGTAGGCTGTATTTCAGATGGGCCGCTATTTAGGCTAATTCGTGTTCCGGAGAGTAAGCTGGAAATATAAATTATGCAGTTTGGAAAGTTGATAGGCGTCTGGAAAGATATATTAGAGTAAATTTAAAAAATTACCGAAAATTTGAAAAAAAAACATGCACAAGTTTTAATTGTTTCGGAAAAATGTTTATCCAATAAAACGGAATATATTATCTAATTTATTAATAGCCACAGGGTCACCTCGCGGCAATATGCTAGATTCGACTGTAACTTTGAATACATCAGAAAATTAAATATTATTTATCTACAAATTTTTCAGGAGAAATTCATGACTTAAAAGTTATTACGCATTAAGCATTACCTCGTATTTTACTTAAGTACACCCTGTATATTTTTACATATTCTGTTGTAAAGATTTTCAATTCTATTCGTAAATTGATTTGACCTTTAAAGAACCTTCAAACTTGACCTCTAGGTCATAGTCAAGGTCATCATCGTATGATCCCATCAAACCATAAAACTTTCAATGAAAATTCTTCGTCGTAAGTGGTTTCCCGAAAAATATCGCAAAATGTTATTCAGAATCTTATTTAACCCATAACATAAAGACATCTGAACGTAAATTTTCCGCTCTATCTATTTCCGGTATAAGAAATATATCTATCATATCTAAAAATGCAAGTTGACCTACGTTTCACCTCTCTGTCAAGGTCAAGGTCACCTTCGAATGTCCCCCTCAGAACCTTACAACTTTTATCTAAAAAGTTGTTCTTGAAAGTGTTTCCCTAAGAAGATATTGCAATGCGTAACTTAAAATGGGATACCTTGTATCTCAAATTTCATAAATATTTTATATACAGACTTAAAATATGTTAAATTTTAATTTGTGATAAAGGTAATCGAAGTGCCTAAAAACGAAAAATTGGACAATACAGAGTATTAAAAATTCAAAAAGATATACATATATCTCTAAATATATTCTAAACATAGTTTTTGTTGTTTTAAATTTTTTATAAATTATTGTGGCGCCATTTTGAACACCTTTTTTTGTAAAATCATTTGTCATTTTGAATAATATCTGTAAGTATTGTTAATTTATACCAAAACGGTAAAAACTGTGTAAAATAGTCATTTTCGTTTAAAATAAAATTTTTATATAAAAAAATTCCATAAAATTATTTTCTCAGTGGCGTGTTTCAGATGGAATTTAATTTACTCACGACGAATTTTTTTTGAAACCATCAATATTCTGTACAGAAAAAATGAATGCTTTAAGGACAAATGTTTACATAAAATTTCTTAGAATTGTTTAACTTCACTGTAACTTACTCTCTCAAAACTTTCTTCTTTGATGTTTAGATTAATTTCATAATTCACTTCAAACTTCTTGCATATAGCTTCATATAAAAGGAAGTTTCCGTATTCTAGAACTGATTATTTCTTATAATGAATAGCTGCTGAAGTACGCACCTGAATATTTGACATTTCATCGTCACAAGTGAATATATTAATTAAACTGTTATCCGATGTAAATACAAGAGAAAACTTTTCAATAAGGAATTTTGTCTGTAAAACATAGAATATGTTCGTTCGAAAGAAGCTTTGTGTTATAGCAATTTATTATAGTTAAGTAATTTTCATTGCTTCCTTTAAATGGAGAAAATGGTATCCTATTCTAAATAATATTTTTTTAAGCTCAACTCTATTCAGTAATTCTCGAACATAGTTATATCTATTGTATTTATCATTGGTAATTAAACTAACCATTTCGTTGAATCAAATATAAAGTCATTTGGAATCCATACAATTATTTAATTAAACAAGTAGATACATAAACTGATCACTTTTCCTTTCTTTTAATTTTTAGGCAGGTCTTGCAAATTCCTTCAGGGTATATCCGCAATCTCTTGGAATCATCTGATTTGGACACATACAGACATATGTGGTACACATATGTTGCAGCGGAAATCAATCCAACAGCTCAATACCTAATCAACCCAGTTCAACTCTTGAGTCGCGCCTTTGACACCTCGACTACTGCAGCGCCTATTACTGTGTTATCACATTTTATAATATAAGCTTACCTAGGTAATGCCATTCTGTAACACTGTAAAAAAAATTAACTCAATTTTCACTCAATTTCACTCAATATTGTATCAATCTCCTCATTATTGAGTGATCCCACCCCATTCTATTATTGTCGTGCGTTGTCTTTGTCTATTCCTTTCGTCGCCATTAGGTCATCTCGAGGCGTGGTGTATGAAGTGTAGTGCTGGACAATATCCGTTTATCCTGTTATTTTAGCACAAATGTGTTTAAATGCAGTGATTTGATTACAATAAATAAAAACAATAATAACTTGAGTCTAGATTAATATTTGGTTAAATAAAAGGAATGTTAAATTGTTACATAACTAGGTATTTGTAACGTAACGGTTATGATAATGTATTCGTCCGATCAGTTAACCAATTGTTTTAATTGAGACTTAAAAAATTGTCTCTAAAATATTTGGCAGCTTTGTATGTATGACATTAATACAATGATACTTATATTAAAATTTAAAGAGAATATAAACCAAGACCGAGTAAAAAATTACTCAATATTTAAATTTAGCGTCAACTCTTAATTGGTTTTACATACTCGGAATAAAGTCAAAAGTTGATGCAGAAACTCGGATTTGAGTAAAATTCACTCACTTCTGTTGCAATAGTTTCACTCATAAAATATTAGTTGTACTCAATCGAGTTTGGACAGAAATTGATACATTAGATAGGAAAATTGAGTGAAATTGAGTGAATTTTTTTTACAGTGGATCGTTACACTGTGTGCTTTTATACATACTGAAATACAAACCAACATCTTATCTAATATAGTGGATTATACCCATATAAACTGATACATTATTGAGTGAAATAGAGTGAAAATAAGTTTAATTTTTCTTACAGAGTATCAGTTCTAATTACTATATCATACGACAGTAAAGTTGTGCTTTTTAGTTGAGCTTCTTCACAAGTGTAACAACAAAATACCACACTACTATAATGGAACATATAATTATAATATTTGAAACTTCTCAAATTTGTAATTTAATATACAGCACCATTTAGATTTATTGTTAAATAAAAAAATATGTAAAATATAAAAAATATTTCACTGACAGTCGTTAGATATACAGCAGCAGTTTTCTCCATCTAGAAACCGTTTGATTTTATAGAGAAACATAATTAGTTATAGGTACATGTTTACAGTTTCATTGCATGTCACTTTACCGAAATGGCTAACTACAAAACTCCAACATTAATAAATAGATGTAGGTACCTATAAAATGTGGTTATAAAATAAAATTTGTGATATTCAAAATTTTATTCGCTGTTTTATATATTTTATTCAGAAAAAAAACTTGTTTGCATCATCTTCATCAACGTATAAATCAGAAAATGTATATTCAGCGTATTTAAAAGCTCTAACCGAATATTAAACATTTAAATAAAAAGGGAGAAGTTTTTTCAGCTGAGGGTGCTGAGATATCACACCTCTCTACGTTATCAGCCATTTTCAGAAGCATGCCCGTCTTCCACGAAATTCCGCTAAAAGGGTGGAAATATAAAATACACACCCACTGAATTTATTGTTCAGTCGCAATATTCTTGGATTTGTGGAGACTCTTGACATGTTTGACACTCTGTATAATAATAGACTTTGTCACTAAATACCTTCCATAATTTAATGATACTGCATTTTGATTGTACTTGTAAAATATATACTGTGACAGACTGAGTTGAAGTATATGTCACATGGGACCAGAAACCGTTGCAAGCTATACTCCTGAAAAATACGTCTGTCCCACGAACTACATTATTTACGTGACGCCTCGAACTCACGAGAGGTAATTCGGACGGAATTGTACATATTTACCCATCTTAAACAATGGCATGTCGGGATCCTGAAACGTCTGACTAGATAAGAGATGCATCTGTCAGGTTGAAAGAGTTCCTTTACATCTAACAGTCACGAATTCGCTTTTCTTTATTTCGCCACGCTCTGTATCAGCCGGCTAGATATTGTGACATCTCGTGATGTTTCAGAGCAAAACATACGTCTCCGGCTACCAACAAAGTAGAGTTAAACCGGAAACTGATGGACATCAAAATTTACTTCAGGAACGGTACATTTTTCAGTAAACAATTGTACAATTCGTACGTCAATTTTATTTTCAAAATAGGAAATATTAATCAAATCAATTTGTGGGTGAAAAAGATAAAAATATGTAGGTACCCGCCTATACATATATTTATATACATAAATTATTCTTTGTGCAGTCAATAAATGTTTCACATTTCATAAATTAACAATTATTTTGATAATTTACGGTTTGTTTATTTAATTATTTTCCAGTTAAAATCATACATGATTTCAAACCACGAACATTAATTATTATTTAAATTGAAATTCGATGAGTGACATATTTTGGAATAAGGTCATATTTGTAAAAGATATTAAATCCGTTCTATATTTATGTGAGTTTTAACCAACACATGTACGTTATTTATGTTGGCAATATTAATAACTAACTAGGACAGCTGTGGTTTTCGCTTTGACAGTGGATAAATAGAAAAATGTAATTTCGAGTAGACTCGCTGACAAATTTTAGTAAGAACAACAGTTCTAACTAGATGTTTTAACTTTAAGAAATGTAACTTTAATAAGAACTTATTTCAAGTAAATTGAGATATCTATTGACTATTTTCTGATCATGAAAACATTATACATAAAAAAATAATACAACCCAGGTAACAACCAATCAAATATATCTTCTACCCCGGCTTAGTTCACCTTTTTTGTGGTGCTGTGTAATTTAACATATATATGTATGAATGAAAAATTCGTATCCCTTGACAAATATTCAACGTGTTTGGCCCTACATAAATATTTTCTGTCTAGAATGGGTATTACATAAATCAAATGACACGAACAATTCCCCTAACTCTGTTCGTAAATATTTAATCAGTTTTTAAGTGATACATATGGACAAACTGCTTAAGCAAATAAGAATATTAACAAATATCCGTTAAATTTGCAATTATTCCTTTACGAAAAAACAGTGAAGCGAATAATAAATATCTCGAACAATCCATCTGGCTCTGTTCGCAAATAATAATTTCTGAAATAAAATAGATGTTATTAATGTGACAAGCATATTTAAGATATTAAAATCTTTTCACTTATAAATCCTATTGCCTTCGAAGCTGCCTGACACTATAATCAATATGTGAAGAGTTTAAAGTACTAGCAAAAATTACCCTCAAGAGTCCTAATAATTGGAATTGAATCATCGAGTATAATAATTTCTTTGCAGTTATTTACGTTTAGGTTAAGATTATTGTTAATAGACTTATTTATAACATTTATTGGGCATTTTCTAAAGATTGTAGCCTTTCTCATGGCCATAGTTATTTAGAAAATCTGAAGATGAATATTTCGACTTTTTCAGAGATAAGTTAAATAAAACACAAAGTGTAAGGAAAAAAGTAAGCACAATCTCTTATTAGATAACTCAGCGCAAAATCTGGATTACAAGTCTTTGGCTTTAACTGTAGAAATATGCACTCGCACCGTTGCCCATCCATCTATGTTTCTCATGAAATTTTGATCGTGTTTATCGATAATCATAAATTGGAGAGGGTTTGACTTTAATGTCCATGCCACAGAAGGAATACTATCCGGGCAGAAGGATGAAATCGTGTTTATCTAGGGCTCAAATGTGTTTGCGGTCGTATATCTGTATCAATGATATGTAAATGCTGGCGTGTTAAAGTTTCCGAATGCTTGTTCCAGTATGTGCTCCGTTGTCGTGATAAGTTTGAGTCCTGCGTGGAAATAATTTGACCTAAATGGCGTGCGACTATGTGTGATACCTGAAATACTTTCTCCTAAGTCAACAGCGAGTTTATCCCTCAGTTATTTGTTTCAGTTTAGCGGTACTGTAACAGTTTAACAAGGTTAGTCATTTTGCACATTCGTGATGATACTGACACTTCAAAATAAAAAAAGGAAATTCCTTTTCTAATTAGATATAGCAATATTTCGTTGATGTTGCGCTATAGGATGCATGTTGCACTATTGTGGATTTGTGATGAGTACATATCTTTAAGATTTACGGTGTCGACTCAAAGTAAGTTCGTATTCAGTTGCAATTAGATCTGCTCTTATGAAATAGAATATGAAATTTAGCAAATTTTGGACTATATCTCTGCCATTTCGAGATATGTTGGAACTTGACATGTCAGTTTTATTTCCTAGATAAGAATTTATGATTTTTAATTAATGCAAATTTTCCAACAGCAAACGAGTAGATGAACTATTTTTCATCTTGTCACACCTACAGAGTTAATTCTGGAGGTGAATTCTTCTAATTATTTTAAAGATTGTCTAAAATTGAAGTTTGTAGTTAACGAAATTAAAATACCATTAGTATACTCTAAGTTGTGTGCAAAACCATACTTAGTATCAACTTCGACGTCACCTGTTACGTGGGTGTTGTATAATAATGAAAACGAAATATTGACAGTTGGTAGAAGGAACTGCAAAAACAAACGCTCAGGTGGGGCATCCTGGAAGGAAGCCTAAATAGTTGAAGTGAGAACAGTGTGGAGAGTGAAAAGTAAGACGATCGGTGTACGGTGAAAATATATAAGTAGTGAAAAATTAAAATTGTTTAACCGGTATTAGTTAGCAAGTAATTATTATCTAAGTACTTTGTTGTAAATTGTTCTATATAATCTTATGATTGTTTATATTTTTTTCGATTGAACCCGGGGTTGTTATATTACAGTTGCTCAACTCATTTGACTACCTAACATGAATATAGTAAAAATTTCATAAGAATAAATAAAATTATTTATTTATTTTATATATGATACAGTTGTATGGCGGCAAAAACTGTGTATGTCGAACTTTATCGATACAGAAAACATTCACATAAACATGGATCATATAAATCTTCGCTTTCAAGACACAGAGTGTTATAACTAAAAAAAAATTCACACTTAAATACCTGTATCCATTAAAACATTTGACACATATTGATAAAATTTGGGGCAATGATTTATGAGCAAACATGCTGGGAGATATCGTTACTGAGAACATCACAATTTCGGTGTCACTGAATATTTTCGTAATTGGATAAGTGCATTTAATTCCGGTTAATGTTTCTAAGAAAAAATCTCTATTTTATTAAAAAATATGAACCATTTTGAGTAATTATTGCAACTTTTTTTAATTTAAAATAAATCTTCAACATACATATTTGAATAAATTAAAAATGTCTCCATAACTTTTTGTTTTACAAAAAAAATTGAATACTATTATTAAAAATATGATTTTAAATACATTATAGCCATCATAAACTATTTGTATTTCTTAATCTAGCACGGTATTAAACTAATTTAAACATATTCAAAAATGTTTTCTACTATCTCGCCAATGATGTTTTCAGACTTAATTTGTAACAAAAAAGTTTTCTTGTGAAACGAATAGTTTTGGAATTACTTTCGATTTATTTAACCATGTCGTAGGTTATTTAATTGTTGTATTAGTTTTCTTTCATTTAAAAAAAAATTGTTACTCAAAACTGGCATCTCCTTCTAAGAAATACCAACTGGAATAATTATATGTACTTTTCCAACATTCAAAATATTTAGTGACGTCGGAATTTTCGAATTTTTAGAGATGGCATCCTCCACCATCTCCGCCACTGGTAGACCGATATGAATCGACTCAGTGGATTTTTGCTTTAGTTAAGTCATCCCAAGTTTTATTAGTCTACATTTTTAAAAAGATAGATACCTATTTAAATAAATGTGTTTTAAATTTCAACACTTTCTATCTCGAAAACGAAGTAGACAGGCCATAATCTATGTTTGTATATACTTTTTTCTTTTTTGATGTGTTTCAGGTAAACTTAGGCAAATCGGGACATCCCGTAGATAAATATTGTAAGTAGAATACTTTCGCAATATTGGTGAATGTTAGGGCATGAATAAGATTATTGAAGAATGAAATGCGTGCCAGACGATGGTTATAGTCCAATTTGGAATTCTGGAGTGCTACCTATCTTAAATAAACTATTTTTAACTCTAAATAGCATAAGAATTTCAGCTGTCATTTAATATTTTAATAAGATCATTTGATTTTTACTGGATAGAAACATGTCAGCCAAATCAATACATCACTTTGTACACAGAATCATACAACAATGGAAAAATTATTAGTTTCTAGTAAACCTGTGTTTTCTATATTTCATTTAAGTAATTAATACTGTTTTATTATTTGCTTTGGAGATCAATTTAACTAACTCTTCTCCTTGTAACAATTATTAATCTGCAGTGATGTATTTGAATCACCACAGAAAATAAATGGAAGGTGGTAAATTAATGTCGTAAAGCCTAAAGAGTTCCCTTAAAAACAATTTAAGTGTAATTAAGCGCAAGTTTTAACACTATAATTTAATGGCCAGCATAATTCATTCTTCTGGTATACATTTTATTTATACATTCATAAATTAACCTCATAAACGAGATGGAGTGCAAAGCTTTTTAATTAATGTTTTGAAGTTGCTGAGCCGCTGAAAAATATACATAATACTTGTAAATGGTAAATTAAGGCGTGAAAAAGTTTTCTTGTACAGCGAGGGTAATTAGCCCTTCTGAACGCATTAACTGTAAAAAAAAAACGTTTTAATTTAAATGAGTTGCAGAACAAAGCCATTCGTGAATTTGCTTTTTAAATGTAACTTTTCTTTTCACAACATTAATTATAAAAAAAAAATCATTTTGTTAAAAATACAACTTTTGTAAAAATAAATAATTTGAAATATCAAATGGCATGGTCATTAGTTGAAGTAGTTTAATTTAGTTAGTATTAGGACGATTCATAAGTTCATAGCGTTTATGGTTTCTATCGCAAGAAGTATGTCAAAAGTTGTTTTAACACCATTCTATTTTTGTTGAATAGTCTTCGAACTTGTAAATTTGTGTAGAGATTGTTTAAATTGTTTGCAAAAGAGAATGGAGTGTCAAGTAAAAAAACGGGCATATCCGACAATTCTTTTTGTTTTAGTTCAATAGTAGAGAAGATAAGGCTAGAAGCAATTGTGCCATTTACGGAGATAACGCCATTTGTGAAATCGTTTTCTTTCAAAGTGAGTTGACATGGACGATGTTCGACGTTCAGGACGACCAACTGATTCTTTGAACCAAAACAAAAAAAGCATTTATGTTTCCTGGTTCGTCATCAGTTATTTTGTCTTAGATTGTTTGCTACTGGCGACGAAAAATGTCACTCTATGATAGTGATAAGAACAGGAAAAGTGGCTTAGTGTTAATTGGTACCCAGCTACGTTGGCTGATGTTATGTACCTGTATCCATTGAGACAAGGATTGCTTCTGAGGAATGTAACCATCACGCTGAGGTTTATTGCCAACAACTCTGTCGTTTTGCGGCCGTAATTCACGAAAACATACCCAGAAGACATTATCATGTGAATTTGCAGCTTGATAACGCCTCCCCTTAAACCGTTAACGTCACAAAGCAGCTACTTGGTTGGGAGATTATTATACATTCGCTCGATTTTCCTGATCTTGCTTCATCATATTTCCTTCTCTTCCGCTCTGTGTTGAACAACCTTTGAGGAATTCCCTTTAATGATGACGTCGCAGTCCAAAGCTGACTTAATATATTCTTCATTACCAAACCGCCGAATTTCTTTAGGAGTGGGACAAAAAATATAACAGATAGTTGAGAGGCAATCATACACGAAAGATGAAAATATAACTTTGATTAGTTTATGTACATATTTTACTAATTCAGTTGGCTGTATTTTGTTTATTAAAAATAAATAAAAGCGTTATTTCAATAAAAAAAACTCTACAAAATTACGCATCAAACCAATACTTATGTATGGAGTGAGTCGAATTCGATGAGATTTCAGGATCCTAGATTGATTAAAGAATTAATTTCCATGCATTTTTCAGCCTAGAATTGATTAGTGATATATTAGTTTTCCAGTAGACATCACAGTTGCGAAGCTATGAAACAATCTTATATTTTTTTAAATTAGGAACCTAAAATTGAATCTATATCTTCCATCAATTAGCCTAACAATGAAAAAATAGAAAAAAAATAAAATTTACCTTCTTCATATTTGCTTACTCTGAGAATTACTAAATCCTTTAAAAAGTAAATTGATAAATCGTCTGAACCCTGTGAGATACGAGTACATCTACTTCTATTAAGACACGTTGTTGCTCTGATGATTCAACCACTCTAATCTTTCTAACCTCTCTTTTCAAGCAGTTAGTTTTCCAAAATGTCTGAAAGTGCATAAAATTATTCTAATGTATCATAATCGTGGAAAGCTAGAAAATTTTAGACCAACAGTATTTCATTTTCCCTTTCGAAATTTTTTGAATACATTTTTCTTCCAATTTAATGTATTAACTGATAATCAATCGGTTTTTGTGGTAACAAATGTCAGCCATATTTTCTCTATGTAATGACATAATAAAATACATTGAGGTGGGCGATTGCCCAGTTGGGTTCTTTTGTGACCTCAGTAGGGCATTCGACTGCATCAATCACAATATATTACTATAGAGACTCTGAATACGATCTCAGGGGTAACTCATTATGCTGGATTTTTTCATTTATTAGCTGTAGAAATCATCCTATATATGAATACGAGTAGTTTGAAACTTTTCTGGACTATATGTGTTTCTCACTTTGCTTACTTTGCTGCGGTCCTTATGTAATTAGTTTAAACAACACCATTTTTATGTAGACAGTAGTAAAGCTCCGATTATGTGTTTCCACAAACAAAAATAAGTGTGAGCAGTTGTGTATAAAAGTTAATAATTTTTTAGTTAAAAGTACATCAGAACGGCTAAAATTTTTTGGAGGTCACGTTGCGACAATCTAGTGTCATTTTATAATTCAGTACATTTTTTAAATAAAAAAAAAATAAAATGTCTTGTCCAAAGAATAATCATTAGGTTTGTATTATGTTCGAGTAGATTCCCATAATTATTCGTTATGGAATTTGTTTATGGGGTGATTATATTCTGTTCCAGACAATATTTAGGTCAAAAAAATCTGAAGAACTTTAGCTGGTCCTTCATTTATACCTGTAAAGGTACTTTTTTGAGTTTTACATGTTACATTTTAATTGTTAGGTTACCGTATATTATGGAATTATGTTTATATGTTTGTGAAAATAACACTTAGATATTCATTCTAATAATACTGGACTTAAACACAAAATTAATTTATCATTTGGAAAATTATCCATTGCCTCCAAGTCACCTGACCGTATTGGTTAGAAAATATTTAACGCGTTTCCAAATAATATAAAGTCCAGTGTAAACTTCAATGTCTTTAAATCTGGAAAGTTTTTATTAGTACCTAAGTGTTTCTATTCCCTCCCTGATTTTTTTTTGACTGATTTTATATTTATGTATACAGGGTGTTTGGAAAAGTTGGTACAAAATTTAAGGAGGTGAAAGTAGAGCCAAAAGTAGTAAAAAAAGTCCCTGTTGGTCCCTTCAGAGCACCGTTATGAGATATAGCCCTCCAAAGGAGTTTTATCATTTGGAAATTTTTTAAAAACTTTCTCCATAGTTTAGTCAGAAATAATTATTTTTTAAATAATGTATGGCTCAGAACAGTAACTTTTTTTCACATTTTCACATAGTAGGTACATTTCATGGCGACAGTTTCGTTGTAATGATACTAATGATTGTCACTATCGCGTGCTATCATTTAATTTTTTACGTTTCTTAGTTGTGATCTTTGTGCTTGACTTTGCACTTCATTCGATTTTTTTTACAACCATGAACCATCATGCTTTTACTAACCGTGAATATGCCGATATGCATTTTATTTATGGTTTCTGTAATGGAAATAGTCTGGCGGCTCATAAAGAGTGTCGGCAACGTATCCCTGATAGAAGGCAACCTTCTGCAAAATTGTTTGGAAAAATTCATGCAAGAACGATGGAATCAGGAACCCTAACTCCAAGATATCGTGAATTTGGGCATCCAAGGAGGCGTGGGCATGATTTAGAAGAAGTAATTTTAGGATTTTTTTAACGTAATCCTACTGCGAGTGTAAGAAGAGCGTCTGCTCATGATGGTTTATGGTTGTAAAAAAATCGAGTGAAATGCAAAGTCAACCACAAAGATCACAACTTAGAAAAAGAAACGTAATAATTTAAACGATAGGACGCCAAAGTGACAATCATTATACATTACAACGAAACTGTCACCATGAAAGATGCCTAGTTTGTGAAAATATTAAAAAAAGTTACTGTTCTAAGGCATACATTATTTAAAAAATAATTGTTTCTGACTAAGCTGCGAAGATTTCGAAAAAAAGTAGGGACATTTTTCTTCAAAAAAGTCAAATTCATTAAAAAATAATATTATTTGTTTGATAATAATTCAAGGGAAAAAAAAATTCGAAAAATTTCTGTTAAGGGTAGTTAGAAAACTATCCTTATTTATAACCGATTTTGGTGAAACTTACGATAGTTAAAAACCCTTATGGTATGATTATTACCTACAATTTTCATTCCATTATCTTATATCCTTATAAAAAAGAAAGTTATTTTAAAAAATATCCAAATGATAAGACTCCTTTCGACGGCCATATCTCAGTAACGGTGCTCCGGAGGACCAATGTCTATAGCAACTTTTTTTTACTATTTGTGGCTCTACTTTCACCTCCTCAAATTTTGTACCAACTTTTCCAAACACCCTTTATATGTATTTTGTGGTAACTATTATTTCGATCTACACTTTACATGTACTAGTGACTTATTGACTATTGTTATACATTGTATAATTTCAAAATCGAAAAATAAATGAATAAGTTATAAATAACAATAAAATAATAATAATACTAATTATTATTTATAAAATATAAAATAATAAATGCCGGCAAATGAAAAAATTTGTACTCGAAAATAACTACCTTGGGCCATATAAAAATTGTATCTCCCTTGCGAGTGTAGATTACATCCTTTCCTCTCAAGAGAAACGTAATACAGGTGCTCTTCACAGGATTTTACGATATGAATACATTGGATAGTCGATAGGTAACATTATGGCTATATTGGTAATCAATACCTACACCCATATACCGTGTTTACTAGCCTTTGGTTTATGGGGAATTAAGTGGGTTAATGTTATGCTTGGATATAAAAGATTATACCGTCATCGAGGGTATAAATTCATGAAAATTGGAGAGCGGACGAATGTACCCGTATCTCCGGAAGGAATAAACTGAAAACGTGTTATGATTTGTTATTCAGAGTGCGTATTGTTGGTGTTTCAAATGTCTGTCCACGGAGAATGTGAATTGATATTTCAAAATTGATATTTGGTAAATACGTACAAGTTATCAAACCTTGATGAATACATCAATCATTACAGTTTTCAACGATTCTAAAGTCTTCATTCATTCAACCAACATCGACGACTAAATAAAAAACCTCATGAAAGTATTAAAATTCATGTCTGTTAAATATGTTTTTTTGATAAGATAAAGATGCCACAGTGACATAAACGACTTTAAATAAATATCTATAAGTTGATGACTACAAGCAGCAGAGATGTTCTGATAGAACAAAAACTTTTAAAACTATCAATGCAATAAATCTACACCTCTAAATGTTCCTAAAATCTGTTCCATTATCTTTATCAACCCAGCTATCTCTTACGAAATTAATGAATTGACTTTTATCTACCTTAATTCATTGTAATAATACCATTCTACACCCCATTATAATAGGCTTTGTGTAAATCTTTTCGTTCTCAGACAATGGATGATGTAATTACTTTTTATCTTCACATGTAGTACACTTGTATTATGTGTTAGAATTAACATTTTTTCCACATATATTATTTTGAATAGGAGTAAGCATAGATATCGTATAATTAATAGTATCTTCATAACTAACGTATCCGAAATGTTGAAAAATTTCATAGTTCGTTTTTTCATCCTAGGTGGTCTATGGTTTAAAAATTTATGACAGTGTTTTATTTCATATTTCGTATATGTAATCTTTATCCCAATATAAAACATTAATATTACTTAAATATCAAGGATGTAAATATTTTATCGGGATATAGGGAACGGTATTACATGTTTTACAAATAATGAATGCAAAGAACGAATATGTAAACAATTTTGTACTATTATTATTTTTTTGGTGTTTTTTCTGTTCTGGACAAAATAGCAAATTATGAAATGCCACAAATAAACCTTCAGACAAAATTTTTAATAACTTAGAAACTTAAATTGTTTTATTAAGTATTACAGATTTCTCTTGGGTTTGCAACATTAAATACCACAACTCTACGTGTTTATGCACACTTAAATAGCAATAAAGCCTTAATAAAACCGTGATAAAGTAATTTACCGGTTTTGTTCTGGTTATTATCCGTTGAGTAATAAAAAGTTTAATCGCCCTCTTCACGACTAACTGAGTGGAACAATTGCATCTAGGATGAGAAATTACTTTCATTTTATCTAATTACAAACTTGAGTAAATGCACTAGTGGATTAATTGATCAATTAAGCACTTTTAACGGGACAAGTTCGATGTGCCAGCTCTAATTTTTCAAATAAATTAGTCCTGAATTTATTTAAATTTTTTGTATGTATCCCATTCTCTGGAGCCACTCAAGGATCAGTTTTAGGGCCATCATTATTTATTTTATTCATAAATGATCCAGCCAATTATTTAACCGTATACTTATTTTTTATGAGATATTGATAGTCGGAGGCTTTTTTTTGTAAAATAATTAATATCAGTGACTACATACATGTTGCTTCAGTATCATTTGTAATTGGTGTAAAATGAAAAAATGAAATGAAAAATGATTATCTTCACTTTTCCCGAATTCCCAATGGTTCTTGAAATATCATTGTTCGAAGTTGCCTAGTCGTATGTGTAGTTGCAAAGAGTAAATTACATTGTTGCGACTAGAGAACTTAGAAAAAAAATGTGGTTTATTTTAATAAAAGCGTAATGGCAGTGTAATTATTAAAGCTGCTTAATGTCACCACCGTCTTGTACAATGCATAGCTCAATCCTCTGTGGAAGCTCTCGTTCCCAATTGTAGTTCTCCATATTGTTTATCACCTCATCATCAAACGCTGAATGAATCTTCTCAATGAGTTGGTCCCTGCAATTAGGCTTCCCCATCGAAGAGGTAAGTGTCTTCACATGTCCCATATGAAAAAGTCCAAGGGGTCCACCACGACCTATCTATCCATCGATTTGGATACTTTTCATTGAAGAAATTACACCTCTTCCATAATGGGACGGAGCACCATCATGTAAAAAGAACATTGTCCTTTTTGTTTTGAGGGGTTTTCTTGAGTTGTTGGGGTTGGTTGTTTTTCTAAAAAAAGCTCGGTACATCTCGCTGTTCAAATTTCCGTCCAAGAAATGTGGTCTGATGACTTGATTATTAATTGTTCCAGTCCAAACATTTACGGAGAATCTTCTCTGAAAATGGGTTTCTCGAAGAGCATGAGGGTTTTCGATTGCCCACTCATGATCGTTGTGGAAATTGTTGATTCCATCTTTTGTAAATGCAGCTTCGTCACAGAAAGGGTTATTGAAAGAATATGTAGATGATTTATTCCACCATTCACAAGGACTAACTCTTTGGAGAAGATCCGTGGGAAGAAGAATTGTCAATCAACTATTAGATGTTACTACCAATACATAACATAAATTGACTGTCTGGGATAAGTTCAACATCATTTTGTTAAATTTTTAGCCTGGAATTAATAGATGGAATGTATTTTTAGATTGGCTACCCCCATTTTGAACTATTACGTTTTCTCTTGTATTGAAATGGACAGATGAAGCATTGTTTACTTAATATTTTTAAGTTGAAATTCCAAACTAGTTGTATTGGTGTGTATTTCGATTTGTTAGTAAATTTCAGTATCTATTTATTTTTGTGCATATTTTGATATTTCTATATCCTCATTAAACTGATATACTTATTTTCAACAAGTGAATTGTAAAACTTCTCCAGCTAATTCAATTTTGACTTGAATGTAAGGAATCCTGAATATAGAATTATAAATTCTCCACGAACCAAATCGGTAAATTTAAGGCAACGTCTGTCACCATAAATTTTCTAAAATCAGGTCAGTTTTTCCACCCTTGCTCTCGATCACTTGTGGGTTACTAAATATGCATCAGATGCCATTTTACGGCCACTGGAGCTTCAGTTTTAAAAAGCCGCAAGATAAGAGTGTAACAAGTCCTCTATTTTCCAACCTTTTACGTGCGCTCCAAGAAGATTAATGCTTAAAGCCGTTATTACGGAGCATTAAAACTTTAGACTTTTTCGGGATTTACTTGGTTTTTGAAGGTAAAATTCGACCTACTTAAAGTACTAGCCTAAAGTTAGGTATATTGATCGACTTTCCATTGATTTACTATTTCACACTTATCAGCTTTATTTGTATTTAACGTACGAATTTGTTGCAATATCCTAGAAAAATATATTCTACTTAAAAATCAATTTTAAAAGCTTGTAAGGAGGTGACGCTTGGGTCAAGCTTTCTCCGCTACTCCGACAGAGACAAAGAATCAATTTCTGTTCCTGTTATTCAAATAAGTAATATTTTTCAACTGGTTATCTTGTCATCACATAGAAATGCTACATAGTGCTTTATAATATGTTACATATGTAACAGTTACATGGTAGTACTATCATGGTTTGACAGAATAATAAATTGTCAACATGATAGATCAACGACTGATTTAGAATTGGATGGTCAAGTTTGGGGACAGTATATTGAGGGGCATAAGAGATGTTTAACAATACACACAAAAAACAAGAGAATTGTCATCCAATCACTCTAAATCTAAAAAGATTAGTTTAAGAACACCGTGTATATTTTTAATGTCCTTGATTTCAATAATAGATTTGACCCCCATTTCCCGACATAAAAATAGAAATTCGAGTAAAATTATACTATCAACTGAGAGAAAAATATTACAGTTGTGATGCATCAAAGTAATATGTAGTGATGTGTTATTGCTTTTATACGGCCATGACCGATATTTGACACCATGTGACCTGATCCGCTGTTGGGGGCATATGATCAAAAGAGCAGGGGTAAATGTCAACAGCAACTGTGTTTACATGACGACACCTTTATGTTTTGGCAAAGACCCGGAAAAAGGACATAGCAAAATCAATACAAGTAAATGGCTGGATTTCAATAGCTTTGAGGATAAAAATTTGTTATATATGATGTATAATGATTGATGATATGATTGCCTGTAGATATTTAGAAATAAATAATTCCAGTTATAATACATTTTTATCAAATCTTATAAACAATTTCTTTTACATCATAAATTTTTTTCTAGATTTACTTTAGTTAAGTTAAATCGAAACTTGAATATGCCTCTCTCGTATGGTCTCCGCACAGTGATGTCCACATTAATAAACTGGAATGGATTCAACGTCGATTTTTTAAATTTTTAAATTTTCGGATATCGGATATCCGCATGAGGACCTTTTAAGTAGACGTTCCTTTATTAGCCTTGAAACTAGACGGAAATACTTTTCGCAGGTCTTTCGTTTTAAAATTTTACGTAATTTGACTGACTGACAGGAATTTATAACCAAATTATCATTTTCTATACCTAGACTTAACTCTAGAGAAAACGGAACATTTTATTTACCAACTCCTCGTACAAATCTGCAACAACTGTAATACAAATTCTGTAATATTTTTAACTGCAGCTTTAATACTTTTAAATATGTAATTTTAATCTTCATTTATGTGTATTATTTAGTGTATAAATTTGATTTATTTCCTTCCTTTTTTATGATGGTCTGTATTTTTTTGTTCCTTTTAATTTTGTTTGTAATTAATGTACTTCTTTTATTATTGTCTGTAAAATCACTGTTCTATGATTGGGTAGTACATGTTGAACACTGCGAATTATAAGATCCAATCAAACCAGATTCAAAGTTATGAAAGAAAGAAGACTTAATTACTATAATACGTTAAAATTTACTTTTAGAAGACATATTGCATTATACAGGGTGATTAACAATGGGAAAATCGAAAGCTGAAGATATTACACGTAAAATAGTGACCATTGGCGTAAACATGCCTTATCCGAAAGTTAATAGTTTCGGAAATACAGGGTGTTGAAAGTTAAAATTTTAAATAGTTTTTTTGTGATTATTCTGCAAATATGTAGGTTAGGAACTTGAAAATTTGTGGAACTATATTTTTTTAAGCGACGAATAAGATGCGTGTTGTAAATTCAGCGTTACTCATAGAGGGCGCCACTTACGACTAACTTTACCGAAAATTTAGTTAATAACTTTTTACCCTCTATGTCTAACATGAAACTTGGTTCAAAACCTGAAAGAGTAATAATTTTTTCATTAATTATGTACTCTTGTTTCATTTCGGTATCTCGATGCGTTTTCGAGAAAAATAGATTTAACGAACACTATGTTTTGACAATACGAGAAAGTAATAGCGAAATAAACAAAGTGTTTCTTCATGTTATTACAACAATTAACAATAAAACAAATGAAATACCTACATAATAATACTTGACACTATTACACTTTACACAACGTGTTCTGAGAGATCTTCGAGTTTGAAACAACATATTGGGATTGCGTCTGACTTCGTTAGCAGCGATTTGTATTCTTTGCCACAAGTCTCCATATGAACCAATAGATTCTTTATAAACGATATCTTTCATTCGAGGCCAAATAGAAAAATCAAGAGGATTAAGTCTGGTCTTCTGGGTGGCCAAGCAAAAATGCTTCCACGGCTTGAAGAAGTTCCGGTTTATTTAAGAAGAGACATGTGGTTCATGCACGACGGAACTTCACCGTATTTTTCTCGGCCAGTGCGTGCATATTTAAATGCAGTTTTTCCAAATCGCTGGATTGGCAATGTAAGCATTTTTGCTTGTCCACCCAGAAGTTCGGACTTCAATTCTCTTGATTTTTCTTTTTGGTCTTGAATGAAAGATATAGTTTACAAAGAATCTATTGGTTCGTGTGAAGAGTTGTGCCAAAGAATACGAATCGCTGCCAGCGAAGTCAGACGCAATCCCAATATGTTGTTTCAAACCTGAAGATGTCTCAGAAAACGTTGTGTAAAGTGTATCAGTGTCAAAGGTGGATTTTTCGAACAATTATTACTTTAAATCATTATTACGTATTTCATTTCTTTTATCATTGTAATAACATGAAAAAACACTTTGTTTCGCTTTTAGTTTCTCGTATCGTTAGAACATAGTGTTCGTTAAATCGATTTTTCTCGAAAACGGATCTAGATACCGAAATGAAACAAGAGCACATAATTGATGGAAAAATTATTGCTCTTTCAGGTTTTGATTCAAGTTTCATATTAGATATACAGGGTAAAAAATTATTAACAAAACTTTCGGTAAAATTGGTCGAAAGTGACGCCCTCTATGACCAACGGTGAAATTGCAACACGCATCTTATTCGTCGCTTAAAAAAATATAGTTTCACAAATTTTCAAGTTCCTAACCTACATAGTTTCAGAATAATCGCAAAAAAAGGATTTTAAATTTTTACTTTCAACACCCTGTATTTCCGAAACTATCAACTTTCGGATAAGGCATATTTGCGTCAATGGTCACCATTTTACGTGTAGTATCTTCAGCTTTCGATTTTCCCATTGTTAATGAATCACCCTGTATGTATAATTTTGTTTCATATGTTAAATGACAAAACTAAGTTCAGTCATATTTGGGGTCATTTGTCTGTCAATATTAAACAGCGAATTAACTTATTTTACTAATAAATATACATTGTGATTATTACGTAGAAACTTTAAAGGGTGAATCTTTGACTAATTTTAAGATAAAAAGTTCATATGAACATGAGTCTGCAACGGCCTGGTTCTTGAGATATAGAGCGTCCAAAAAAATTTTTGTTTGGTATTTTAATTATATTTTTGTTCAATAACATGGCAATTTGACGAAATTCGGGAAACTGGGAGTATTGATTGATTGATTGAGAATTCAAAATGCCCAATTCCATTAAAGTCGAAAAAACAGTGAGCAACTCTTTGACCAATGATCGAGATTGAGTGCTTTCAAAAGTTGAAATGTTTCCCTGAAAGTGTTCCCCCAGTTTCAGGCACATTTTTCCATTGCATTGTTGTTCCAGAAAATCGCACATTTCAAAAACCGTCAGTAACACTTAAACAGATTGTACTCAAAAGAGATACCAATAATTCAAGAAGATGTGGTTATTTTGTAAAATTACTTACTTGTTTGTAGGTTAATTTTTGAATTATTTTAGTTGCAGATATTGCCGTTCTTGGCCACTATATTTTAATCTACTCGTATCTTTTATTTTGTAATTATTCAGCACATTGTAAATCTACAATGGAATGAAGAAGAATTAGATACAATACAAAATTTACAAAAATGTTTCTTCTGAGAATCAGTTGTTTATATTTCTAATTATAATAAAAGTGAAACGTACATCTCCGTTAAATTTAAATGGTTTAAAGTTAATTAGCAATAATCCCAATGGAGGGTTTGGTATTTAATACAGTAAATTACTTCAGGCAGTAAAACGAATATAACCAAAAAAGAGCAAAGTATCACCAGCTAAATAAATTCATGGCGCTGCAATCGTTAAAATATAATACCACATTAATTAAACTGGCATCGGGCATTGGTAAGAAGTCGTTCAACCTCTTATAAGAGATTCGGAATACGAAGGAATTAATTTAATGGGGGAAATACCCTTGAACACCTGTTTTCGATTACATTTTGCTTAAGTCACAGCATAAAATTCAGCATGAATAATTCAATAGTATTTCTTCTGGGAGCCGCGCTATCTGTGCGCTTCTGGGCGGACGATTGTGAACGCGGATTCGCTCTGGAATCACACCCAGTGGAGATATAGGGTTTAATATTACAAAGGATTTTAAAATTTAAAACGCAGGGTTGTCGGATAAGTCGGATGCCTACGCTTATACTAAAGAAGGTATCAGAAATCGTTGTTTCATCTAAACTGATCTTTTCAGGCAGTCTCAATTCTCGCATCAGTTACAGGAAGTAAAAAGTTCCGCTGAAAATAAAAATTACAAATTATATTTGTTTCAATCCCTGCACCATATCTCTATATATTTTTAAAGAATGCTTTTAACAGAAACAAATTTGTAACCCATTTTCTAGTGTTTACTAGACCTAAAATCGAGTCCAAATAAATGATTTTTTTTAGTTATTATACATCTTTCAGGACTTAAAGTCGTGTTTTGAACTGATTTGAAAAGTCATTTCAATTATTTTTTATTGATGATGGCAGTCATTTGCCAAAACTTACCAAAATGAGTAAAGTCATTGGCTATAAGTGAATACAATATGCAAGCAGAATGAGCAAGTAGTACGAGGGACCTTATTATATTATAAAGCACAAAAACAGTATAATGTGTATTGAGCATAATAAAAGACCAGTTCAAAAAAACAGCTTTGCAAAATCGTCTGCTTATCATCTCTTAAGACAAGTTGTTGAAGAGAGTTTTAGTTTCAAATTCTCATAAAAAAAGGAGTAAATATTGTTCACAGTAAAATTGAGCGTAGGTATTTTGTTGAAGACAGTGGATTCAGGAAATGGTGGGTAATCTTTCAGACACGAGTGGGCCTTGAAAAATAACGTCAAAACTTCTTTTATTCGGTTTTGTCCTGTAGAGTTATTAGCTCTTGAAGATGAGTGAACTATTTTATTTCTCATTACATTTAAATAAAAAAATTTTAAAGCCAATATTTGTAATTTTGTTGCAGACTTTCGTGACTTCAAGTGAAAAAGGTATTTTTGTATATTA
This sequence comes from Anoplophora glabripennis, assembly GCF_000390285.2. Classification (NCBI taxonomy): domain Eukaryota; kingdom Metazoa; phylum Arthropoda; class Insecta; order Coleoptera; family Cerambycidae; genus Anoplophora; species Anoplophora glabripennis. The sequence continues at coordinate 741,388 of NW_019416264.1, read as the reverse complement.
TAGATACAATGAACCGTTTTAAGCATAAATCTGTTGACCGATCAAAACAATAGGTTTTATGTTTAGCAAAATAAAAGCATAATGGCAAATGCATCTAGTTTTATGTAATATAATAGTTATAGTTTTCATGTATTTATCAATATATGTCGAAAATATATCTTTCTTCATAGTTAAATGCATTCATCTCGAAAATGCTTTGTTGTATCGATATCAAACCAGACACCTGTCACTTAAAAAACTAAAAAAAACTTCAAAAAATAAAAATAGGCATTTTTTTTTTGGATCAAGACATGGGAGCACTCTGTCTTCGGTTTCCCAAAGTAACTATCAGCAAAATGAAGTCAAAATTTTGGCCAGAAATTATCCAAACTTATTGAAAAAACAAAAAAATTATAACGATAAACCGAATTTCAACTTTAATAGCTAACTCTACAGTGAAATCCTCTAAGTCCGAGAGATTGATTATCATTTCCTGCACACCTCGTATACGATTAATTAAAACAAATTAAAGTTTACTGCCAAGATGACACAATAACAATTAGATGTCACCTACAGAGAATTATTATTTTCCTACCCATTCCCCTATTCTTGCTAAAATCGCAATATTTGGAAATTACGCATTTTGCAGTCACATTATTTTAGACAAATTATTTAACCCATAACAAATGACTCGTCGATATATGACATCTGGCAACCTTGTATTCTTTATATATTTTTCTACTAGCGTGACCGTACGATATAATATTCATATTTTCCTTCTCTGGCACCAATGCTTTATAAATATTTTTACTTCTAGCCTACGCTGGGGCTTTATTTTCAGAATGACTTTAAATCTCGAGCTTTAGAAAGAAAGAAAGAAAGTTTATTTGACCATGTTACATATATGCATATACATTTATGGCAAGTCAAATGTACAAATGTGAATACAGTCATACATATAAATGTGTATAAGACAAAGAAAATATAGTATATCAAACATAACATATAGAGTACATCATCACAAACAAGCCGAAACAATCCAACTTCACACGAAGCGACGTATAACAGCAATTATTTATAGTCTGTATTAAGAAAATCGTGTATTGTATAGAAACAGTATTGACTTAGATGCCTCCTAATTACAGTTTTAAAACAATTCAGATTTAACGATTTAACAGTAGTTGGCAGTTTATTATAAAGCCCAACGTTAAGAGAATTTGATTTTGACCTTGTAAGTCGGAAGCGGTCCGTTCTAATTGCATTAGAGTTTCTTGTGTTATATATGTGAATGTCTGACTGAAGACAAAAACTATTTATATTTTTGTGTATTTCAATTAAAGTGTAATATATGTATAGGCAGGGTAATGGCAAGATCCCAAAATTAATGAAATGTGGTTGACAATGTTCTCTGCCGCTCAGACCTGCTAGTACTCTAATCGCTTTTTTTTGTAAAGAAAAAATCTTATTCGACTGGCTAGAATTACCCCACAAAATCACCGCATAGCACAGACGAGAATGAAAAAATGCAAAATACGAAGAAATCAAAGTCTCAAGTCTAACCACAGATTTCAATTGGCGTAGTAAAAAAATAGTACTTGGGAGTGCCTTCAAAAGATATCCAACATGCCCTGCCCAATTTAAACCATCATCTATAACTACACCGAGCAGCTTTACTTGATCACCCTTTACATTTGCTCTGTTTGAAGATATAGTAAGCCTTTGGGTTTTTTCAATATTTACTGTAAGTTTGTTAAACGAAAACCACTGCTCCGCCCGCTCAATTAATTGGTTCATTAGAACATTCAGCTGAGAACAGTCCCTGTGTGACACCAACAAAGTAGTGTCGTCCGCAAACAGTATACATTTATTAGGTAAAAGAGAGTAATGAATGTCATTTATAAAGATCAAAAATAAGATTGGTCCCAAAATGGATCCCTGTGGTACACCATGGTTATTCACTTCAAATTCGGACACATTATTGTTAATTGTGACACACTGAGACCTGTCCATTAAGTATGACTTAAAAAAAACTAGTGGCAAACCCCTCACACCGTAATGCTCCAACTTAGCCAATAATAATTCGTGGGGGACACAGTCGAAGGCTTTTGTGAGGTCGCATAAAGCAATAGCCGTGTGTTCACCCTTTTCAAGTCCTCTGATAACGTCTTTCACAACCCCCTGCACTGCATTGGTTGTAGACCGATTCGGTCTAAAACCAAATTGACTCGCACATAAAACGGAATTGTTTTCAAGGAAAGTATATAATCTCGCCTTCATTATGGCTTCAATCACCTTACCAAAAATTGGTATAATTGAGATTGGGCGATAATTATTTGTAAGATTTGGATCTCCTTGTTTGAACATTGGTAAAATCTTAGTCAGCTTAAAGCACTGGGGAAAAATACCCCTGTTGAAGCAAACATTTATTAGTGAAGTTAAAAATGGGAGTATTAATTCAATAGTTTCCTTAAGTATTTTCGAATTAATTTCAAAAACGTCAGTGCATGGGGAATCCTTCAGAGATTTAACTGCTTGTAATACTGTATCTTCCGATACAGGTTTTATAAAAAAAGAACTAGATGGAGAAGGTACTCGAGCAAACAACCTCTCAATTGATAAGTTGCTAGCTGGAATAGATTCTCTTAACGTATTAGCTATATTTGTAAAATATTCATTAAATTCAGTCGCGGATAATGTTGGCAAACTTACTGACTGCACCTTATTTCGCTCTTGGTTGACGATATTCCAACTAGCTTTTAGTTTATTACTAGATGTATTTATGTAATTTTCAAATGCTCTTTTTTTTGCTGCATTGATAGCAACAATATAGTCTCTTTGCAGATTAGTATAGATATTGTAGTGCAATGGATTTTTTGTAACATCATATATTATTTTAACGGTGGAAATTGTCCGCCTCATGTCTTTAAGTGTATCATCAAACCAGGCGACAGCAGGCTTCTTCTTACCAACATTAATTTTTCGTAGGGGAAAGTGTCTTTCTACTAGATTAAAATAAGTCATACAAAGAAAATTAGATGCCTCCTCGACATCCTCATCTTTATTGCTTTCAACATTTAAATGATCCCAATTTACGGCTATCAGTGAATTTTTTAAGTTCTCCAATCCTAGATTAGAAATTTTTCTTTTTAGTACGGGTTTTGGCCTAGTATTTTTAGATTTAATTTTGATAAATTGGCCACGATGGTCGGAAAGGCAAGGTTCCACTACACCGGCTTCATAATCATTGGTGTCAAAATTAGTGACTATATTATCAACACATGAGGCTGAAAATTTCGCAACTCTTGTGTAATCAGAAACCGTTACATGTAGACCAAATGAGTCTATTATAGTGACCAAGTCAGTCAATTCTACCGAGTTAGATCTGAAGTCGGTGTTGAAGTCACCCACAAGCACCATATGTGAGTTTGTCTTACAGTATTTTGCCAGGATACTTTCTATATTAGTTAGAAATATGTCAAAATGCTTATTACCTAACATATTGCATGGCCTATATACGGTAACAATAACCAATTTTGCATCGATTAATTCAATTGCACAAAATTCTGATATTAATTCAGATGAAAAATTTTCAACTAATAATTTTTTATACTTAATTCCATTTTTTACATAAATGGCTACTCCGCCGTGTGAATTGTTAGACCTACAAAAACTAGCAGCCAAAACATAATCACCCAAGTTGATATTCTTTAACTGGTTTTCATGCAAGCACCAGTGTGTTTAATTCCAAAGTTTCTCCTTTCAAACAACTGCAGAATATTTTTAGTGTACAATATAACTTTTCGTAACCTTTGGAAAAGGACAATAATGGATTACATTATTTTCTTTTTGAAAAACTCTAAACTGAAGCAATACAACTAACACTTTACAGATTATTTGAAGCGAACGCCAGTTAAAGTGCTAAATGGGCATTTAATTAAATCAATTAAAAAGTTTTACGAACACTGCGAATGCATTTAGCATTTAATGGGATCATTTAAAGTCTAGAAAACGCAAAAACTGTTTAAACTCGATATATCTTCTTTTCAGAAAACCAAATGTCCTTAAATATAAGTTTTTTTTAAATATCTATTTTTCTTGTATTTTTGCATTGAAAAATTCCCCAAAAATTGAGAATTTACGTAAAAAACGCAAAAATAGAACTTTTCCGTATAAGACTTTTCTATTACAAATATCGTTAGGAAAGTGTAGTTTAATTTTTATAGATTAGGTATACACGCCACACCCTGTACAAATATGCAAAAGACATCCAATCTCATAGACGATATTGCTAACTGCTGGTGATTTCTGGTATCGAAGGATATTGTTTGATTTCATTTGACAGGATTTGTTTGAATTAGCTTAATACCTCAATAAAGAGTAAAAATATGGAATATTGCAATAAATTGCAATGTGAATGATGGGAAGTTCAACTATACCTAATTTTGTGTTTACTATTCTAAAATTTTGTTTCGTTTGCAATGCCAGAGAGTCAAGTTTCATTTAATTAGGGATACTACGTAATACTAAGCTGATATATGCCTCGTTATCTCTCTGTAAACGTTATATGGGCCCGGCTATTTAATCTAGAAGTCAGACATAGGCCAATGATGCGACAATTTATAAGGAAACCCCACAAGATGAACATGAAATGATCGGTTTATATATGGAGACAAAAAAACATCTCTTCTGTCTCCGCGGTTCTCAGAAATAAATCGATCCAGGTCACAGTTGACGAGCCGCCCGTTCAGATAACAAGACTGCTCTTTAATATGGTTTATTAATAACCGCCGCTGCTTTTTAATGGGCTTCAATAAATTGGCGGATTTATGGAACTGGATCTCTTTCGTTTTCGGTGTGAATGTCAATTAATTGAACGCATAAATTTGTAAGGAATGCGAAGCACGGAAGCGTAATGGTGACAGTTTAGTCGAAAATAATTGACTTAACAGGTCGCTTTTATGTTTTATTGCGAAGATAACTGGTTATACGTATCACATCTACTGAATATTCCTTACAGGAGGTTTAATCATTTGTCTTCTTTTTAACAGATTTTTACATAAGACAGGACACTAACATCTATTAGAAAAATGATGGTCGCAGCCAAATTGCTTCTGCACGTTTAATAGACATGTAATTGCATAGAAATAATCTACAGATAACCAATCCACTTTGTTTCGAGACTCCCCGTATGCGTGTATCTTATGTGAAGTATAACTATAGAATAATTTTTACGTGCACGCAACACTATACAATTTTGCATCAAAAAGGTGTACAATTTTTGGGGCTATACGACTGACTGTCCATATTTTCATTAGTTAGTTTTTAAAATATCAGACTGATACCTACTGAAAATAAATTATTCAGGCATATTTTAATAAGTTTTAATTATATTTTTTATATACAGGGTGGTCCCGAGGTAATGCGCCAAAATTCATGGGTAGATTCCCGAAGCAAAAATATTGCGATTTAGCCGAACTTACCTTAGTCCAAAAGTTGATAGTTTGGGGTTCCTTGGATAGAGAATTTAAATTTGTTCACATTTTGGTTATAGTTCATAGAGGGCGCCATCTGCCGTAGATTGAAGGTGTTGGAAACGACATAACTTTTTTGTACTTAAGGGTATCTCATCTTTAGTATCAAATTCTTATTTTCCAACTTTTTTTACACAAAAAAGGTAGACTTTATGAAAGTAGCTGTCTCGCACCGTTTCCGAGATATTTGGCTTTGAAACTTCCAATGCTAATAGTTGAAATAATTAAAATAATTTAGAAATATCAAAAACAAGGGTTTATTTAGAATTAAATTTTGTAATACACAGTAAAATAGTAAACGTTAGTAAAAAATATGCCTTTTTGACAATAATTGCTCAAAATGTCCACCTCTAACTTCAATACATTTATAAACACGTTTATTAAAAGATTATCTTATTTTAAAGTATAAATTCTTAAAGCGAAATGACTTTACAGCATTTAAAACCTGCAACTAAAGTTCTTCTCAAGTGTTTATAATTTCTCCATAAACAACTGATTTCATGTAACTCCAAAAACGAAAACCTCGGCATTCTATCTCACATTTATGTATACGAGTTTACAATTTAATTTGTAAGCTAAGATGTAATTTTAATTAGATACGAATAATACTTAATAGAAATTAGCATACAATTGACAGCAATAAGACAAGTGGTATAGACGTCAATTATTTGATTTTCGTCCAAATCCTACTTAAGAAACTTTACGGCTAAATTAATAATACCTGTAGGTACTTAATTGTAATTTAATGCAACAGCATTGGAAGTTTCAAAGCCAAATATCTCGAAAACGGTGCGAGATAGCTACTTTAATAAAGTATACCTTTTTTGTGTAAAAAAAGTTGGAAAATAAGAATTTGTAACCAAAGATGAGATACCTTAAAGCACAAAAAAGTTATGTCGTTTTTAACACATTCAATCTACTGCAGCTAGCGCCCTCTATGAACTTTAACCAAAATGTGAACAGATTTCAATTCCTCTAC
>NW_019416264.1:686113-731330 GCF_000390285.2 Anoplophora glabripennis | reverse complement strand
AAACGGCACAAATATCTCCAATACCGTTAGAGATAGGTATAGGGAACCTATATACAGTTTGAAAGAGTTTTAAATTTCCCAACTCCCAAAGTAAAAATATACTGGGTGTTCCATTTAAAATAACCAAGTTATTGCTGTTTAAAGTTGAGAGAAGTATTCAGCAGTTTTTTGAACACCCTGTATAATACTAAGTGACGACAAATATAACAATTTATAACTTCAAGGATCTAAAATAGACCCTCCAAAGCTGCTTCCTTAAAATTATTTTTTTATTGAAAATATTAAATTTCTACGCTATGCCTGCATTTTCACTAAAATTGAAATATCTCACAAACTGTAAGTCCTAGGTATGCAGAACCTTTAATAAAGTTCACCTATACGATGCTTTCAAAAATGCAGTAAAATACAGGGTGTTCCATTTAAAAAAACATAACTTTGATATGGTACGCTTTTCCTGGACACCCTGTATATCTCAAAATATTTTTAAAATGTAGCCGTAATCAACCTACACATACCCACCTAAACAGGTTTCTGTAACATTTGCCGTTTGGTCACTAGCGACCGAGGCGTTACTGGTGGCCCACCCTGTATATTAGTTAGAAATATGTCAAAATGCTTATTACCTAACATATTGCATGGCCTATATACGGTAACAATAACCAATTTTGCATCGATTAATTCAATTGCACAAAATTCTGATATTAATTCAGATGAAAAATTTTCAACTAATAATTTTTTATACTTAATTCCATTTTTTACATAAATGGCTACTCCGCCGTGTGAATTGTTAGACCTACAAAAACTAGCAGCCAAAACATAATCACCCAAGTTGATATTCTTTAACTGGTTTTCATGCAAGCACCAGTGTGTTTAATTCCAAAGTTTCTCCTTTCAAACAACTGCAGAATATTTTTAGTGTACAATATAACTTTTCGTAACCTTTGGAAAAGGACAATAATGGATTACATTATTTTCTTTTTGAAAAACTCTAAACTGAAGCAATACAACTAACACTTTACAGATTATTTGAAGCGAACGCCAGTTAAAGTGCTAAATGGGCATTTAATTAAATCAATTAAAAAGTTTTACGAACACTGCGAATGCATTTAGCATTTAATGGGATCATTTAAAGTCTAGAAAACGCAAAAACTGTTTAAACTCGATATATCTTCTTTTCAGAAAACCAAATGTCCTTAAATATAAGTTTTTTTTAAATATCTATTTTTCTTGTATTTTTGCATTGAAAAATTCCCCAAAAATTGAGAATTTACGTAAAAAACGCAGAAATAGAACTTTTCCGTATATGACTTTTCTATTACAAATATCGTTAGGAAAGTGTAGTTTAATTTTTATAGATTAGGTATACACGCCACACCCTGTACAAATATGCAAAAGACATCCAATCTCATAGACGATATTGCTAACTGCTGGTGATTTCTGGTATCGAAGGATATTGTTTGATTTCATTTGACAGGATTTGTTTGAATTAGCTTAATACCTTAATAAAGAGTAAAAATATGGAATATTGCAATAAATTGCAATGTGAATGATGGGAAGTTCAACTATACCTAATTTTGTGTTTACTATTCTAAAATTTTGTTTCGTTTGCAATGCCAGAGAGTCAAGTTTCATTTAATTAGGGATACTACGTAATACTAAGCTGATATATGCCTCGTTATCTCTCTGTAAACGTTATATGGGCCCGGCTATTTAATCTAGAAGTCAGACATAGGCCAATGATGCGACAATTTATAAGGAAACCCCACAAGATGAACATGAAATGATCGGTTTATATATGGAGACAAAAAAACATCTCTTCTGTCTCCGCGGTTCTCAGAAATAAATCGATCCAGGTCACAGTTGACGAGCCGCCCGTTCAGATAACAAGACTGCTCTTTAATATGGTTTATTAATAACCGCCGCTGCTTTTTAATGGGCTTCAATAAATTGGCGGATTTATGGAACTGGTTCTCTTTCGTTTTCGGTGTGAATGTCAATTAATTGAACGCATAAATTTGTAAGGAATGCGAAGCACGGAAGCGTAATGGTGACAGTTTAGTCGAAAATAATTGACTTAACAGGTCGCTTTTATGTTTTATTGCGAAAATAACTGGTTATACGTATTACATGTACTGAATATTCCATACAGGAGGTTTAATCAGGCTTCTTTTTAACGGATTTTTGCTTAAGACAGGATACAAATTTTGAACACTAACATTATTAGAAAAATTATGGTCGCAGCCAAATTGCTTCTGCACGTTTAATAGAAATGCAATTGCATAGAGAACCATGAAAAAGACTACAGATAACCAATCCACTTTGTTTCGAGGCTCCCCGTATGCGTGTATCTTATGTGAACTAAGACCAGGTATAACTTTATAGAACAATTTTTACGATTTAGGTTTTTTCGTACGTTTTACATAAAAAACCGTACCTAACCTGTCAGTTAATTTTTTTTTATTACAAATCTGGAAAAGTGCATGCAACACTATACAATTTTGCCTCAAAAAAGTGTACAAATTTTGGGGCTATACGAATGACTGTCCATATGTATATTTGACTTATTTTTTTTAGTTACATTTTCATGAGTTAGTTTTTAAAATTTTAGACTGGTACCCACTGAAAATAAATTATTCAGGCATATTTTAATAAGTTTTAACTATATTTTTTATATGTATGCAAGAATAATTTGTTTACTGCACTATAAACTGACCGTATAATTTTATTATCTCATTTGTTATTAATCTATTCAGTTTTTATAACAAAAGGGCAGAGCTAAGTTCAATGACGAATGTCGAAGATACAAATTTACTTATTAATTATAAATATCCTGGAAATCCTAAAGTATCCGATCGAAGTATCCTAAAGTCGAATTAGAGTATTACTGTCCACGAAAAATTAGACGATCTATTGGAAAATTAGTAATTTTATGTTGTTGGTAATTAAATTACCTACAATTTAAGGTATCTAAAATCATATTGCACCAATTTGTTAACTGTAAAATGAAGTTTGTACGCGGAAATATCAGTTTTCGAAAATTTCGCAGTATTATTGCAAAAAGCGATGGATGTTGATGAAATTTATGGAAAAGACGGTCAATTCAATGACCGCATGTGTACTAATATGCATATGTGTTCGATTGGTGAAATTGTTGTTCCAGAATTTCCTTCGTTTTTATGCAACTAATTGTATAATTAATAAACGTTAATTTTAGATGTTAATATCGTAGACATAGGTGCTAATTGATCCAAAGAAACGTATCGAAAAGAAAAATTTGAAAAAGTTGAACATAAAACAGTAAATNTCGGGACCAGCCTGTATATGCAACAATAATTTGTTTACTTCACTATTATAAACCGAGCGTATAATTTTATTATCTCATTTGTTATTAATCTGTTCATTTTTTATAACAAAAGGGCGGAGCTAAGTTCAATGACGAAAGTCGAAGATACAAATGTATTTATTAGTTATAAATATATGTGTATCTTCCTGGAAACCCTAAAGTATCCGATTTTGCCTAATTTCTCTATACTCCAGTCGAATTAGAATCTAGACGACCTATTGGAAAATTAGTGATTTTATGTTGTTGGTAATTAAATTACCTACAATTTAAGGTATCTAATGTCATATTTCGCCAATTTGTTAACTGTAAAATGAAGGTTGAACGCGGAAATATCAGTTTTCGAAAATTTCGCATTATTATTGCATAAAGCGATGGATGTTGATGTTATTTATGGAAAAGACGGCCAATTCAAAAACCACATGTGCACCAAAGGCCGATTCGATTGGTGTTCCAGATATTTGTTAATGAATTTCGTTTTTATGCAACGAATTGTATAATTACTAAACGTTAATTTTATATGTTAATATCGTAGATATAGGTACTAATTGATCCAAAGAAACGTATCGAAAAGAAAAATTTGAAAAAGTTGAACATAAAACAGTAAATAATAATTCGATAGGTCGTCTACATTTTCGTAGGCAATAAAAAAAATGAAAACACGTAATTTTATCAATTTTTTTTATTTGCAATTTTCTAACAATTCTTTCGAGATACTTTTTTGATATTATCCTACATAAAGTGCAACAAAATGTCTACTAATAATTTTTTCAAGTTTTCAGGTTTTATGATCTAATTTGACTGGAGTTTTAGGGAAATTATGATATTTTTGTACAACCATTCTTAATTTTAAATTTTCTTAGATTTGTATGATTCAAAGCAATTCTTCTTCTGTTCTATTTATAAACATTGTAACTGACTTTGTTGTTGTTATTCTATTTGCTTATATTATGAAACGAAATTGTAAAAACATTAAAAAATTATGACATATCTTCGCTAAACTTCCCAAAGATTTCTGTTTAAATAGGAAAATAGCTAATGCATAACACCTTTCTCTTTGAAAACTAAAAATAAACTAAAATAATTTATTTTGTTTATCTTCGTATTTTTATTTTCAAATTCCGATTAATACACTATTATACTAGATTCACTCATTGCTTGCTTTTGTATGACCAGATTTTTAAGCAACTAACTAATTAATCTCAAATGACATTTCAATAAGTCAAAATAAATTAAAATGGCCTCGGAAATCCTTAAAATAGATCAAAACCGCTTTAGAATATACGAAAATTGGTATGTCAAAGTAGCTTTAATGTAAGAAAATCTTGAAATTCGTTTTCATTCATTAAATACTTAGATCAAAACGTCTTAACAATATGGAGAAAATGAAAAGAAAAGTATCTAGAAAACTTCAAAATATTTTAAAAACTTCTAAATACTTGGAAAAACTTCATAATCCAATATCATCGATATTTATGAAATATTTCGACAAACATCAAATTCATCTAAATGCATGGAATTCCTGTCAACTTTCTGTAACTGACCTACATTCATTGCGCTTTCACTTACTGCCATTTACATTTGATGTATGTCCTTGACGTTTGACTTTTCATCCCTGATCTTTGGCCTTTGGCTTAACCGTTGGCCTTTCATCCATCACCTTAGACCATTGAAATAATGTTTATCTAATCTGAAGCAACTTTGTATTTTAAAACCGATTTGGTCCATTCTAATGCTTTCTGATGCGGCTTACATGTATTTTAGCATGTTTTATTGCTGTTTTGATGTTTTTTTTTTAATAATCTAAAGCTGATTTGATAAAGTGGCTGAAATTATTATTATGTATTTGAGGTTCTTTGAAGTATTTAAGGGTTTCCAGGTGAGGTATTTTGAAGATTTTGAAGTTTTCAAGGTATGTATTTCGAACAACTTAAAAGTTGTTAATATATTTTCGAAATATTTTGATGTATTTGTAAGTATTTCGAATATATCAAAGTTTCGGGGGTATTTCCCTGGATTTTTTATAATTTTAAATGCTACACTTTTTTATTCCATATGTCATTTAAAATAGAGAAACGTCCGCTTCCCATTTAAGTTGATTTCTTGTAAATATCAGAAACGTATTTATCATCAATTAACTTCCAAAATATTCCTTCGCTGGGGGACGCCAACCATTAATTACAAAAAATTCACCTGCAGACTTTCCCACATAGTTTAGACTTAACAACCATAATGTCTTCTAGGTATGGGGTTCTGAATTTATAATTTCATTACGTGACGCAAATTGGAACGAAGGAGCGTTAGCTTAACAATCGAAACCCTTGGTTAATTGGCGGCTATGAGGGCAGTTTTTCTTGGGCAAGGGCTGGCACCCTAATCTGTGCGACGTGCTGCTTTAGCTGGGTGATCTATGGGCTATCGATGATGCATTCTTGAATAAATCATTGGGAGATTTTTCCTTAAACCCCTATTAGTGAATCGAACGATGGAGGTTGGTCTTTGATGTAACCGAACTGTTTTAAAATGTTTTAAATTAAATTAAGGGATGGGATGGGAAAAAAAATTATTTAACGATAGCAAATTTCAAGGCTTAAATGCATTTTCGTTTTCTGAATGTCAGGTAAAAAAAAAGAGGCCAAAGTAATTATTTAAATAATTTAATAATTATTATCAAAAGTAATAAATATATATCTTTTTAATAATCAATTTTTGCAACGTTGTTTAACCAGTGAATGACGAAATTAATAAAAGTCGTACCAGTATCTTATCACAGCGTGAAAAAGTGTTATATTACATATTGTAATACATTTATTACAATACGTTTTTTATTTGTTTTACATTTGTATTTGCTATTTAATTTTTTTTTAATAATTTATTTCCGTTCAACATATTACATGTATAGGAATTGTCATAAACACTTACACACTAAGATACACCTGTTAAAAATTCTGATACAGAATAATAACACTTATCAAGTAAATACGCTTTTAATGCACCCTTATATAAAAATACATTATTAATCGTTTTTATTTCGTCAGGCAGTTTATTATACATTTTTAATCCTAAATAATTAGGAGAGTTTAAAATTACTTTTTTTCTAGTAAATGGAACATGAAAGTATTTACTTTGCCTTGTATTACACTGATGAACAGAACTATTTAATGTAAATTTATTTCTATTTTGGAAAACATACAAACACAACTCAAAGACAAACAAACACGGTAAAGTTAAAATATTAAGGCTCTTAAAAATATTTCTACACGAATAAGTACTTGTGACCCCAACCATACATCTCATTATTCTTTTCTGGGCAATGAAAACTTGTGAGGAAAGTGTAGAACTTCCCCAAAAACAAAGACCATATCTGAGTCGAGAATAAACTTGAGCGTAATATACACACACAAGCTGTTCCAGATCAAGTACTGTCCTTAAATTACGAAAGAGGTATGCAAAAGAAGATAGCTTACTCACCAGTATTTCACAATGAGTTTTCCAATTTAAGTTTTTATCAATATNGAATGAAACAGGCTATCGGAAATAATTTTTTAAATGGTAAAAAAATAATAAGACAAAAAATTACGTTGGAAATAAATTTTAGGGGTTGCGTTTTCCACCCCTTACAACCATGGGGTAAACCAAATAAATTACTGGCTAAGTGTCTTTTTGGTAGTAGAAAATGTCAGGTTAATTTCAATATTGTAACTTGTTTAGTGCTTGTGAAAAAAATTGTTAAACAAATTTTATGTACCCCCTTTAAGGGGCTGTATCTTAACAAGGGATGCTCCAATGAAGTTTCTTTATATGAAAGATCCTATCTTTTTTTCGATGAGGAATCACCCCCTTAAATGTTTTACACTTATTTAGTTACACCCTGTATATCTACAAAATGCGTGCAATAAAGTTTATTGATTTTTTAATTCTTTATATTTTTCATGAGGTTTTGTAGTTTTAGAATAAATAGTTGAAAAAATTATACTGTTTCAAATTTATTGTTGGCCTGTTAACATAAACTAAATGTACTTTTCTAAAACAAATTTAACATTATTTTCTATGGCAATCATTCTGAAATTTCTTTCAATATTATTGAAATGGAACTGCATTTAATTGTATTTTTATAAAATATCACAATTTACATGTTTTATGCAAATTTAAAAAATATCGATTTGTATTCTTCTGTTATAATATGCTTTTAATATTAATTTTATGTTGTGTATGTATTTAGATATTGGAATGAAAGAAAAATGTGACTTAATAAAATAAAATAAAATAAATTAAAACTTTTTCATAATTCGCTAACCAATTTTTATTAAATTTGACACCGAAGTAAAATAAAGAGTAGGTTTTGAAACTGAAAATTAATGAATATGTGATGTAATAGAATTTTTTAAGCTCTATCTGTAAAAAAAAACTGAAATAAATCGATCATTAAATAAGATTGATACAAGGGTGTTTCGATTCGAAATGGGTCACACTGTATATATTTATTTTTTCACTATATTCAATAACCATACTTATCTACGTACAATAGAACTCTTAATTGGAAATGAATATTGATTGCCCTGACATGGAAAGAGAATTTAGAACATATCTGTGAAACAATAATATGTTCATATATTAAGAAATAGTTGTGCAGAAAGTAATATTAACTTACGTCAGAGGTAATAGATGTGAAAATTGTACAGTTGTACATTTAAGGCAATAAAAGTAAATAGGTTATATATACAGATTCACACATAAGATGTAAAGATAATAACATTTCATAGAAAAATGTGTATAGATAGCGATTTTAAGCACGTTTTAATCGCATATTAAATTACATTCTAATGGAATATTATTCCAAAAATTAAAGCTACAAAAAGTTTTATGGAATCAAAAAGCTAACGAATAAACCATTTATCTTTTTTCAACAGAAGAGTCAGTGTTATCGCAACAAAAAGATTCAGAGGGATTAGAGAATTCGTGTTTCCAAAAAAAAAATGTATCACTCTGTAGATAGTAGTTCGAACATTCTATTGGCTCTAAAAAAAGTGTTATATGGAAAAAAAAATTCAAAAATAGAGATTACACGAAATTATAAAATATTTAAATGAACTTTTTTCTTGTTTTTGGTTAAATCACGAAGTATTTTGTAGGATCGTAAAGATCGGTACATGAATTAAAGAGAGATTCTAGTCGGAGAAAATAGTTTCTCTCTACATTAAAATAAATTATTTTGAGTTGAGGGTGAAAATTACGAAAAAGAATAGCAGTAAATTGAAGATGTAGCGTTTTCCTCCCGTTTTTTTTGTGGTAGGTACTTTTTTCATACAAATTTTAGACGAGAAAATGAATTTCATTTCAAACAAAATATTGGTACACAATTCTGGAGACCACGCGATGAATTTATTACATGAAGCGCAGTTTTTATTCTACTTTCCGTCCCGCGGCAATTCAATTTCATACAATGAACGTGAAAGTTGAGTGATGTGGGGTTTCAGCAAATAATACACGAAACGCGGAACATCCCTCTGACTTGTTTTCCCATAATTGCGGCGCATTGTTTAATCAGGACCGATTCAAACCGGCGAAAATGAACAAATAGCTTGCAAGACTGATACGTGCACCATAATGTCAGAACCTCATAGATGATTACAGCCACGTGACAGTCGAGCATAGATAACCAACATTGCACGATTTGTACTATCAACTAAAAAGCCTTAAATCTCAGTAAAGTCGTTGAAGATGTAATTATAATTCAATAGAATTGATTAACGTAAACTGTTGATATTAATCCTTATATAGTCCGTACGATATTTGTTGAAATAGAATTCCAAGAAGACCTCTGCGTCAGTTTCTTGGAATTAACTGCATTCGACACCCGAGGTAGAAAGACATTGGCGGCGTGGCGTTCACCGTAGCATCTTGTAGTGCATACTGTGTTTTGCAGTTACGAAGGCGTGTTTTTTCGTAAGTGTATCGTCTTGTGCATTTTTAGTGTAATTTCTTATTAAAATAAATCAATGGAGGTGAAAAATAAATGAAAGAAATTTATTTCCCAGACTATCAGGTTTACCGTGTACAATTTTTTAAGACAATTCTAAAAATAAGGCGGAAAATTTCAAGGCATACTCCTGCTGTAGTAAATTGTTACAGTAGTTCTATCAACAGAACTTTATTGGCTTATTCTTTTCTTGGAATTCTATCTCGACAAATATTGTACGGGCTATACATACAATTTAGTATCAGGTATCTACTAAAAATACTTTTGAAATTTTTACTAAGAAAACAAAAAAAAACAATGGGAACTCACAATAACTAAATTTATTTTATCACAGAGTGACATAAACAGACTTTTTTTATTGACAAAATAACATTAAAAAAAAGTGATAGTTTACGATTAATTTACAAACCATTGATCTAACAACATTACTTCGTTACAATAAAATAAATTCAATCTCATAAACTAGAAAACCACATTGCCTTATTTGAAGTAAAAATATTACATATAATGTTTAAAATGGTCTCCTTCACAAGTCATGCACAAATTTACTCTTCCGTAGATATTTTCATGCACATTTGGCAGGTGTTATTTTAACATTCTTCAGATGTCTAAAAAAAATTATCTAAAGGAGATAAATCCGGTGACCTGGCTGGCCACCATCCTTCTCTAGTCAGTAGATTACCACATAATTTTTCCAAAAATTGAATTGTTGCTTTTGCAGCATATGCGGTTGCCTCATCTTGTCGAAAGTAACCTACTTTCAAATGTGCTAAAAGTGGCTCTAAAATAATAGTTCGAAAACATCTACTTTTAAGGGATGTAAACTGTTACATACAAATGTATGAGGATTTTCTATAGCCAAGGTTCTGTAATGTCGGTGAAAAATAAGTCCAACAAATTATAACTTTAGTCTATGAAAAGTTGAAAAGTAATTCTTGCACAACAGTTACCTTGTATGGGTAAATGCAATTGTTTTTATTTGTTTAAAGCTTTATGGCATGTTCCAACTGAAAGTCATAATATCGAAAATTTTATAATATAAATCATAATTTAATAAAGATAATATACATATATATTTTAGAGAGCGATGTTTCGCACTGTATTGGCTATGTGCCTTTGCAAATTTGGTTAATGCATCTCTCTCACTTTCGATAATTCAATACCTATGTAGGTATGTTTTCAGCCACGAAAATTGAATAATTCCAAATATTTCGAATTGGCGGTGACAATAACATTTTTAACATTATGGCGATGTTTCGCACTGTATTAGCTATGTGCCTTTGCAAATTTGGTTAATGCACCTCTCTCGGTTTCGAGAATTCAATACCTATGTATTCTGAATGAGAATATTTGCCTGAGTTTAATAAAAAAAATACCCGTTTGAGCAGACAACTTTGATATAGACTTTTAATTTATTCGTTGTTGTATATTAACGATGACCTTTTTTCTATGAACAGTTGGTCTGCTTGTAGATTTTGCTCTACAAACGCAGTGTTTGAATTGAAATCTTTTGACAACAGCACATTTCCGGTTTAAGAAAGTGTCATAGTCAATATTTACGTCTGGATATTCCGTCATAAATTGCTCAATACAGGATTGCAAAGAGTACATCCATGATCCGAGTTCATTTTGAGTTCGACGTCGAAAATAAGCTATTACCAAAATTTAGTAGTCAACGCGAAGGAAATAAGATTACAGTTTCCAACAAAATTATGGTCACATGACTTATAATCATTTGTGAAGACTCTGTATTTACTTTAATAATAATTTATGTACTCTAAGTGTATTATTAAATATTCGTACTTAAAGCTAATTTGACCTTTTGGGCCATGTATATACAAAAAATACTTTTCAAGACACTCAGATACTTGCAGTTTAATGCGAAAGAGCCTGTTCACAGAAAAATAGTAGGCGAAATAATTGAGTAAAAAAGCAGAGCTAAGAGTAGGTAGGTACATAAAAATAAAAGCACTCTCACCCCATTTCCAGGAAACTAAGAATGGTCAGTCAGGTTCTCATTGGTTTACCACCCCTAGCAAGGGGTTAAATTACGACATAATGGTGTGATGCTCGTGGAAGAATGCGAGCGTTGGGTTTTAATTTATAGCATTCTTGGCTAGGTATATATTAAAGAAACGGACGTATGTAAGAAACATCTTTGTACTTTAAGCTTTATCTCAGGTAAACTACCACTTCTACAGATTTTCGTCTTAAGGAACTAAGAAATAATCTACACAGGTACAGACACAATATATCACTCGTAACAATAGTTTCCCAGATTTAAAAATGCAAACATATTGTACCTACTTTATTATTTAAGCGTAATTTGACGAAAATTATCGGCATACTGTATTCAGTATTTTTAATTTCAAACAGCGTGAATTTTCTGTAATACTTGATAAACTTATTCGTAAATTCCCCAGACATGTTGAGAAATAGTTAACGACTTCTGAGATTTCATTAGGTCGATTTAATGGTTTTAAATATCATGTGGCAAAAATATGTCTGGGATTTCTGGTTGGAAGAAACAGACAGTAGCATATTGTAAACACGATCCAGCACATGTTTTCTATTTGTTTCATAGAATTAATTTTAACGCGACCTTTACTCTACATGTTCATTCTCTTAATTTATTGACTAAAATTTGCGGAAAACAGCTACTTACAAAGGAAACTGTTAAATTAGATATGCAAGCGAAAAAAATTACCATATGATGCTTACGCAAATATATCTGACTATCTGAGTAATCATAATTAAAATAACAATAAACAGATGTTTACCACGATAGTGGTGTTTTGCAACATTTGTTATGATTTAAATAAAAACTAAATACGATTTAAACAGACTAAAAATGATTATTGATGAATTAGATCTATAATGTAAAAATCAGTCTGAAATATGTATCTGAATCAATATGGTTTAAAAAGACGTAGACAAAATTTTATTAAAAATTGCTGAATAAGCCTATTAGCTCCTTGAAAATGTGTTTTTTGTTGACTTTCCTATTTAATACACTATAGGAGACAACAATAAGAGAAAATATAGCAGCTGAATTATAACAGGTCTGACAAGAAACGTACCATATAGTATTATAATCACTTTCAAGGTAGGTCTTTTGGGTCTATACTGAAGTCTTTTGAAAATCTTTTTTTCAGTACTTTCTATATTTTGAGCAAAGCGCATTTCATCACACTTGTAGAGATCGGAATCTCTGTATACCATCAAATAAACAAAGAGTAGTAAAATATATTATGCTAGTAAGCGGCAATACGCGTTATAGTAGCCGAAATCTAAAATCTAAATCTAAATCTATGGTCAACTGCCAAAAAAACATGTGCCATATACCAAACAAAGCGTCAAATTCACTCGCACACGCATAAACGACAATGAAATGCACCGCCAACGTCCCTTAGTAAAAAAACTGGATTGTCTAAGGCACGCCAAGCCGACACGGCAGGCATTACATTGCCGCTAGATACGTAACGAATAATTTGATCGATGCGAAGCTTCAAATCAAAGGTAAAAAATAATAATAATTTGTATATAATGCGTAAAAAATTTCTATTATATGTTCATTTGGCCAACAACATATTTTTTCTTTATATAAATTATAAATTGTCCGCCGAATTACGTCTCTCGTCATGTTATCGATATTTTAAAATTTTTGGTTTCGCTTCCTCTTTACACAATGATCTATAAACACCTTGTTTAATAACACGATAAATTGTGGACATTGACATTCTAATTAATATGTGAACTCTATTTATAATTTCATTATCTAATTTTTCATTTTCTTCCTTTTTTAAACAATCGTAAATATTAATTCAATATTGTCTGGCGGTATTTCGTTTTGTTCCGTTTCAAAAGGTCTCCAAAATGCCATGTAATAATATTACAAAATTTCTCTCTTATTCAACATCTGAAATGTATGGCCCAGTCGCCCAGTGCGGCTGTGTTTATAATCCATTCTTCAACTGGGTATATACATTTCTACCACCTCCACGTTTAGTTCGACCAGACCTGCATATGGGTATGGCTAAATAAAAATGGCAGCCGCCTTAAGATTTCCGATCTATACTTATTTATTAGTTGTGACAAGCTGCATAATTGCGACGCAAAATTAATCCTATGTTCAAACAGTCAAATTATTTATCCAAGTCAAGGTTTTAGTGGGATAAAGATCAATAAATAATAGAACACTATATTTTAAATCATTGCCAACGTTTCGGTGTTATTTCACACCATCCTCAGGGCTCTAAAATAAAATGTTTTTTAATAAAATTCGTTAACGTATTAAAATAAAAAACAAATACATTTACAATAATTCTAAAAAATTTTATTAAAAAACATTGTTTGTATTTTAGAGCCCTGAGGATGGTGTAAAATAACACCGAAACGTTGGCAATGATTTAAAATATAGTGTTCTTTTATTTATTGATCTTTATCCCACTAAAACCTTGACTTGGATAACTAATCAAGATCACAAAACAGTGGAAACGCAAATTATTTATATTCGTCTGAAATTATCAAGCATTTTTTTAAGTGGTTTCAACTTTATGACTGATTTTATAAATTATTTGAAGCACAGAAGAGGCTTTCTGAAAAAGTTTGATGGAAAAGACACCTACATACAAATACTCCATTTCAAATCCTGTATCATTTTCTAGAATTTACGTGACATTTCACTTTACCTACAAGCGGTTGCCAAGCGACATATATGGCGAGAATTTTTTAAGTAACAAAAGTTGTCCCACACTGCACTATGTAATAACTATTTCCAACAAATGGTAAGAATTATTCTCCTACTCGAATAAAAAGCAAATATACATACTTAATAACGACATAAGTATATATCTAAGTAATGACAGTAAGAGAGCTGTAATCTCCTACAAGTCCGCTGTGGTTTGAGAGGCATGAAAACCAGATAAAGTTCATTATTTATGACTCCATCCCAAATATAGTAATTTCGTCGTTCTCACTGGAATTTTAATGCTTTTGTTTTCCATTGGCATTCATTAGATGGATCTATTATCGAGGGCTATTAGTCACAAATGTAGGTCGATCTAAGATATTCTTATACAAATATTTAACATTTTTTTATGTGATATAGAGCTTTAAAGCGTTTTATTACTATGATTACAAAAAGGAAGAGTACGCTTCAGATGTAACCTAATTTGTTTTGATTTAGTAGCGCGAGTTTGTGCAACTTCCTGTCGCTTTTAGAAGTTCCAGAACAGCGTAAACAACTCTTTGGATTATGCAAGTGTTCTCAACTATGCGATAAGTTTGAAACCGCGAATTATTTGTGTGGATAGGCAAAATTCCATATTATAGGGAGAAAGTCAAATTTCGAAACTAGAAATATATACCCAAGGCAGAAGTTAACAAAATAAGGATTTTTTTAATAATATTTTTTCAAGATCTCAAGGATAACAGAAAAGCTATTTGAAATAATTCAAATGCATATCTGTGAGAAATCCTATTATAATTTTTAGTTCTTTTACACAATAGTGTCGTGTGAGAAACTCGAGCGAACTTCAAATTCCTCCCATATCGTCAATCCAAATCCACTATTCGTCCGAAGACACTAAATCTTTCACCAACTCCATCCAGACCGCGTCCGTCTAGATTTAAAATTTGTACCGACGTTTCGAATCCAATTGCCTGATACTGTTGAGAGATCGAGCATCAAAGACCGCCGTGGATCGTCCAAAAACTTACCGATGCTTTGAATTTTCTAGTAAATAGCTCGAAATCCACAAAAATTTAGTCACGGATAATGGACAATGCGATGAGCATAAATTCGACATAAGAGAGGACTAAGGATCAATGAAATCCAACAGCGAAGATGCATCTTGAGAATTCGCAGGGCTATCAAGATGTGTGATCAAACGTCGACTCTACTTTGTACAGATAATTAACCAGTGCAGCGTTCCATCAGTACAAAGTAGTGTTCTCCGCATTCACTTTCATTGTATTGTATGTGTGATTCCAAATTTCAAGCTATAGTTCAAAAAGCCGAAATGAAAAGAGGCCCATAAGCAAAAGAGTATTATACGTTGTTTTAAAAATTTAGAATTACCCAATTCTTTGGGTTTATTTTTATGACAAATTTCTCAAAAGATAGTCCGCGATGGACCAATATCAAAGCTTCTAAGGTCGGCAGATTGTAATACAATTTTTTCTGTGGGATTTAAAACTTTAAGCCTTTATAAAAGAATATTCTGCCTTATAAGTGAATGAAATTTAGGATGTAAGAGTTTTAAGTGATGATTAATGTTACGTAGTTAAATTAGTAGTAGTTAAATACAAAGAATTCTTAAAACAAATTTCCCAAAAATCGCTCATACAGAAAATCGTAGCATTCGATGTCTCAAAAAAAATTAGAGGGATGCCATGGTTCTTAGAGGATCACAGTTTGTGTCTATCAAATATATGTCCAAACTGATACTAAATTTACATATCGTCAATTCCAAATTTCATCGCTGTCAGAAAACCTTGCTGAATAAGCATATATATGATAAGGATTACCTACAATTTTTTTTATTTCACGCCGAATCTGAGGATATATAAATTCCATAAATATTTAACTCAATCGAAAATTTATGGAATAATCCATCAGAGTGAAGCATTCGTCCGATTCCAAATCCCCATCCTAATAAAGTTCTAAAAGCATTTTATGCGGATAAAGAAGACGCTACAACAACATAAAATGAAATAAGAAAATATGGGACAATTCAATATATGAAAAATAGAATAGGTATATCATTCGTTTAGGGAAATGTAACAGAAACATTCAATTTATGATACATGAAACTGTACGACCGGGGATAAATAACAAGTTAAAAGAGTCGGTCGATGCTTATAAATCGCTTCATAGAAAAGGGATAATTTACGTTCTTTCAAGAAGGTCAATCGGATTTCTCTAAATTTATGTGATGCATAAAGTAGAACCCTTCCCTGTCTGACAATAAGGCAGTGGAAATGTCCACCTGAGGCGGACTAACAAGGGAATCTTTTTTATTAGCTCAAATCTAAAAATGGTTCACTTTTATGCTGTTTCTTTTAGCAGTATTCCAATCATGTAGTTGGATCTATATCTCTATTCGCAACAATTTCGAAAAAACTATAGCAACTCTAATTTTTCTTACGCGTTGGTAACGTGTTAAGAGATGCACTAAATTAATTAGAAATTATTATCTCTTTCTAAAATAATAAAAAAAACAATTATAAAAGTGTCACATGTTGTTCTTGATGTCCATCCTGGTTGTGAATATTTGTATAAAACAAATTGGAATAAGATATAATAATAGAATGAGATAAGTATAAGGATTAATATTAGGGTTAATAGAACCAAATTATACAGAGTGTGCCATTTAACACTCCCGCTGCCAATATCTCCGAAATTAAGAAATTTATTTTAGTTATGGAAACTGGGGTTTTTAGATACCTTAAATAGCCTCAAATTGTAGTTAGAATTGTAGGTTCAAATATTTCTGTATATATGGCGTGGCGATACTAAAAAATTTTTTGATTCCTGGAACGAGGAAATGTGGTACATCTGATCGTAAAATTTTGAGTAATTTTTGTAATATAAAGTTTTTCCCAATATTTACTTGGTTTCGAGACACGTCGACTTCAATATGCAGTGTATGATGTAACGGGAAAAACTATATTTTATTTAAATCACACTGAGACAAAATATTCTATTAAAATATTGCTTATTGGCTTTATTCACACCACATACTAACTAACAAACAATAAATTATAAAAAAACAATTGATCAACTACAGAAAAAAGAAGATTATTTATTATAATCTTTCTTTTAACTTACTTCAGTAAGTACTTTTTCTGGAACTAAAATAAACTTCATTTCGGAGATACTGGCAACGGGAGTGTTAAATGACACACCCTGTATATAAAACAGAAAAATAAAGTTTGGAAAGACAATTTTGAAATTTTTGTCTAGATTAATGTAAACTGTCTTTACTAACCAATATTTGCTTCTCTCTAATAAATTTGTTTTTTAAAAATATTTATTTTATTATTAGATTTTCTACTACTATATTTTAAGGGTATTAATCTAATTCAAATAAATTCAAAAAACTTCTTAAAAGTATTATCAGACGAACTAAAACAATATTTTATTAAAACAACACGAATAAAAGATATTTCTTTAAAAGACTACATATTTAATTGTTTTATATGTATTTTTCAATTAATATTATTGAGATATACCATTTTCATCTTTTATTATAAATAATTAATTATTAGCTGTTTGCTAGGTATTGCTGGTACAATTTAATGCTAGTTGAGGCATGTAGGCTATAGAGTAATTAATTATTATTTGCAATATTGTCAGATAGAAAATATGAGTGTGCGGTCTGTTCAGAAAATAACCGAATTTTATTTTTTTTAACTTTATTATTAGTTTTATTCATTATTGATCCTTGTCTCCTTCAAAGTACCCCCCGTGTGTGAATAACACACTTTTCTCAGCGATGTTTCCATTTCGCGAAGCAGTCCTGGATAACTTCATTAGAAATGGTCTTTAAAGTCTGATATGAATTTGCTTTGATGTCATCAATAGTCTGAAAACGTCGTCTTTTCAGCACTGATTTTAATTTAGGAAAAAAGAAAAAATTGCTAGGAGCCAGACTGGCGACTAAGAAGGGTGAGGGAGGACAGTAACCTGATTTTTGGCATTAAAAATGACGAATTGCTGAGTGTGCGGGCGCATTGTCATGGTGCAAGAACCAAGAGTTGTCTGGCCACAACATTGATGCTTCGAATTTTCTAGTAAATATCACGAAATCCATAAACATCGAGTCGCAGACAATGGAAAATGCGATGAACATAAATTCGACATAAGAGAGTACTAAGGGTCAACGGAATCCAACATTGATCTTTTTTTGTATTTTTGCAGGTAACCGTTTTCAAACGCCTTGATAGTAAACACAGTTCACGGTTTCAAGAATTCAAAATGCACAATTTCATTAAAGTCGAAAACAATGAACATCACTTTGACATTAGATCGAGACTGACGTGCTTTCTTGGGACGTGGAGATTCTTTACCAATCCATTGTGATGACTGAATGTTGTAGCCGTAAACCCAACTTCTCCTGGTCGAGGATCATCTTCAATTAACTGACGACTACTTTTAAATCGCGAAAACCGTTTCTAACATTGCGTACGGCCCTGACCATCACCTGCGTAAGCTTGTTTCGAAAGTTGAAACGTTTTCGTGAAAGCTTTTCCCCGTTTCACGTAAAATTTTAGGTGAAATCAATTAAATTATGACAAATCGATTTTTCAATTTGATGAGAAACGAATTATAAAGGAATTAAATAACATTCATGTAAATAAATACAACAGAAACCGACAACAGTTCCGTTGTTTTCTTTGTAGTCACAAATTCTCGACCAACTCTCTATCTCCACTAATGAAGACGATGTCTATATTAACCCACTATCAGTGCGACGGCAGCGGCGACGCACTACTGTTAAACCGGTTTGTATATGAACAACGTTTTAGTTAAACCCTTATTCATTAGATGCAGAAAACGTTCTATCTTGGCGAGTTTTATAAAACGAGGCCCGACACACAAAAGAACAGTGAGAAAGGACAAGCAAATCTGGAATAAATGTAGCCTATAAATCTGGGATTTCCTTTGTGCTAAAATTTATTAGCCGAAACGGTTTCGCCTAGTAATTTTGCCGAAAAGTTAGGAAACACAAAAACAATCTAACCGTAATAAATCGCTTGTTGAATTAAGGAATTATTGTTACTACGAGAATGCCCGACAAAATGTTCAGATAAGTTTTATTTCGTTGTATCTTTACGGATACGATTATTTCTATTTGCGGGACACCCTGTCTGCGACAGTTCGGATTATGATTGTTTTTGTTAATCGGAAAGACTAAACTGTCTGACCTAGTTCTATACAGAGACAAATCAATGATTTTATAAAAACATTCGGCAGTGTACGTTCCCCTGAAAAAAAAAATGAAGAAATATTCATAGGTATTCTATAATCTGTGAAAAGCGAATAGGCAACCAGTTATACGAGTATTGGAGGTATGGAGAAACACTGTTGTATCGATGGAACAGATTGATATCAGTTGGCTTTGACTATTACTCTAATTAATGACGTTTTCTACCCTTCTCTCATTCCTACATTGATTGGTGGTTAAACCCTACGAACGTAAGCCATTTCTGGGTGATAATGCGGTTTGGGGGATAATAGATGCTATTGTCCTTTTCCGCACAATCTCTTGCTGAGCCAATTGTCAGGTCGTAATAAAGGATAACCTTTCACGTTTGATTCCCTTTTAAAGACATACTGTTCTTGAGATTAATACCTTGTTTTTAAATTTTTTTAGAATGCGAGACTACAAAATATTGATTTTCGAATAAAAATAAAGAAAATGGAATCTTTCTGAAAAGGAAATATAATCATGTAGAAATTTAAGTAGATTTGTATATTCAATTGGAACAATGTTAAAAATTACTTAAGATGGAACGCCAAACAAATATGTAAAGAATTTAAAGGATGTTCACTATAGTTTGTTTGGAAATGAAAGAGAGTAATAAAACCCCGAGATAAGAACCGGCCATGGGCGTGGTAATATTTCGTTTCAGGTAATTATCGGGTAACACTAATGCTAACAAAAATGACAGGGATTGGAAAATCGACTATCTACAGACTTTTAAAGGAAACAAAAAATGAACAAGATACTGTAAATCCCCCAAAATCATCTACAGGGAGGTCAAAAGTCGTTATAGATGATTTCTTCAAAAATGTCATTCGCAGAAAAGTACACTCATTTTATTTTAAAAAAGAAATACCAACGCTAAACAAAATTTTAAGTGAACTTTCAGAGGACAACGATTTGCCAAAAATCAGTAGAAGCAAATTATGGGCCGTCTTACGAGAGTTGAATTTTTGCTGGGAAAAGCAGAACAGGAAGTCAGTTCTTATCGATAAAGATGAAATTATTTGTTGGCGAAGATCCTACTTAAGATCAATTAGAAAATTCCGTGACGAAGGGAGGAATATTTATTATCTAGACGAAACTTGGGTCAACGAGGGATATACTGTAACAAAAGTATGGCAAGATAAAAATGTAAAAAGTTTTCGACAAGCATTTTTGGATGGACTTTCAACAGGGTTCAAGGCACCTTCAGGTAAAGGGCGAAGATTAATAGTGACACATATAGGTAGTGCCAGTGGTTTTGTAGATGGCGGTTTACTTTTATTTGAATCTAAAAATACAGGTGACTATCACGAAGACATGAACGCAGATGTTTTCGAAGAGTATTTTACACAGATGTTGGATCTTATTCCTCCGGGGTCTGTAATTGTCATGGATAATGCCAGTTACCATTCACGGCAGACCGAGCGGACGCCTACGACTGCTTGGAGGAAAGCCGATATAATTCAATGGTTATCCGGAAAAAACATTTCTTTTGAAACAAATATGGTGAAAAAGGAACTTTTGACACTTGTCAATCTTAATAAAGATCAGAAAAAATATGTTATCGATGAAATGGCAACAAATCGCCAAATAACGGTACTACGGTTACCACCTTATCACTGTGAACTTAACCCAATCGAATTAGTCTGGGCGCAGGTAAAAGGAGATGTAGCGCGAAATAATACGACGTTTAAATTAAGTGACGTGAAAATTTTGTTAAAAAATTCCTTGGAACGAGTAACTGCAGATAACTGGCAAAGATGTATACATCATGTACAAAAAGAAGAGGAGAAAATGTGGGAACTCGATAATTTAATTGACGTTACTGTGGAACCTATCGTTATCAATCTAGGAGACGAAGATAATTCATCAGAATATTCAGAGGATGAATTTTAATATACCTACTTTTTTATTTTCTTTATTGTACATTTATACAACACTACATTTACTCACCATAATTTGAATTTTCAAAATACATATATTTTTGTGTGGAATAAAAGTCTATTCATTAAATTTAAATAAATATTTTGATAATAATATTGAATAATTTTATTTGAATTACTAAAAACCCTCTTAACCCGGTTATGATGCTTAAAGTAGCCTCATGTTTTGAAATGCTGTTTTTATATTGTTTACTTATAAGAAAAATGGACCGAGAAATTGAAGCGGCATAGACAAAGACGGATTGTCGGGGATTAAATTTTAGCTACCTGCTACAATTTAGTACAGTCCGATCACACAAAGTTTTTTTAAAAGTACACCTCATCTATACGGAAAATACATAATATAAAAATATTTAATATAAGCACCAGTACTACATTTATTTAGGATTTGCATACATAATAAGCTTTTATTACTCTCTTTCATTTCTAAACAGACTAGGTTGCAAATGAATTGTAAATTAGTTTCAACTAATAATAACAAAAGAGCAGTAGAAACAATTTAAAAGTCAATGTTTCAAATAAATCCGATTGAATTTGAATTGAACTGTAATTAGATTTGTATTGATTTTCGTTAAAATTTAGTTGGATACTAATTGAGACCTGAATCCAATTTTAACTGAATTCTCAGTTGATACCTACTCTTTATAAATATATAAAGAAAACAATTGTCCATATTTGTATCCTTTTAAATTCGACAGTCTATAGTAAGTTTGCTTTAAATTTAGTTAATATCTGGTTATTATGTTAACAAATTCCTATTTGATTTTTTTTGGTAATCATTAATTTTCGAAACTGTAGCAAATTACTAAAGAACATCATATTTTTCCCAATTTATTGTATATTATGTATTTATTTATTTATTTATTTATAAAGGCTAGTGTTACATACACATAAAAGTGTTTACACGCGTCCAAAAAAAAAAGAAAGTGGTAAATAACAATACACATAATGATAGCAATCAACTAACTGTTATACAAATATACATAAACAACATAAATTAAAATAAATATGATAAAGGACATACTAAGGTTAATAATGATAACATTCATATTCGAGCTAAATTACTGTCAATAAAATCTTCAAAACTATAGAAGGCAATTATTTTTTTATTCTTGATTTAAAATTATTTACATTAATAATTTGAATTTGGTGAGGTATTGTTAAAAAATTTGATGGCCAATAATTAAAACCGACCCGCGTTTTACTAAGTCTTAGAAATTTATTACATAAATATGTGCTCTTTCGGGTATTATAAGAGTGAGTCTCAATTCTGGTTTCAAAGTTATGTATATGTTTTTTGACATAAATAAGACACTGAAGTATATATGTACCGGGTACACTTAGTATGTTCAATTTAGAAAACTGCTCTCTACAATCATCTCTAAAACCAAGGTCAGATATGATTCTAATAATTTTTCTCTGAATAGTAAAAACTTTTTTCATAGAGGGGGCACGAGTCATGACTCCATACTAAAATAGCATATGTTACGATGGAGTGGATATAGCCATGATAAACTATCAGCAAGCTTGATATTGAGACTTCGTTTGAGACTCCGAAGTAAATAAGTATGTTTTGATATCTTGGAGCAAACATAATTAACATGTTGATCCCATGTCAGTTTAGGGTCAAGATGAACTCCCAAGAATTTTAGATATAATAGAATATTAGACAGGGCGGATCTGTTTTGAGGTGGATGTGAGAGGGGGCAAGCAAATATTTTCTGAATTACCTTCAATACAACTCACATGATAAAAGTGTAGATCCGTAAATCTGGGCGAGGGCCGGAACATTTTCAAAATTTCAAAAATATTTTAAAAAATACCTATTTTATCTGAGTTTTTACTTGTACTATGTATTTTGGTAGAATATAGAACAGGAAAAAAGTTTTAGAATTTAATTTTTCACGATATACTGTAAGTTAAAAATGTTTAAATTTATTACCGATGTTGCAAAATAACAGTAATTGATGAAAAATGTGCAAAATAATCAAGTTTTTTGGATAATTTTTTAAAATATTTTAATTGCTACGAGGGCATTATAATTTTGGTAAAAAAAAACTTTAGAGTATAATAAAACAACACACCAAATTTCATTAAAATCGGTTCGATAGATTTCACAAAATAATTTTTTGAAAGATTCAAAATGTTGCACAGCCTCAAAGAAAGCATCTAGAAAATTTTTTCACATAGAAAAGACCGCTCAACCTTTCAAATGGTTTTTGAAACATTGAAATCGGGTGATTAGGACGGCCGCAGTAAATTGTTTAAGATAACATTCTTTTTTTTTATTTTTAAACAATTAGATTACATTTATCAACTTACAATTTAGTTTTTTTCAAAAATTATAATTTTAAAGTAGGTACTATTTTTTCTTAATTTTATCTGTATTTAATAAAAAAATAATTTCCAAATAAATTTTTTAAATTTGTTTAAACAAAAATTAGTTAAATAATTGTAATAATTATAATTAATGTTCAGTGTTGAAATATATACGTAAACAAATTTGTTCATAGAAAAAATGCAATAGCATAGGGTAAAATATACAGTATATTTAATGCATAAATAATAAACTTTGTTTATAACAAAATATGTGCAAATTAGACAGTTGGCATTACGAATTCCTTGGCTCGCGAGACATCGGACTAAAAAAAGGAGGTCGAAATGTGTCCATTAGAAGCCCAGATAATGCAGTTTTTTTTGTACCTTCGCATTTTGAACCTCCGAATTCACTCTCGGAACGAAAGCCCCCTCCTCCACTTTTCGTGTTTTGAGTCGTGCATGCGAGCGACAGCTTTTCTGTTGATTTATCTATGTTGCCGATAACTTGTGGATATGAAAATTTTTTCCAGCTTAAAACTCGGAAAAACGAAGCCACTGGATGAAAGATTATTGCTAAATTGTTTACAAATTAACGGTAAATGCCGAAAAACTTTGACCGCTTATATCTGAAAAACCATTAACGGAATTTAACTTTTTTTTAAAAAAAGGAGTCTTTCCGAGTACTTTAAAATTATAATTTTTGAAAATAACTAAATTGTAAATTGATAATTGTAATCTAATTGTTTGAAAATAAAAAAAAGTGTGTTAACTTTAAAAATTTACTGTAGCCGTCCTAATCAACCGATTTCAATTTTTCAAAAACCATTTGAAAGGTTGAGCGGTCTTTTCTATGTGAAAAAATTTTCAAGTATCTAGATGCTTTATTTGAGGCTGTGCAACATTTTGAAAATTCGAAATTTTTTTTTCAAATAATTGTTTTGCAAAAACTATTTAACCGGTTTTAATGAAATTTGGAGTGTTATTTTATTATACTCTAAGTTTTTTTTTACCCAAATTTGGATTTTCTTGGGGGCATTTAAATATTTAAAAAAAAATTATCCAAAAAATTTATTATTTTACATTTCTTCATCAAATACTGCTATTTTGCAACATCGCTAATAAATTTAAACATTTTAACTTACAGTATATTGTGCAAAATTCAATTCTAAAACTTTTTTTCCTATTCGATATTCTTCCAAAATGCATAGGTTCCGAGATATAATAAACTCAAAAATTCAGATAAAATAGGTATTTTTTAAACATTATTGCAATTTTGAAAATGTTAAGGACCTCGCCCGGATCTAGGGATCTACACTTTTATTATGTGAGTTGTACTGAAGGTGTTCCAGCAAAAATTAGCTTGCCCCCTCTTACATCCAAGAACTGGGATATTTCGACAGATCCGTCCTGATCTATATAGCGTGCCTATCGAAGACATTGAAGGCTTTTTTACTGCATTTATGAAATGTATTCAATAATAATAGATTTTTCAGCCATAATTATATATCTTGCTTTATTTGTGAATCGTTTCTGTTAGTATAACTGCTAGAAATAACCTCGTACTGTTTTATTGAGATGAATTGCAAATCTCGGCGCATTTATCAATGTCTCGCATTGGAATTGATCGGTATATCATAACTTTATATAAACTTCAAAATATTATATATCGTATGCTCTGCCAGACGTTATTTACGACTTCGTGGTCCACAAAAGTATGTTATAATTTTCACCACCATTACAACAAATAGTAAACTATTTAATGTATACCGTTATTGACAAATTAATTGTTCTGATCTTTAAAAAGAAGGAGAGTGAAAATAAGATAGATGATTTCTTTTCATACTGTGCATCTTATTTAGATCTATACAGGGTGTTTAGTAGCTGTGGAGATTTATTTCTAAAGACACCCTGATCTATGTCTGGATAAAATCGAGTCATTTCCACTAATGGTTAGTGTTTTATTACAATGACGCATAATTACGGCAGCGAGATATGTCACTGATATACGGCGAATGTAGACAAAGTGTGGTGGCCGCAGAACAAATATATACGAATCGTTCTTCACTTCGTAAATAATACAAGATTTGTACTATTTGTACTTGATATTGGTTATAAATTTTAGTGATAATCGATGTTTTAAGGTGGTCCTCCTATTATAGTCGTCTTTGAACTTTAAAGTATAACATATCTATCCACTTTATTGTCACGAAAGATATAGTGCCCATAAAATAGTATAGTGGAGTATGGAGCTATCGAATTTCATACATTTCCTTATAGATTCCCAGTGAAGAAATTTTGATGTGATCATTAAATTCGAGGATCTTAAAATTGTCACGAGCTTACTCACGAAAACACTTAAATTTCCTTGATTCGAAGACCATAAACAGTTTCGATGACGTAATAAAACTCGATGGTAACATAATTAAAGCAGTTTGTTTTAAGTGTGGGTTTGTAGTATTGGTAGAAAAGTCGTGTTATGTGCTTTATGTTTTAGGATCTTTCGGTTTTATGTCCGAATTAACTGTCCAGGATTTCGTCACGGCAGATATCGAGTTGAGTGTATCAGAAAAATCTAGTTAAAATTAAGGCATATATTTAAAAAATAATATGTAAGAAAAATTTATTCTGATTACAGTAGAAAAATTAATATTTTGATAATCAGGAATAAATTTTAGGGCAAATTAAAATATAAAACTGCTGCTAGTTTAAACATGTACATTCGTATAATCCAAACTGTACAGACAGGAAGGAAATTAAAATTTTCTACGAATATCTACATGTCCTTTAAGAAGACAGAATTTAAAATATCTTCTACTTTATTTACCCAGATTTTTGAACGATTGTAGTTGTAATACGTGTTTCCTTTTTCCGTATGTGGACAACTGCATATTAATGACATTACTACATGCTACTTAAACGAAGATTTTATAACTCTTTTGAGTCACGTTAATTATTATGTATGATTATGCACTCTACGTATTGAAAAGTAAGTATTTATGTTGTCGAACAATATTACATCGAATATACTTTATTTCTTAATAATTCAGGCGGTATCTGTTTTAAAAACGGTATACTTGGGTAAAACATAGCATATGATCGGAGATTTTTGCTTTAACGGCTTCTAAATAACATCAGAAATGAGAATTTTTCTATGCAAATAAAAAAAACGTGAGCTTAATTGTTATTGCAAAAAAGTATAAAAAAATATCAAAAAAATTGATTTTTATCTTGGATTTCTGTTCGACAACTTAGCAACTATTTATTCATTTTAGACTAAAATGGAAGAGGTAACAAAGTTTTGTAATTAAATTTAGAACAAGATAGAGTTAGTTGCAATTTGAAAAAATAATTATTGTTGTTGCAAAAATCGGAAAAATCATTTAAAAAATTGCAAAAAATGCTAGTTTATTTGTCAATTTTTTTCAGACACTTGAATAATACCTAGGATCTTCATACTTTTCCCAATTAAACTTCTTAGTGCATAGAATCATCACACCAAATTTCATCCAATTCGGTTCGATAATTTTTACATAATTTTTTTTTAAATTAAAAAATTTTCAAAATCAAATTTCTAAAAATCTAAAGCTTTTGAATACTTGACAATTTCACCACATAGAGAAAAGCTCTCAAGCTTTAAAATGCTTTTTGAAAAATTCAAATCGGACGATTAGGTGAGCCGTGGTGATTGTTTAAACATTTTCGCAATTTTCACGCTTATAAACAATTGCAATAATTCAATGTTCTTTTAAAATTTTTGTTTATTTTAAAATATGGTTTGAAAGTACTCGGAAAGACGAGTATTTAAAAAAAAACATGATCCGCCCATTATTTTCGGAGTTATAGCCCGTTAAAGTTAAAGTAAAGGGCTGTTTTTTGAACTAATAGGTTTGTCATTTTAAGTACACGGCTCACCTAACCGTCCGATTTGAATTTTTCAATAAACATTTTAAAGCTTGAGAGCTCTTCTTTTTGTGGTGAAATTTTCAAGTATTCAAAGGCTTTCGATTTTTAGAAATTTGATTTTGAAAATTTTTAAAAATTAATCAATTATTATGTAAAAACTATAGAACCGAATTAGATGAAATTTGGTGTGATGATTTTATACAGTAAGAAGTTTAATTGAGAAAAGTATGAAGATCCTAGGTATTATTCAAGTGTATGAAAAAAATTGACAAATAAACTAACATTTTTTGCAATTTTTTAAATGATTTTTCCGATATTTGCAACAACAATAATTATTTTTTCGATTTGAAACTAACTATCTTGTTCAAAATTTAATTACAAAACTTTTTTTCCTTTTCCATTTTTGTCTAAAACGAATAGTTGCTAAGTGGTTGACGAGAAATCCAAAAAAATAAAAATTTTTTTGCTATTATTTATACTTTTTTGCAATACGTTTTTTTTTATTTTTATAGAAATATTATCATTTCTGATGTTATTTAGAAGCCGTTAAAGCAAAAATCTCCGATCATATGCGTTTTACCCAACACGAAACAGATATCGCCTGGACTATAAGTTCCAATTGCACTATTACATTAACGAAAAAAATAGAAGTGATCAAATTTGTGTCAAATAAATAATCAAACTATCGAAAATACATTTTATAAGACTATATTGACGATTGAAAAAAGATACGCAAGGAATTATTTGCAGAATTCCAATTATTACCTATTTTTTTTTTCGAGGATTTTCCCGTATTATCCACAATTTCCTCGTATTACTTAGAATTCCCCTTCATTACTTTCAATCACCCCAAATTTCCTTGCATTTGCTTTGAGCTATTTTCTTAATTTATTGTTGGTATTATAACCCTTCCTTTTGTATTATTAAATAGTAATTTTTGGTGATGTGTATTATAAAAAAAATCCTTTTTGACTAGTTAGCATTTCACTTGGGGGGGGACTTTTAAAGAGAGCAAGATAACAAAACAAAAAAAAAATGGATTTCTTTAACTTCAAAGTACCCTCAGATACGCCCACATTAACAGTAAACTAGTACCCGATAGTTTCAACAGTAATTTATGTCGAACGTTCTGATAAAATTAATCTTAGAAATAGCAATAATCGAATTGGCAAGAAAAATTAAAAGCACCAATTCACTCAAGTCGCAGTGGTTACTTTAATTTAGATTACCAATTAAACTTACTCTTCCTTCCACGAATTGAGCTATCTTCACTGCTGATTCAGCATAATGAAGAAATCAATCTGGACGCTTACCTGAAACAAAAAAGAAATATCATTTAGACGGGACACCAATCTCATCCAAATAAATAAATATAAAGCAGCAGCCATAATAAATTAAATCCGATTCGTGCCAGTGACGACAAAAAGGCGATAAGCTCCCGTCAAGGTGTAACTTGAGAACTTAAGCCTCAATGAATAAAGTACTCCAAAGAAGTTTACGGACGTTTATGCAAAACACCAGACGCATAAATAATGGATGCCAATTTGTGATCGTACATCATTCACGTCCGATATAATGAGGTTCGCCATATTTAAACAATGAGGTTGCTTATTTTTTATAGTAGGTGGTACAGGAGATTAGTAAATATAAATCTGCAAGAGACAAGGGCAATATTCTGCTTATATGGTAACACTTCTATTCAAAACTGTGGTAAATTATTATAATTACATCTTTTTGTTTGCATTTAAAATAGTTAGCGAGGTATTTTGTCTCTACGTTCTAAGAAAAAAAATACCTATGTTTATAAATATACTTAGAATACATGAATATAAACAAGTACTTAAAGGGAGAAATAAAGGTAAAAAGAATTGAGGCGAATAGCCTCCCCATGGAATATCCGTTGATACTGTCAAGAAGTAAATAAATATTGCTTGGAATTACTTTTTTGTTGGACTGCTTAAATTCTCCAAGTCGTGTGAAAAGGTTCTAACCTTTTTACATTAAAATAAATAGTCTATTTACAGAGGAAAATCGGGATATATGCATGTACCTACTAGTGTTATTAAGTTTCTATGTAGAAGGGTAATCTTTAATTTTCAGTTTGTAAGCTTTTATATAGCAAATTTAATTTACTATAAAAATGTATACCTAAGTATTACGTTTTTGCTTTGTCATTTATGAGAAAAATGCAAAAATCGTTAAAAATTAACTTTAACGATTTTTTCGCAGTGAAACTGTTCAAGTCACATATATCCTATTATTGGCACTTTCAAAGAGCAAATATTCCCCTATAATTATCACCTAGGGACAATATAATAACGTGAAATGCAGCTGAGATATACAAAATTAAAAAAAAAAACGTAGATTTATCTGTTAAATGAATAGGAAAATTTTAAAATCAAATATCGAGTACATTAAAATTAAGAGCTAAAACTTAGTGAGAATTGTTTTCCAATGTTTAGAACAATATTTCGTGAATTGAGCGAAGAAAAAAAAAATCGTTTCAAATGAAGCACCATAATGCATATTGTAATAAATATACTAAATACACATCAAGTGGTACTGGTGGTTTCTTAGAAGGGTCATCTGGTTTGCGAGGTGAATAATCAAAAACATTGTCTTGAAGCTTTTGGACATTGATTCAATCAACTTGTCATAAATCAATCATGTATCCGTTGCTTCAATGAATGTATTCTTTACATTTGTCAGCATAGAACAGCAGGCTAATTACTTGCAAGTTTGATATAATGAATTGTACTGTTAACGATACGAAGTACTAAACATCTGGAGCCTGTTTTTTGAAAGTGCTTTTCAACTTTTCACTTCTTACTTTTCATTCTACATAATGAGAAAAGTGAAGAGTAATTACGTGTTATAAAAAATGTCGTTTACATTAGTGTCATGTGTTTTATGAAGCTTTAACTTGTCAATTTTCACTCTGCACTTTGGAGAAATTTGGAAAAACCTCTCCAATTTCTTGAGTTTCTGTTTTTGGAAAAATAGTACCTTACATCATTATCTTGTTTACTTTTCAACTCTGCACTATATTTTGTAAAGAATATTGTTTATTCGCAAGCGATCAATTTAAATGATTTTTTTATTAAGTATTGGAACCGATAGTAGCTATCTATAAACAGACTAAAGAAGAAGGCGATGAGTAACTTTTAAAAGGAACAATGTAGAATTATTCTACATCAGAAAATACATTTTGAACGTATGATTGATTCTCTTTTAAATAGACACGTACAGGATGTAACTAAATTACTTGGCCAAATTTTAAAGAAGGATTCTACGTTAGTAGTCAACAAAGAGTTGCTATAAATAAATGTTTGGGACGTATTCACTTTCGAGATGGAGGAGTAAGACGCAATCTTATTTCCAGACAATAGTAGCAGTGACAACTAACATAACATTCATTTAAAGTTTACAACATAACCTGCACTAAGATAGGTATGTATACTAGTTACTTCAAGTGACTCCAAAGCTGATTAGAAAATTACTTTTAATTTTCAAATGACACATTTACTGTTCCAAATGCCATATTGAGAAGTACTATTTGAAACGTATTATAGAATCTTTAAAAAACAAAAATACTCCTCACTTTTTAATTTTTTGTACGAAATTGAAAACCAAAAAAGAAAATGTGCAGACTAGGTACTTAAGAAAACAGAAAAACTTTGCACTCTCCACTTTTCACTTGGTACTCACAACCACAAAAACCATAAACCGAAAATAGTCCAAAAAGTGAAAAGTAAGGAGTGAAAAGTTGAAAAGTATTTTCAAAAAGCAGGTCTCTGTTGTCATCAAGTCATATTGTTCATTGGCAATGCATATATTATATGGGTGATTCAGAACTTATCCAAAAAGAAATTAGGATGTACAGGGGACTCTTACAAATACAATTTTGTAAAGAAAAAAATCAAAAAGGGCATTTCGAAAATGGTTTAAAAATACACTGCACGGCACTGGAAACTGGTCCACTGTAAAACTTGACCTCACCCAATGCGACCGGCATGGCGGTAAAGTGTGATAAAATCGGACAAAAACTTGAAAGAATTTCGCGAGGAAAGGAATAGGTAAATAGAATTTTATAATACCTATTTTATATCAGCAAATTCAACTGCTTATATTTTGTCCACCGACGTGTAAACACTTTTGGGCCTGTTTTACTCAATTTCTACGAACTAACACAAATGTCCTGGTTCACCATAATAGAAATGTTGTCTTTCTTCACCATAAATTCAAATATCCATCAACTTCGATTTGTTATAGACGCAAGCCACTTTTGACATTAACTACTAAAAAAACTATTGTAAACACTATCGCAACGACGATTGTAAAATCGGATTTCAGTATTCGCTGAGGCCACGTGGGTCTCCACGCGTATTGTGAATAACGCTAGAGGCTATAGTTGTACATTTAATCATCAAGGGTCATTAATATTTAATATTATTTCTGTGCAGCCGCTTCCAATACCAATGCGGAGGACTGTAAACATTTTGCGTGCGGTGTGAAAATAATTGCACATTGCCAAACCACTTAACATCGAGGTAAACACTTTCAAAACTTAATTGAAAACTCTGCTGTTTGCGCTATAATAAAGACGTTTAGAGATTACATCGGTAAGAAGGATCGCCGATTTATACACGTAAATCACTCTCGGCACTCAACATTGTTGTTCCAACAATTAAAGATTAATTTTTTATACTACCCGGCTTATCTCACTTGTAATTTTTCATCGTCCGCTACTAAACGTTAACTCGACGCCCTAGGCGTCCGATTCCTGTTTTGTATTCGCCAGCCATAACCTTCCCGAAGCTTTATTACGGTGAAAGAAAGCCCTGTGATATTAATCTTTGCCGCTGCTTTCTTTGCACGCTTGTAGATATGCATTTTATTTCATTTTATTTGGGACTGCCAGGCGTAAATCCAACAGTAAACGTTTGTTATTATTCTACGTTTTGAGTATTGTTCTTCGTACATTATGCCCTTTGTATAATGAGGCTTAGATTAATCTACAGGGCGTAACAAATATGAACCAACAAACTCGAGCAAAATTTGAAGCTGGTCTGTTCATTGGAGCACAAATTTAAGAAAAAATATATCCACTACAAAAACACAGACGTTTGTAATACGATTTTCTGGATTTGTAATCTCTTTATGCTTTCCTGGAAATGTAAAGAAAAAATCCAATCTGATTTAACTTATTCTGAACTTTGCACGCTTTACACTTTTTGAATAGAACATTGTAAAAAGTATGTATGAAAAGAACCGGGACGAGACGAACCGAGAACGTTTCTATATCCTCCAAACAGTTTACCACGGTATCGATTATGCCACATATTATTTCCTTCCAATTTCCCTTCCAGATAATAGCTGCCGTCCTAACACCGAAGGCGGCTGATTGCCGCATTGTATTCGCCAACCATAACCTTCCTGAAAATTTATTGTTGTCCAATAGACCGCGATCTTAATCTCCTCACACCACATTCTTACGCGGGCTTGTACGTGGCTTGACAAAAGCGTTTTTCAAAAGCGGTTAAGGGGCAACTATTAGAATGGCGTTAAAGTCTGCCCTTGAAGTACGATTGAGAAAGCGGAGGAAAAATACGAATGATCATGAAGTAGGTACTGGGGGTTTGGACACCTACTACAAAGTTAAATTCTTTTTATTGAACTAGACAATAAACTAATTTATCTGAACGATATATTTTTTTACAAATACTGACTGAATGCCTTAATTCCTTGAAAATATCAGTGTTTGAGGCAAATATGTTAATATACAGGATGTCCGAGGTATAAAGTGCCGCGTGTTATAGATACTGGAGCATCCAAAGAATAAGAAACACAGAAGTCTTACGACATAAGCCGTAAATTTATCTATTTCAGAGATATATGAAAAAAGAAAAGTTTTTCAGTTTGATTTGGCATAAGTGTGTGCCCTGGTTCACAAAAAGTTGTAAATAACCAAAAAAAATACACAAATTAGAGCTGTTCAACTTATATTGCACCCTTAGTCTGCTAACAAACTACCTAATTAAATAGCCTTGCATTATGTCAAACCCTGTGTATAAAATTTTATATTGAAAGTTTGATGATCTCATTGCACCATAAACCCCATAACCGGAAATTCTGATTTTAGATTCGGATTCAGTTAAAGGACAGTACACATTGGTATGGTCAACAGCCCAGCTTTCTGATATTTTCGATCTTTATATAAGAAAAAGGTTGTATTTAGAGAAGTGTTTATTCGAATGTTTGTTTTTCTTCAAAATGTGCATTGTTCCAATTTATCTAAAAAAAAATACCTCCAAAAATTTATTAGCAAATCAAATTGCAGTTTTTATCTTCTTTAGTTTATTATTTTAAACCTAATTTTGGATCAACTGAAACAATCTTTCAAAAAAAAAAAAGAAAATTATATGACGTTTTGTATTAGGTCTATATAAAAACATAAGTTTTCTGTGACTTTGATCTAATCACTCATAGGAAAACTTGGATTTAATTTTATAAATCTTGCATAAAGTGGGTAGTTACAATAGCGGTCGTAATATTGCCGCGTAACAATGGCTTTGAAACTTCACCAAAACCACTCGAGCAATTTTTACACATCTATT
The DNA here is from genome assembly GCF_000390285.2 of Anoplophora glabripennis. Lineage (NCBI taxonomy): Eukaryota > Metazoa > Arthropoda > Insecta > Coleoptera > Cerambycidae > Anoplophora > Anoplophora glabripennis. The sequence goes on along the minus strand of NW_019416264.1, from coordinate 697,251 downwards.
CGATGGCGAAAACTTTAATTGTGTTTGTGCAGTTGCTCGGAAAATGGCTCGGTAACGTGGTTTAGGTTGTAATTGGGCTGAAAAATCAAATAAATGACCAGTTCTGAACAAAGCACTCTGTTATAACTATCAAGACACAGCTCACGTTGTTTATCAAAGATCAGTGTCATTATTTTTCGTTTGAAACAGCACAAAGTGTTTACAGTTTCCCGCAAAGGAAATACAAAATATTTAGTGCTCACCACGTACCTTAGACGTTTGTTCGTTCGGTGTTAGTGGCTTGTAGTGTAATACTTAATTTTTTTAATAATCATATCTTTGATTAATCAATTATGTTCCCGAAATAAGGCAATTTCATTTATTTTTATTTCATTCAAATAATTTGTCGAAGGTATTTAACACTTATTCAGTCACTTTTTTATTTTCGATTCTATTATTTCGCTAGACATTCCTAGCATACGTTTATCTATGATTAAATCCATTATATTCTAGATCTATATTTAAGTAACTAGCTGCTACTATTGATCGTTATTGGTACGGCCAACTTAGCGACTTAATAAGACATAACAGAACTGACAATTACAGATGCCTTTGCAATTATTTCTTGTAATTTTCCTAAAAAAAAATCGTGCCTCTTTTACAAATTTAAATATATTGTGTACAGTTTCGCGACATTGTGTGTTTACGGTTTATATGTGATTTGAATGAAGCTTTGGTGCTAATCTGGTAACGCAGCCATTGCGCATCTGTAACTTGCAGATGAATTTGGTCAAGCTGTATGCCGCTTGATTTTCATAGTACCCAGAACTGATGACGTTTGGCTTATAAGTAACTGAACGTACACTCGACGCAAGATAAAGGTTTCCAACCTAAAAGGCATACTACTGTTAATGGGGCGAGCCGGTGGACTATTAATAGGAATCAGGAGGCATCAATAATTAGGGGCGTGCCATTTTTTTTTGTGTAGGCACGTGTGTAACGACACAACAAAAAGTTGCAGGCCTGAAGTATATGCATTATAAAAAGAGAAGAGTATACAGGTTTTGAAATTATTTTGTCTTGCCACATTATTTTTCTTGTCCCTGAGAAAATTAATATGTCATATTCTGCAGAAAGTAGGTAGGTAGGTCATGAAGGCAATAAAACAAAAAAAATATTGGAAACTACAGTTTTATTATAACTTATACAGTTTCGGGAGGAAAGGGAAATATTTTAAGGATGTGTTCTGGAAGTGAAAATAAGTAAATAAGTTCATGACATTATGGGTCCGGAAATGTTTCCTTTCTGAGATAGATGTCGAAAGAAATTTAAAATCCGGTTTTTTCTAAATATCTCGAAAACGATTTAAGATATTACACTGCCACTGTACTATACACCAAAGCTCAGTGTAATATCTTAAATCGTTTTCGAAATATTTAGAAAAACAGGATTTTTTTAAATTTTACATCTATCAGAAAGGAAGCATTTCCGGGCCCATAATGTTATGAACTTATTTACTTATTTTGACATCATTTTATAAACAATGAAAAAACAAAACAGTCTAATAATATGTCCAACCACCATCCGAATCAATAACGGCTTGTAATCTGTTTGGCATAGATGTAACAAGGCGTCGTATATAATTCACGTCTATAGCGTTCCAAATATTTTGTATACGTTCCCAGAGCGTATCTCTATTTGGTGGAATATCGTCATACTGTTCATTCAACTGACGCATTACATAAGCCCATAAATGTTTTTTTTTTAAGAAGTAATTTCCATTTTGTTTCATTCCAAAATATTGATTAGAACCCGAGTTATCACGGAAATATTATTTTTGGGGGTGAACATGAGGGTTAGTTTGCATCCGTTTAAATCCGTTTTAGGCTAAAAGAAAAAATATTAGTCCTTATTAATATGTATTTACCTTTTTGAGATTAACAATGGATATTGAGCATACAATAATTTAAAGAAACACACGTTTACTGACGCACGCGCATTGACAATAGCGAACGAAATAATCTATCTTTGTCATAAGCATACGAGTTGTCCACAACTTCGGTACCATGAGTGCGACAAAGCGAACGTGATTTTTTATCTTTGTCCTGGCAGTGTCGTAGGAGCTAAATAAAATTCAAAATATAAAAAGGTAAATAAATTTGTATCTGTCTAAAAAACAAACGTAAAAAAAATTCGAAGGCAACTTTTCATTATTTTAAATAATCAATCGAATAGTATAGAAAAAAAATTGTTTTAGTTTTGTTACATCATTAAAATTAACGATTAAAAATTTGAAATTGTTATAACTTTCTTATTAAAAATTAAAAATTATATCTATTCCTCTGAAAAGAAAAGTTAAATTTTTTAGAGTAGATTGAAAAAAAAATTACAAAATTCATTCATTTTTCTGCTTGTTATGATTTTTTGAAATTTCTGAAATCTTCCCTTAACTACAAGAAAAAGTCAAATCATTTTTATGTAGAATTGTATGCTTTACAACTTTTATAAGAAACTTCCAACTCATTTCATTGCGGGCACATATACAGTGTTCATTAATGGCGTACAGAAAAAAACCAGAAGCCCATTCTGTGGCTAAAATTAAGTAAATTTTGTTACACACACGTAGGCTGTTAAGGCCGCCGTTTCCGAGCTACAGGGTTTTCAAAATTAAAAAAAAAAATTAAAATTTTTAATTTTCTTAAATCCATTCAATCTAACTATTCGTAAGTAGGTAGTAGACGTTTCGCAAGATTTATTAATTAGGATCAATTGATTTTTCTATTGTAATGTAAATGCTACTCTTTTAGTAGAAACAAGATAATAAAAAATGCATACGGGGTCTGCTATAAGACTTTGCCGATTAGTCCCATTTTAAAAATGCCAATCTACCAGGAAAGCATTTTTGTACAAAACTCGTAAAATGTCAGATGTGACGGTAAAATATTGCCACACGAGTTTAATGGGAACGCCCCATATAGACAAGCGGTTAAGCCGTCATATTTCAAAGAAAATACGATTCAGATTGGAAACCTTTATCTTGCGCCGAGTGTACCATACAAATATTTTATGTTTTTATAGAATTTTACATATGAATGAACCTGTTGAAAAACTTGGGGATTGTATATGAATAGCATGTAAAGCCACGTACATTCTAGCCCTAATTTTGTATGTAGGTCGCTGAAGCTTCCAGTCAATATACCACTCTAGGTGAGAATTTCCCTCTAATTTATCCTCGACCCATTTTTTAGGGGCCGCAATATAGAAGTTCGGGTTTTATTGTTAGCGCCCCAACTTCACAAACAAGATTTTATTATTACACTTTACAATCTAAGTTCGGACTGAACAAAATTTTAATTTAAAATCTCATCTCCAGCCCTGTAACAACGCTTACGGATGAATACATCAAACCGGATTACCAGCCCGGCTAAATCAAATTTGCAAATATATTAAAACTGAGTTTGGAACGAAGACATCTTTGAACAAGAATGAAGGGGAAAAAGTTTCAAAGCTAAGTGTCACGGCGTTATTTATGTCTGCAAGATGTATAAAAATGCACAACAGGGTCTAAAATGTTTCAAAGTTTGCATTTCACAATGCACCTTCAACTTGTTAGGAAGAGGAAGTTACGAACTGAATACATGTCAATTTATATTGTGTCATTGCAAATTTTAATTACAGAATCAATCAGTAAGCAGAGGAGTGTTGCTGAAGCTAAAAATTATACAATTTTCCCAGTGGTGTTTCCATTTCGCAAAGAAGTCCTGGATAGCTTAATTTGAAATAGACTTTAAAGTCTGTGACGAATTTGCTTTGATGTCATCATCTGAAAACGGTGTCCTTTCAGTACTGATTTTAATTTCGGAAATAAGAAAAAATCGCAAGGAACGAGGTCTGGCGAGTAAGGAGTGTGAGGGAGGACAGTAATATGATTTTTGGTACAAAACTGACGAATTTACACAACTGAGTGTGCGCTTTCTCATGGTGCACTTGAGGTAAGAATTTGAAATACAAAATTCCATTAAAGTCGAAAAAACAAAAACAGTGAGCATCAATCACTTTGACATCGGATCGAGACTGACGTGCTTTCTTAGGGTATAGGTATGTCGTAGCCGTATGTTTCAACATCATCGGATTGTTCAAGAGTTGTCGACAAACGGTCCTCAAACGAACAAATTTGCTACAACTCGATGCATATTCAATTTTTCAATGAAAATTACATGGCATCACCCAATGTAGATGTTAACCTCTTCTGCCATTTCTCTGATAATCAATTGGCGATTTGCACGAACCAGATCTTTGACTTTCTGAACGTGTGAGTCATCAATTGAAGTCGAAGGCCTTCCTGGTCGAGGATCATCGATTGACTAACGACCACTTTGAAATCCATTCGTAACATTTCTTGCTATGCAGGGCATCATCTCAGTAAACTAATTTCAAAATTTGAATCATTTCCGTGAATGTTGTTCCCAGTGTAGCGCAAAATTTTACGTTGTTCCACAAAACCGCACATTTCAAAAATCTCGTATAGAATTCTATAAATGCAGCAGCTTTGTTTCTTGTATCTTTGCTTTTATGACATACGCTTGTCAATATTTACTTCAAGGATATTCACTACTAAGGTTCTCTAGATTGTAGATATAGTAAATTAAACATCTAATCATCGTCATGTTTTTCAACTGCGCCTCTCTGTATATCTTTCATCGGATATATAAAAAGTCCCCCCAGATTGAACTTGGTTTGGGCAAGTGCTGCGCAAATCGCAATAAGGGAAAGAGGTCTCGAATACAAGTCCTTGACTGGTTGTGTGATATAGGCAAATTCATTGCATGTTTCGGAGACAAGGGCAATAATGCAAAGGCGTTATCATGGAAAGTGGAGAGCAGTGTTCCTGGCTGTCTAGTGCGTAGCTGAAAATGTAGGTACAGTGTGGGCATAATATGCAGTAGTGGAAAAAGTACGAACACGAAATTTGGGAATGAGGACAATTTCGTATTCATAGTTCAATTGCACAATTTTGCACAGTTTCCAGAATTGAATATTTCTTTAAGAAGTCAGGTTTTTATATCATTTAGTGAATCTCGGAATTAATTGCAATATATACAGGGAAGGTATAACAAAGACTTTTCGAGGACCATTTTCGTCACAATAAACAAAAATAAATTTCTTTATAAAGATTCTATTGTCTTTGATATAGTGGGAATAAAACAGTATTTCAAGAACCATTGAAGATTCTATTTGCTAGATGACAATGTTATGAGCACTGTTAATAGAGAAACATATAGCTGAAAATCAGTAAAAAGTTTTGCACAAATTGGCACTTATTGGAATGGAAGATAACCAGTCGCATAGATTAAAAATTTTTATAATATTGACCATCTATAATTGCTGAATAATTGTCAGATTTTATTTATGCAGACGAGCTCCATTGTCACTGTTTATGTACTTTTACTCATGAAGACGTTCATCTTAGAAAGCAACAGACAGAAAAGCATGAATTAGAAATAGTCTATTAAAATCAGTAAACGATTCTCTTTGAAGTCTAATAACATTTTTTTGGATAGTTATTAATTAGTTTTCATTAAAATTTTACATTAAGGTAGCTATAATGAGATAACTATATTGTATCAAATCAGAAGTATGCAATTGCAAGGGTTCTTGAGTAATTGATCGAAATATATGTTTGACGTCTGTATTTAAACGATTACAGAGCCCTTGCAATAATTGTTTCAGAAAAAATGGTACCTCTCTTTTCCTTCATTAGATTTTATGAGAAGCAGTCCCAAAAGTTTTTGCACTATCGCTGTGACAATATTGTAACCTTAAAGAAGCACTTTTTGTTACCATATTACAAAACCTGAAATAAAATAAGTAAAACAACTTGTTACGATTGAATTTGTTGTTTGGGTAGTGAACCTATAAAGCTATAATTGACAACAATTACTTCAACGAGATTAGCGCTTTAATTTACATTTACATTTCAACACATTATATACGTAATTCAAAAGTAGAATGACAATAGTGTGGTCGAGTTAGTTGTACCTAATCAAATAATTAAATCACTTGTTGGTAGAATGAATAAAATTAACTGAAAATGTTTTGTAATTTGTATCAATATATGACTTTATCCGGATTTGATTTACATATATTTGGATTCTTGCATGTATTTATATATATTGCCCAATCGTAACAGAGCAGCTAGGAGATGTTGAGGATGATCTGGTCAGATCGTATTTCTTTAGATGAATTTATGGCACTTTGATGATCGCTTAATTGCGTGCTGTCCCCACTGAGGTTTGGAAATGCCACTTCTCTTACAGAAAACCAAAGTACACCTATAATAACTCCTGGGTTTGATCATTGTGGCATCTTCAGAAAATCGGGAATAATCTTTAGCGCCAGTACAACGGACTGAGGTATTTTCAATGAGCAGAGACGAAACAGTGCTGGAATGATAACCCAAATTCTTCCTTTTCTCTCTGGGTTTCTCTGTTTTGTGTTTTCGTGTTTCTCTTTGTGGGTGCATTTTGACAGTAGATGTTTTCTTTGGATTCACATGAGCAGGATTCATTCACGAAGTCCCCATGGTGCTTGTATTACGTACCTACAGTGAGTTTTGGGTTTGATACTTTTCGTCATAATCAAGTTTTATGTGGATCGCTGGGAGCAGATCTTTTGTGGACGTGGTAGCTCACGAAGTGGATCACATTTTATTTTATACTGCCTATTTAGACTAGAGCAGTTTTACGTGTATAAGAATGGGCGACTGAGTAAGTTGGTGTCTGGAAAGTGGATCTCGAGATTCACATTTTGAACGAAGAATTTTCCGGGATAATTTTGTATTTCCGTTCTCCGGAGCTATAAGAGATTGAAATTGTAGTAGTTTGAATTTATTAATTTTTACCGAATAATTAAAGATGATGATTTATATAATTAGTGGAGTTAAATTGATTGGAGGGCTTGAGATTATTATTGATTCAGTATTTGGGAGTATTTTATTCTATTATACTTCACTTTTGTGCTAAATATCTAAATAAAAAAAAAAATTTTTTACAATGTGAACTATCTATATCTAACCTTTGATAACTCGTTTGTTGTTTTGGGTTTTGAATATAATTCCACAAAATTAAATTCCAAGGGCTATTATCCCAGTTCCTGTTGAATTTCTCACGGAGATATTTTAACGATTCAATTGACAACTACAATTCGTGGAAAGTAAAACTTCTCTTGTAGAAGAACTTCATATCTAGTTAAATTATGAGTGTAGCGTATCAAAACTCGAATTAATGTGGACGTCACATCCGACTTCCATCTTATGATTGATTTTTTCCTGACGGGAACATTTATCTTCCTTCGGCGGTCTGCGACAGATCCCATTCAAGGGGTTTTATACATTTTGTGCAGTTGCGAACCCTTGCCGATCAGTTTGTGTATTTACGGTTAACATCCAGCCGCCTTGCTCGGTAATCCCACTTGGCGCCGTTCCAACGCCCAACGGCTGTTTTTCGAATTATTCGTCGCAGAAGGATACTTGAATGGATCGCGTCCGCAGTTCGTTGATAATTACGATCAGGTTTCAGGGCGAAATGTTACGAAACGGTTGGTGTTTCGTATTATAAAATACTTTTTGCCCGTTAATATTAAAAACCAGTCTAATACAATTTTGGGAATCGAGAAAATATGTTATAAATAAATTCAACTGTACACTGTAAAAAAATTTCACACAAATATCACTCAATAATGCATAAATTTCTGTACACACCCGATTGAGTGCAATTTTCACTCTATTAGTATGAGAACAACTGAGTGAAACTATTGCATTAGAAAGGTGTGAGTTTTACTCAAATCCGAGTTTCTGCTGACTATCAAGTGAGTGACTTTTGACTCTATTCTGAGTATGTAAATCCAATTAATAATTGACTTTTTCTCTAATATGATTTAAATTTAACTGTTATTGAGTAATTTTGTACTACGAAAATTTCAAAAGGGGCACGGGTGGCGCCCCCGTTGTATTAAAGTCATAAATTACTGAGCTGCCACAGTGGTTTCTACATAGATCTGTCCTAAAGACAATATTTTAGGATTAAATGAATTGAACTAATCGGGCGACTAGATTGCCATAACGTAAATATATTGTACGTTACAGATACGTAAATAAGTAGATAGGTATAGATACAATTTAACTATCCGTTTATCTAACTAAATATTAATCGAGACTTAATATATTATTGTTTTTAATTATTGTAATAAATCACTGCATTTAAACATAATTTTCGATGGGAATAGACAAAGGCAACGTACGACAACCACAGAATGAGATGGGGTCACTCAATAATGAGGGCACTTACTCCGATTTAGCTACAAATGCATCAAATACGAGTTTATCTGCAGAATTTATTTAGCGGGTACCTATATTTGAATGAAAGTACTTACAGTTTTAGTTCAAATATTATCAAAATGCTCAATATTGATTGAGTGAAAATGTACTCAATAATTTCACTCAACGGATTTACTCCCTATCTTTATTACTTTCAGTCACACCGACATTTTTAGTGAATAAAACTGTCGACTCTTTGGTTGGAATATTCCATGGTGAAAGCTTTAGATTAGGAGTTGAAAAATACATTAATCTTAAGCAAGTTTCTAAGTTATGAATGATGAAATACATACATGAATTTGTAAACAAATCACCTAATAATAGGTACATATTCGATGATGAAGATTATTTTAATGGACTAATTTTTTTGACTAATTTCTAAGTAATAGTATATTGGTAATATGTAGATGACGAAAACTGTGAAGTATTAACCAGCTATTTATCAGTATTCTTGGTCTGTGTCTAAAAGCATACTACATAAATCAAGTTAGAAATTTTCATAATATGTCCACTTTCAATCAAAGATTGTGCAGATATTTTTTTTTGTAGATGGACTGCGCCATCAACTTTTAGAAGACTCCCACGACTGGAAGTGTTGCTCCTCGAAAATTATTTTATCCACATGAAGAAAATGTTACCGATGGAAAATGGAAAATCCTGAAATTAGCAAATAATTTAGATCACGAAGTTTCGCGAGGTGTTGCATCGTTATCATCGACAGGATGTACAAGAATTGTAACCTGAAGATCCTTGACAGAGCCTTCAGTTTAATCTGATGAAGCCATTTTTTTCAGAGATAGAATTAAATATTTTTATAAAGACCATACTTGATCTTTGGGCAATGATTTAATTACCCTTAAATGTGTCTAATATGTAACTCGTAACTAATGGTTTTTTTAACAGCACATTATTTTATTTTTTGGAGGACATATCTTCTCAACGAATAAGGCACGTTGGACATTGCCCAAATTCTAAATAAATTGGTACGCAAAGATTCGACAACAGGGCCACTGAGATGTCCAGATATAAATCCCCTTTGTTACTTTTATTTATAGGCTTACTTGAAGCAAAAATATTGAAACCAATAAGCATAAATAATCTAAGATCTAAGTGAGTTATGTTATGATGACATGGTAGGTCATTCAAAAACACAAGCTGTCATTTAAACACAATTTAAATCAACTAGACTTATGTTTCTGTGAAAAAAAGAACGCCATAGGTCGCTATATTGATAAAAACGTCTAATCCGATTATTGTGTAAAATGGTTGTTACACAAATCACAGTTTAAATCATTTAAAGTCGCTACTTTTCTAAAAAATATACAGGGTGATTCATAACTTATCCAAAAAAAATTCTGGATGTACAAGGGACCCTTATAAATACAATTTTGTAAAGAAAAAATCAAAAATGGCAGTTCGAAAATGATTTAAAAATACACTTTGCCCGGCACTGGTCCACTGTAAAACCTGACCTCACACAATGCGACCGGCATGGCGGTGTGATAAANAACAAAAAGTTGCAGGCCTGAAGTATATGCATTATAAAAAGAGAAGAGTATACAGGTTTTGAAATTATTTTGTCTTGCCACATTATTTTTCTTGTCCCTGAGAAAATTAATATGTCATATTCTGCAGAAAGTAGGTAGGTAGGTCATGAAGGCAATAAAACAAAAAAAATATTGGAAACTACAGTTTTATTATAACTTATACAGTTTCGGGAGGAAAGGGAAATATTTTAAGGATGTGTTCTGGAAGTGAAAATAAGTAAATAAGTTCATGACATTATGGGTCCGGAAATGTTTCCTTTCTGAGATAGATGTCGAAAGAAATTTAAAATCTGTTTTTTTTGTAAATATCTCGAAAACGATTTAAGATATTACACTGTCACTGTACTATACACCAAAGCTCAGTGTAATATCTTTAATCGTTTTCGAAATATTTAGAAAAACAGGATTTTTTAAATTTTACGTCTATCAGAAAGGAAGCATTTCCGGGCCCAGAATGTTATGAACTTATTTACTTATTTTGATATCGTTTTATAAACAATGAAAAAACAAAACAGTCTAATAATATGTCCAACCACCATCCGAATCAATAACGGCTTGTAATCTGTTTGGCATACAGGTTCGGAAAGTACCGATGGTCCATCTGCCGTTACGTGAAAACGATAAAGTAAGACATAGAAATCCATGCGATAGAGAAGGATGGCTATAATGAAGTGTCTCATAGTCACCGCCCGTTTCGCCCTTCCATAAATAAGATCCGCTTCTTATTTGTGGAAGGGCGAAATGGGCGGTGACTATAAGACACCTTCATTATAGCCATCTTTATCTAAAGCACGGATTTCTATGACTTACTTTATCGGTCCCATGTAACGGCAGATGGACCATCGGTACTTTCCGACCCTGTAGATGTAACAAGGCGTCGTATATAATTCACATCTATAGCGTTCCAAATATTTTGTATACGTTCCCAGAGCGTATCTCTATTTGGTGGAATATCGTCATACTGTTCATTCAACTGATGCATTACATAAGCCCATAAATGTTTTTTTAATAAGAAGTAATTTCCATTTTGTTTCATTCCAAAATATTGATTAGAACCCGAGTTATCACGGAAATATTATTTTTGGGGGTAAACATGAGGGTTAGTTTGCATCCGTTTAAATCCGTTTTAGGCTAAAAGAAAAAATATTAGTCCTTATTAATATGTATTTACCTTTTTGAGATTAATAATGGATATTGAGCATACAATAATTTAAAGAAACACACGTTTACTGACGCAC
>NW_019416264.1:607920-675194 GCF_000390285.2 Anoplophora glabripennis | reverse complement strand
ACACAATGCGACCGGCATGGCGGTGTGATAAAAACTGACAAAAACTTTCGGAAGGAAAGAAATAAATAGAATTTTATAGCACCTATTTTATATCGGCAAATTCAACTGCTTTTGCCTTTATTAATTAATAAAATTAATTTGTGTTTTTAAATAATAAAATCATTTGACATACCCGATGTTACAACAATAATTGTTCAAAATTTTATCCACTAACCTGTATCCACATTTGGGTCCGTCTTACTAAGTTTATACAAACTAAGACAAATGTTGTCTTGCTTCACCATAACACAAATGCTTCACAATAATAGAAATGTTGTCTTGCTTCACCATACATTAAAACGATATCCATCAACTCCGAATTGTTATACATGCAAACCATGTTTGACACTAACTCCTAAAAAACTGTTGTAAACACCACAGATAACAGGTAAACACTATCGCAACGACGATTGCAAAATCGGATTTCAGTATTCGGAGTCGCTGAGGCTACATGGATCTCCACGTGTACTGCGAATGACATTAGAGACAACAGTTGTCCAGCTATGTAGTGGTTAAATGTACTATAACTTCAATAATTTTTTTCTCGGAAACTATAAGGAATTTACAAAAATTTTTTTTACGGTATTGACTCCATTTCTCATGCCGCATCTATTCCCAAATTTTTTTGGATAAGTTGTGAATCACCCTATATAATATAAGCATTGATTTTATTTTTATGTTTTATCAGACGAGTGCGGTCTATATTCTTTGGATTCTTACTCTTTCCAACAATGATCAAAATTATTGTTTTATGATCCATATAACCCGGAAACCAAAGTTATGTGTGTATTTATAACGATGTTGGGCAGCTGATCTATCGACTACAAAACAGAACTATACGTAATTAACTCACATTCATCGGTAAAGTAAGCAATCGAACAACATTATGTTCTTTTTATTTACAAACATCTGTTTTTAGACCACAATACCCCGCAACGAAAATTGGCCTTGATATACTACCGATGAGCAGCTGATTCCTGTTTCGGGGGACTAGGAGGTACGGGCTTCGGTCAACCCAAGCGTGAAATGGATTACTAAAGGAAGGCGTGACTATTATGGGACTAGATTGGACTATAAATACTGTTAAAGAATATTTTATCCACCACAAACTGTTTTCAGTTCTGTTCGAGGGAAACGGAGAGAATAATAGAGGGCGTACCTTAATTTATTGCACTTTTGGAATCGGAAGAAGAGACCAAGTACGTAAAAAATATATGAAATAATAAACTACCTGTCTGATGAGACTACGAAAATGTGTTTATAATATAAATTAAACAAATAAAATGTTTCAGGTCATTACTGAAACATTTTTTCTTCATATACATAGATAGTTAAGTTGAAGACATATATTTTGAAACGATATTGAGGATGAATTGTTGTTTTTCTATACGACTTTTCTTAACAGAAACTGTGGGTTATGTAGAAAAAAGTATACAGAAAAAGAAAAGAAGACGCGGATCTTAATTTAACTATTAAAGCAGTTATTTAGAATCAGTTAAGATCCAATAATTAATTGCTACTAACTGACCACTTCAATGTAGCAAGAGTGACATGTTTATTAAGCCATAAATTTTCATGAATGCGCAGATAGTTATTAAATAACATTTTAATTGGTGCGAATTATCCTAGAAACCGGACATAACTCTTCACTTGTTTACTGTTATTAATACATTGAGTACACTGGCGACTATCAATCAGTAGATTCCATTTCCCATTTTAGGAAGAATCTGATTAATTTCTTTCTTCGACGAAGATAATATTAATACATGTATTGATGTTGAATCAACATTTATGATTTCCAATAAGAATTGTTTTTTTTCCAATATGGACATTTCCAGATGTATTTAAAAAAGAATCAATTGCCCAGCAAACACACAGCCAAAAAATACTTGGCTATGTTCAGGGTAAGCCTTCGTCTGGTGAGGGGTATTCAGATGGGACACTGTTGGCTAAGTAAACACCTCTACAATATGAGGAAACACCTCTCTGTAGAGATTGTGAGCAGTTTTCCATGTACTCTGCGAGTGCACTGGGGTCTCGCCAACGAGAGAATCCGTGCTATGAGAACGGTGGCCTTCTATGACCTACATCAGAGAGATCCTCTGAGCAACGTCATCACCTTTTTCTCCTTGAAAGGCTGGTTGACGGCTCAGGAGAGCCGATCTCTCGCTGGGAGTGTGCAAGATAAATGAAGAAATCCTCCAATAAGTTCTTGGGGTATTACAGAGTTACTATCGAGAAACTATGCACAGACGACTGTTTAGTTTTATTTTTCGATCAAAGATAAGTCAATGTAACATTTGCAGTTAATATTGTTTAATACGAAGTCTTTAGGATAGTGCGAATTCTACAGTATATGAAACGATAATAAACATCACGGTTGCATTTATTTATTTACTTCAATACGGGCAAGTACTATTATATACAGAGAAAAAACAGACTAGATGATTAGTTGGAAAACAGAAATCCGTAAGGCTACAATTGTTTTGTTAGAAGTTAGAAGTTAGAAAACCCAATATATTAACATCGTATGTTTGCCCATCTGCGCTGAAGTCACTTAACCCACCGCTTTTGAACTTTTCACTGCCACAACTTTTAGAGGACTTGTTACTATACTACAGCCAGTCTCGTTTAAGTCTCTATTGTATGGAGGTTCGAACATCAAATTTTTAAAGTAATTCTAAGTTGTTATAAAATTTATTGACATCTTCCTTATTCAATGAAATGACACTTGTTAGCGAAGTATTTTCAGGTTCTCAGAATAACAAGCTATTGTTTCAGCGAATAAAATGAGGCATTTTGTGGATTTTCCTTGTTACGTCCATTTCACTTGGATGTATTATTGGCATACTGGAAAGTCAGTTCCTTTACTTGTACAGTTTATTAGTCCCCGTAACAATTTCATAAATAAGTTTTAATAAATTGAAGATATTGAGCTGATGATGAGAACTACCTCGATTTCGAGTAATTTTACGAATTAAGGCTAAATGGGATTTAGAAATATTACAGATCTGCATAATTTATTACTATACTTTAAGTAGGTTCTTCAACTGATTCACCTATATTTTTTAGTGATTGTAGTTAGTAATGACGATGAATAATAAAATTTTGATATAAAGTTAATTAGAGTTTAAATGGCTAAAAATGTATGTGTTGTTTATGAGACGTCCATCAATAAGCTTTGACATAAGCCTACTTTGAGAAAAGTCACTTATTTTATACACCGTAATATTGTAAGAGTTTCATTAAAAGCATTTTTTCTCGAAAATCGTCCACATTAGGAAGTTCTAAGAAGAGTACATTATTTTTAGAAAATAAAATTTTCTATTAGAAATTGGAACCGGAATGGTAAAAAACCTAACTTTAAAAAAATAGAACTTAAAATATAAGAGGAATGTAGCATAATTAGCGCCCTCTATGAAATATCCAAAAAAATAAGACCAGACCAAATCAGCGTATTTGGCATCCTTAGAAACCCCAAAATACCAAATTCTATTTAAAAAATTTTAATTTGTAGCTCTGTATCTCGAAAACAAGAGGAGATAGGTATATAGTTCATAAGACAAAAAATTCTTATTTATTATTGTACTATCACCCCCTGTATTTACGGGAGGTCTTTCTGAAATAGCCTGTGTATCTGCAAATTAATCAAATAATTGAGTAAATAGTTTGTAAAAATGCCTCGATGCATCTCTGTTTCAAAGCAATCACCATCTTCCATGTAGCGTTTCCATGGAAATTAAAAAAAATATATTACTTATATATTTATCCACCCGCTGATTCTTTCCTTTCTTCCTTCGTGTATTAAAACAAAGTGTGGTGTGTCTTGCGTGGGAAATGGTTCACCATTGCATCAAAAATTTACTTTTTAACTAATTACTGTTATGTTATCCCGTTACTGACAAAATTCAAAATGGACGTGTTTCCTTAGATCCTTAGAAGTTCCCTGCAATTTTTAAAATTATATTACTTTTTTTGTATAAACAAGCAAATGTTTAAAAAAATTTATAATTATTTACAGAGAAAAAATTCAATGTATTTAGCAAAACCTCTTGATTAGAATTATATCATTTTAAAGAAGCTATTTTTTCCCAGTACGATTACACATTACGTAAAAAATTACAGTTAGCATCTTTAAAAGAGATTTTCGTTGATTATTTTCAAATTTGGGATCAATCTTTCTTTACCCAAAACACTGTTTCCTTATACGAAAATCATCCTACATATTATTCAAACTCTTGCAGTTCACTTGACTTAACATTCAATTATCCCAAAACTACTACAGAATTCCGATGGGTTAGACTACGATATCCTCGCCATTTCATACACCAACTATTCCCCTTATTGTTTCTAAATTAATTCCGATCCCCAATTTTCTCACTGGAGCGGATCACGGGTAAAGCCCTGCGAACCAAGGGGCACAAATCTCATTAACAAACATATTACAGACATAAATCTGGGGGTACATCTTCGGCGAGATGTGACTCTAGTTTATCAAATCTGACCTGAAATGTAATACAATTTCGAAGCCGGATTTTGACTAGGAGAGATTGGAGGCTTTGGGGATGTCGTCGGGCTTCGAATATCTGAATCCCAACGAAATATTAATCGGGAGAGCATGAACAGAGGCAGGCAAGTTGTTCGTTGAGCAAGCGATGCCTGCCTTAATTCCCAAAATCGAAACTGTTCAAAATTAATGTAACAGCTTTTAAGCACTGCTAATATAGTGCTTAATATAATTAAGTTAACTCAACATCAAGTAATGCCTGCGATAGAAAATATTATGTTAAGTTCGATGGAACTAAATGGAAAATTGTGCCTATATCCTATTAGCTTTGTTCCTATTGCATTAGAAACAGTTTCCTACAGTCGAACACAACCAGTTTGATTCAAAACAATGAATTTTGAACTTTATGTAAGCATTATACAGGAATGGGCATGCGTTCTAACTGTTAGAAGCTGTTTTGGATTGTTTTAAGAACAAAGCAATTATCAAGATACGTGTGTGCTAATCAGTCTATTAATTAACTCTTATCTATGTTAACGCTTTATAAATCTGTATATACAGGGTGGTTTTTATGATAGAGTTTTCTCTCTAATCCGATGCAGAATTCAACCAATTAAACACATTTTTAAAGTCGCATTTTTTCGAATTTGTAAACATAACAAAAAGCCATCAGCCAACAAACCTGAATTTTTTTATTAATATCAGAAATATCAACTAAAATGGAGGAATGAATCTTACACAGCAATGCAATCATGTTAATAATTTTTGTCTTAACTATCACATAACGAATAAAATTCACTGATTGTATAGTCCAAACGATGCACTGTTTGTAAAATTTAGCAAATATTTGACAAGCGAATGTATCGATGTGCATCCTCCACATAATACGGCATTTGTTTGTATTTGTGAAATATGTATACTTTGGCAATCCACCCACATATTCTCTTTCATTCATACTGATATACTGATTTGACAAACATTTGGCAAGTAACTGCATCATCTGTTGAGGTAAAAAAAGTTAGGTATTGACATGTTCCAGCTCCAACTAAAATGTCGTCGTATATTTGAAAACGAGAATGATAAATTTAAAACCAGCAAAAGCTATCTTTCCTAGTGCTTCTGTAAAATTGTATGTATATTCTGAAAAAAGAAGAAAAAATATTAAAAACTACATCCGTTAAAGAAATTAATAGTTGTGTCACTTAAAGCTATTCTTGCTTCTAATTTCTTCCAAAAATAGTATCAAAACATTGAAGTTTCACATCATCATATTTAATTACATAGAAAATAAAAAATTGAACAGAATTAACAAGAAGAAAATCATTTCCAGTAAACTTATATTTTTGTACCTACTGATTAACTTTACCACTTAAAGAAATGCTTAAGGTCTATTACCTTCCATTTCTTTATTATAGTCGTCATGACATGCTAATTTTGTTATTACGTATTCTTCTAACAGATTTTCATGAAACATGAAATAATGTAATAAAAACTAAGCATTTGAGTATGCATCAAATATTCAAAACATTCCAAAAATAATAAATTATCTGTATTAACAAAATAATAAGTAGGAAAAACTAAGTATATTATGAAATATTTAAATTTCTCATAAATTTAATGTATTTTTTTAGAATTTACCAATTGAATTTTTTGATTAATCTTTAACATACTAAAAAATTATATTCACGCCCGATTCAGAAGAACTTTTACAGAACAACAATGAATCTTATTTAAAATAGCTTTTCAAGAAATAATTATGAAGATACAGTAATTCTTACATAATACTAAATTTAGTTATTTCTTCGCTATACTAAAGTTATTTAATATTCATCACGGTAATTTCTTTGGAAAACACAAAAAAGGTATCAATTGTTATTTTAATACGTGATACATATTTTATAATAAATATTCATGAAATGAAATAGCAAAAGAATTTAGTACCTATTAGATATCTATCATTTTTGGAGATTATAACAGTTATGTGAATGTACCTATACAATTTAAAAGCAAACCTAATGACTGTCATTATTTAGCACATTTAACTAACATGATGTCTTGAACGGTGAGTTTAATATAAATAGAAACGTCAGCACGTAGAATATTTTTTTAACTTCAAACAATAGATAACTTACGAAGAAAATATGCATACATATGTTTATAATAAGCAGCGATATTTAATTAACATTGCACACTATCTATTTTGATCTCCTCACTAGAAAAACTGTTTCAGGATTTTTGTTCCGTAATTATATGAAAATATTAAAAAAATAACACAATGGCGAAATTCAGAAATATAAACCAAACATATGTAGGTATTTATTTACTTGAAATTCATGATTTTTCACTATTAAAAATGCTAAGCCGAAATATTTTGCTAATAAAAAATGCTATAGGTATTATAAAATGTATTTTATAGTATAGTTTTCCCGATCTCAATTGAAGAACCAAGAGACTGGCAGTATGTACCAGGTTCGGTCGCTGACGCAGCAACTCGGCACTGAAATATTTGAATAAACTTGTTCCCATATTTATTTAGCCATACCCATATACAGGTCTGGTCGCCCAGTTGCGCGGGCGGCACGCGCACAAACACAGCCGCACTGGGCAAACTGGCCATAAATTCAGTTGTCAACAAATGACCTAGCAGTGCAGTGCAGTAATGCGGAATTTAGTGTGATTCAGGTAATTTTAATTTATTATATGCATCTTCTATATTAATCATTCATATAACAATTGCGAAAGGAAAAAATCAGAGGGATATTTTATTTACTTATATTATTACAACATGGCATTTTGGAGACCTTTTGAAATGAAACAAACGAAATTTACCATCAATATAATAAAATTGTTTGAGGACATAAATAATTAAATATGTTGTTGGCCCAATGAATATAATAGAAATTTTCTTCACATTGTATACAAATTATTATAATTTTTTACTTTTAGCAGAAAACTTATTTAGGGACGCCTATGAGACTAATTAAATTTTTTTACTAGGCGTTTTTATACATGTTCAACTGGCATCGGAATGACTATAACTCCAGCGTGTTCTAGACAATTGACATTTTTTAAGTAATTTTTTATTATGTTTAACAATAATTTTAAGATTCGCACGAAGTCCTAATTTGACTTCCATGTAGGGGAGGCCGGGGCAGCGAGGACCACTTAAGCCCGTATTGTTAATTGTATGTTTATTCACCGTTATAAAAACAAAAAAAAAATAATGCATAACTTTATTACATAAGAAGACATTATTGCAATATAGAAAGTAAAAAAAAAATATTTAACATTAGCAAAAAAAAAATATTTATGATATGTGTTACTTGGACCTATCTACCCCGTCGCCCGGGGCAGGTAGGTCCACATATAAAAACTAAAGAACTGAAAGGAAATTATTTGCATAATTCACATATAAACACATCGTCGTCTTCATCTGCTCCCGCACAAGCTTCGTGAGCCCATTGCTCACAGATTTGGCATCGTATCCATCCTTCCCCTCGTCTGCTGTCTTTGAAACAACTGTGACAAAAAATGCATATGCAATCGTCTTCCTCCTCGCTTTCACTTGTGCTACTATCTTCATAAACAGTTGCATCAGGCCTCATATTTTTACTTGCTACCTTACCCTTCTTTATAATATTCTTCTTTGCGGTATTTGACAAGCGCTTTCCCTTTTTAGAAGGTAACGCTTCATTTTCTACATCTGTTCTTCTCTTGACTGCTGCTATTCTGCTTGTGGTAGCCCGCTTCTCTTCTAATAAATCTTTTACTGGAGTGCTGGTAAGTATTACGGATCTTTCTTTCTTTTTTCTTTCGCGTCCCTTCTTTTTTTCAGAATCTGATGGTGAAACAGGTGACAACATATGTAAAACGTTAACAAATGACGATGCGGACGGGGTTGCATTTGACGAACAGCTAGGTTCAGGATCATCGTTCGAAACAGAAGTTGGGTCAGCAACTGACAACTGTCTCTTTTGTGGAGTGATGGGTGAGGTGATTGATTGTGGTGGAGTGATGTTCCCCTGATTTGTTGAACCATTATCATTTCCGTGAACAGACGAGGGCAAAAAATCACTTTCTTCGAAAACATCTGGGTTATATGGATATATCCCACTTCTTTCGAAACCCTTTGTAGCTTTATCTATTGTAGCCACTTTCTGAAACGCCTTACCGCTTAAACTCACGACGTCATGGATTGTTATCATCTCTCCTTTATGGTTTGTCATATAGTAGTCGCATTCTCGAGCATATTGGTTCTTAAACGGCCCAAAGAAAGTCAAATCCAGGGGTTGGATCCTATGGCTGCAGTGCGGAGGAATAGTAACCATTACTATGTGATTTTCTCTTGCTTTCAAAACACCTTCAAGCTGCTTATGGCTGGTATGCCCATCTAAAATAAGTAGCACTGGCTTTTCCTTACTGGGCTTGGCATGTTTTATAAAATGATCCAGATACTTTAGAAAGTGTTCGCTGTCCATCCAGCCTGACCCATTTGCAAAACCAATAGCTCCTGGGGGCGCATCCCTTAATAAAGATGGTGCTAGTCGCTTTCGTGGAAATAAGTATAATGGAGGAATGTAGTGCCCAGTAACTGAAAATGCACAAGCCATAGTTATATTTGATCCCCTTTCGCCACTGACAATTCTACCAACTTGCTTTTGTCCTCTCTTGGCTAATATTTTTGTAGGTTTCGGTACAGTACTAATTCCAGTCTCGTCGAAGTTGTAAATTCTCTCAGCACTAAAATTATATTGCTCTGAAACTGCTTTGAGAAGACTAAAAAAAGTTGAGACTTGGTCTTTATTGAAACCTGCAGCCCTGTTCAGACTAGTTGCTTCTGGCTTACGAATAGATAATTGAGGGTTTCTTTTCAAAAATCCTCGCCGGCAACTTTTTTTGTATTATTAAATGGGTGTTTTATTTTAAGTCTGTCTTACGTCTAACGGAGTAAGACCATAAAATTTTGACTGCATTTCTAATAAATGGTCAACTAATAATCGCTCATTTTCTTTAGAAAATACTGGATTAAATTTCCCGATCAGAGGTCCAGGTACATTGTCCACATTTTGCTTCAGTCGCCTAATCAAACAGGTTTTTGGGACCTTGAAGTTTCTTGACGCTTCCCTAATACTCATTCCATCACGTATTTCCCGTATTGCGTCGTTTGCACTTTCTTGTGTCCATTGCGGCGTATCCCGCTTTCTTACATAATTTCGCATCTGAAAATAAAAACGTTATGTAGCTACGTATAAAAACTAACAAAGTAGGTGGTCCTGTTTACCCCAATACTAATGGTCCTCATTACCCCAAGTGTAGCCAAAAACCAAAGTTACCGAATAAATTGTTTTAATCGGAATGATGGTTGGACATTTAGGTTAGGTTCGTAGCTATTTTAATGCACCTCATTACTGTAGTGGTCATTTTTCATAATAATCCACAAGTGTCTTTGTAATAAGCACATTCTCAATAAAGGAAATTACATGAACTTACCTTGAAAACTTAATTTTTCTATAAAACTTCACAGCAACGAAGAAACAACTGACGCTGTCAACATACTACTGATCCGATTACTGCCGACCTATCCAGTGTCAAATTGCGCGGGAAATTTAAAACGTTCTCAAATTACTCCGGTGGTCCCCGTTACCCCGGTGGTCCTCGCTGCCCCGGCCTCCCCTACATGCCTTTTTATGGGATACTCTAAAAAAATAAAGTAAACAAAGAACAAGACCAAAACATTTAATTTATATGGATCCAAGGAAGCAGAATAATGAATATCAATGAGATGAATAAGATGCGCAATAAAAACTTGCTTGGAGTATATATTTTTTTTCTTTAATAGTATTATAAAACACCCTTAGAATAAAATACTTTTTTTAACTATAAACCAAAACATTGTGCTATTAAATCAAATATATTACATTATTGTAATCAGAAAAGAGATAGGAATTAATAAACGACAAAAAAATTATAGGGTCCAAGTATTGTACATTACAGAAAAGTCTTTTATCCGGTAACATGTAATCCTTTCGACGTACAACTTCAAACATTTAATTAAAGTTCTTAATTGCCGAGGCGTCGTTATCAGGCTTAAATTTGATACTCATTAGCTACCCCCACTAGTTAATTAGGGCTGTACGGAACAAGTTGTGAATAACTTAGTCCCCCGCTGATACGGTTGTTCTCTAAATAACATTAAATGATAACACCCTGCAAGAGGAGCGGTGCGACTTTACTTCATTTAAAAATTTAATTTGATGCGATAACGAAACGTGTAGTCAAAATAAAGTACGTCAGGCTGTTGTTTGTCATGCAGATAAGTAGCCTTCAGATGTTTTTATTACATGAGGACAAGACAAAGCTTCGAGACACTGAATAATGTTATTTCTGAGTTGAATTTCGCTGAATAATAAGTGATTGCCATGGTTATAGGTAAAATCAAACAGACATGCCTTTTACCGTTTTCAGCTGGCCAAAATACGTCGGAAATTATATTTCAGATATTATGTCAAACAAAATCAATTCTGCACTATCATTGAACAATTTTTGGGTCCGTTTTCACCCTAAATATATATTTTACAAAATAGTGACCAGTCGTGCATAAATCCTGACTATGATATCATTTTCAGCTCATGAAAATACGTCGGAAATGATACATCAGATTTTTAGGCTTGGATTTTTTGTGCCTGATATTCTATTAATTATTAGTACAAGGATAATATATATTTTTTTCAAATTCTAGGTTATACAATTTAGTATTTTTAAGACTGTTAAAGTTTTACTACGTTTTATAATCGAATATGAGTTTTTAGTATTACATATGTTCAATTAATTATTCGGTTTGTAGTACGTATACCTTATTACGTGACTTGTCTCAAAGAGTATGGTACCTATCTATTTAAAATGACACTACAGATAAACATAAATAATACTCACTAATGGGAGTTAAGGGGAAATTTGTTTATTTCTTAAAATGTCGAGTAATTTTTTTTTCTCGATTTTCAGTCTTTATTTCCCGAATACGTGGTTAAAATTAATGACATTGTGACTATATCACCCTGTATATAATAATATGGAAATTATATTACTTAAGTAGCTTTTAGATTGTAGTCAGTGTAAGCGAAAGTTTGTTGTTTTTCTAAGACGTCCATCACTCCTTGATTTACCGTTATATATCTTAATAAACCAACTAAAAAAATGCAGGAGGAACAACTGAAGCTCCTCTAATCCGATCACTCACCGACGTCAGTGTAGCATCCAGTGAGCTGATTTGTGCCTTCATTGTATCAAGAGCTATCAACATAAACGTTTACATTATGCCCATTGTATGCAGCCGACGAACGTTGCAATAAATGACCGAAGCCAGTGATGCATAAAAGTCATGGGTAAATAATAAAATTTCAGGATTGCTTCCTTGGCAATGACAATTTCTAGGCAGCAGTAAAACTGTAGGTGGTCGATGCTCAATTTAGTCTTGCATAAAATGTTTAGCTAATTAACATTATAAAAATAGTTTTAAAATGTACAATCAAAAGCATTAGACACAGAAAAAGATAAATTAATGAGAGCAGAAAATATAGATATAAGAAAAAATATGTTTAATGGACGTTAAATGACAAATTTTGATAAAAGTTGTAAATAACTAATAAAAACATCTGAACTTTCTAATCGTCAACAAATAGTTAAGGTAAATGACAAAATTTCGCAGGTTGGTATTGTCACAGTCGGGGTTCCTCAAGGGTCCATCCTGGGTCTAATTCTATTTGTTATTTACATAATCGTTCAATGTAGCTTATGCTGATGACACGCATTTGTTATAAAAATAAATGCTAGCGCTAGTGATGAAATTAATTTTATATTAGTCTGAACGTACTAATTTAAAAGTTTATCCCAGCAGATGTAACGTCATTTCTTTTGCTTCACAAAATATGAAATACTTCTTTGAGGCTTCTTCATCGGAGTGTAAACACAATAAACCTCAAATTAAGAAAAAAATTGTTCAATTGTTGTTATTATTAAATTATTGCAACATGTATATCATTCTTGTCTTGACAAAATTGTACAGCATTCAAAGTAATGTGTTGCAAATTTGTTTTTATTGTTTAAAAAATATGATACAGTTTCTGAGAAAATAAAATAATTTGGTTGGTTAAAAATCAATAGCACTTTCAAACTCCATTTTCGTGGTTTTGTTTACCAAAAATATCGCATGCATTTTCAACGCTATATCTAAAAGGAAAACTGATACGTCGTGATGATATTCATAACGTAAACATTATCAATCAAAAATGTCACTGCTGTTTACACGTTTGCTTACACAATGTCTGTATCAATCAATTTAAAAAATAGTAAAATCACACAAAATTCAGTTACCGGTTTTCGTAAAGGTATTTTATCATCATTATTAATAATATGTGCATTGTTGGAATGTCACACATTTCTCTTTCAAATTAATTCGATTTTTTTTATAACAACCTAGGGCTTAGGGTTCTGTTAGAGAGTCCGTCTCACAGAGCCTAACCCGAGAATAACAAAGGCAGGTAGACAATTCTTCAATACACATATTTAAAAAAATGAAGTTAGCAATGAAACTGCCTCATATTTTTTAAACTACATATTTTTTATTTAATTATTTTTTTTTGTTATATTTTATTTGTTTGATAGTAGGTACATATTTAGCTTTGTTGATTCTATTATTGTTATTGTTGTTTCTGTTTTTTTAGTATGCGAATCGTATTATTTTTTCATTGTGTGCATTATTGAATTTATTTACTGTTATTTGTTTTAAATAAATAATTACATGAATATTTTACTATCTTGTAATTCTGAATTGTTTCCGTTAAGGGTAGGAGAAATAAGTAAATATTATTTATTTTGAGTGCTCTTTTGTTAAAAAAATTCCCGAGGCATTATTTGAGATCACAACAATGTCACTGTAATAAATTACAGTACTTATTAAAGTTATACTTATTTATTTATTTATTTTATTTTACTTACTTCCAAACATACACAGAGACGAGTTTTAGGAAATTTTCTAAAATTCCAAGGAAATATGTATAAAAAATTGACTGTTGCATTTCGGAAATATAAACCAAACTTTCGTTTTTTTGAATGAATGACGTTGTGTATTTGGCGCTTTTTAGAATACTCTCCTTTTTTTAGTTACAGTCATAACATGTTGTATATTTGCTTTGATAGTTTGTAATATATACGGTGTTATAAGTTTGACTGCCTTAATTTTAACAGACGTAATTTGATTAAAAGTGAAGTTCCTGTTATAAGAGATTCAAATTCCAGTTAAAATATAAGCACAACACTATCTTCGTACTACAAAATCAATACATTTTATTTTATTTATTTAAAAACTGAAAAATAATTGTCTTGAAATTTACTAAATGTTTCACAATAATAGTTGTTTACATTTTTTCCGTAGGACAAGTCTTCCGCGTGTACACGTGGTGTGCGTCAGCACGTTAAGCGCTATTGTCACGTTGTGATGAAACTCCCCAATATTAATACACGCTGTATTTTGAAAACTGTTAATCTTGCGCCCCCGTAATATACAACTTTTTTGTTCATTTATGATTACTCATATCTCGCGCCGAAGTAATGGCAGTTACACTCTGTATTATGATTTATTTATTGACACTCCACAATGGAAAATGTCAAATACTTCAAACACTTTAGGCGCAAAGATTGTTGCTATAACTCTGTTACAGTCGATACTAATTTTTGAGTACACATTTGTTACTCACCTTAAGATTGACGCCCGAAAGAGCGTTAAACGTACAATTTACACACAATTCAAACATATCAACGCGTCTATCCTTTTACGTAACAGCACCGCGTATCATTCAAAACACAATTCTCTCTTTTACTGCCACTAAAACATCTGTCTGTCAAGACCCGGGGACAGAAAACGCAGATTCCTATCCCTCCTGTGGCAATATTACGTATCCGACACCGACGCGACAGTGATCCATTGCCACCCCGATTCCATTGCCTATGTGGAAAATCTTCTCATAACGAGAAGGTGCGGTGTAATGATGAATGTTTACGTTGACAAGCCGGAAAAAGGAAATATCTCATCAGGTCGCTAAAAGTGCATTGTGACTGGGGTTAAAAATTTTTGTTAGTTTGCTACGAGCTAATTTCCTGGCAATTTATTTCGATGGCGCGGCTTTCAGGCAAATATGACTTCAATCTTCAAGAACGTCCTGAATACGATTATTCAGGATGTTTCAAAAAAGACAACAAATAAGCCTAACACAAATGATTCAAATTAGTTGACTTTAGAAACTACTAAAGTATTGAATTAGGAAAGAATTTTTTAATTTCTATGAATTAATAATGCGAGAGCTGACAATAGTATATACATGATGATTTCACTTTAAATACAGAAACTGCAGGACTAGATGTTCATTACCAAAAAATAAGTGGAGTTAGCTCTATAAACTTTTTTCCTGTGGGACTCGGTATTCGAGATACAGGGTGTTTAAGTTTACAAAAAATATATATTTTCTGCTATATCTTCATAATGCGCTGACAGAATTGAATGAAGTTTACTACAGCGTATTCACTTAATTAGACCATTTATTGAATGTAATATTACCCTTTTCGCTTTAACCAGTGGCGTGCTACTGGAGGTGCTGCCCAATTTTCCTAAAAAAAACTACGCCACTGGCTTTTTTTGTAGAAATAATGTTACATTCAGGTACTCTTACATTAAATGAATGAAAAATGCTTCTTGATGTTTATTAATAGTAGCAGACGTTTAGGTACTAATGAAAAATCTAAATAGAATCATCATTAAATGCACAAATACAAAATAAACCATATCTACTACCATCATTTTCAATGCACGACACCTTCGGTGTCATACATTTAGTTCTTCATGTGCCCAGTACCAAGAAGACGTTAAGATCGGAAGAAGAACGGACGTCCTTCTAATTAGACAGCTGTCGCACAAAACGGCGGTGATAAATACGTCATACTCTAGTAGTATTACTTACAGAAAGCTTCCCCTTAAATTAATAACATATCGTAGTACTGACGTCTGCGAAACATTTAAAATATCAAAGAGAAAAGCCTCTAGAGAAAAAACTAAACAATAAAACCAAACAACTGATTATTCCGCTAGGGTTATACCACTGTCATTTCGTCACATTGTTGTCATATTACGCGGTATCAATTTTATCGAATTTTATTAAATAAAATTTTTTATTTTATTAAAATTAAACGTAAGCAAATTCAAAGATGTGGCAAATATCGAGCATGTTTGTAAATCAACTTGGAGATTTGGATAATTCTTTTATGTTTTGTATATTTTTTTGTACACTGTCGCCTACAAAAATTGTGACAACTACCTAACACAGCATATGTGTAATATGATCATAATTTCTTAAAACAACGTTTTAAAATATTTGAACATCGATGAATTGACATCCGCTATTTTATTGTTGAAATGTGCAGGGGAAGGCAGTAGAAAAGATGTATCATCTCGTGAGTCAATCTTTTCTTTAGCAACATTTTTTTTAATTTTAGAGAAAAGTGTTCAACAGACGAAATATGCCCAATAAAAAGACTTACAAAATGCCGCCTGATAGATTAAAATCGGATAAATTGTTTAAAAGTTATTGCAAAAAAAAACATCAAAAAGACGTGAAAATACATTTTTCTATTTATCCATAACTTGGTTGTTATTTGTTGGAATTTTATAAATATGTCTAAAAGTTGTTTTATTGTTCTTCAAAACTGTCCGAAAAATGGGCGCTGTGGGGCCAATAGTTTTTGCAAAGTTCTATTTTTTATCCCGTCAAGGGCAAAAATACGTAAATTTAACCTTTTGTCTCTCCGAAAGTTATTAACAAAAAAGGATTTAGAATGTCTATTTTTAAAGCTTAAAATCTAACTTAGCTTTGTGTTTAAATGGAATATTGATTTATTTCCAGGGGCCCTTTTGATTTCGCAGTTTTGAAGAACAATAAAACACAACTTTTAGGCATATCTATAAATTTCCAACAAATAACAACCAAGTTAAGGATAATTAAAAAAAATTAGTTTTTCCACGTTTTTTTTCCATGTTTTTTGGCAATAACTTTTAAACAATTTATTTGATTTTAATCTATCAGGCGGCATTTCGTAGGCCTTTTTATTGCGCATATTTCGTCTGTTGAACACTTTTCTCTAAAATAAATAGTTTTTCCAATATATAGAAAGAAAAAACTGATTTCCGACCCAAATCTTTAGAAAAAACAATGTTGCTAATGAAAAAAATTGACTCACGAGATGAGACACCTTTTCTACTGCCTTCCCCTGCACATTTATAAAATAGCGGACCTCATTTCATCGATTGTTTAGTCCATTTTCTGCTATAGCGACGCGTCTATTACTGAGACGGCGGGTTCGAACCCTGTGAACGACTGAAGTTAGGTGTAAGAGGACAACCTAGATACAAATTTAGCATGCTGAATAATATCTCTGTCTTATCTCTTGCATAGTCTTCGATATCAAGCTAGTCTCTTGGGTATGAGAGATCACTATATTTATTTTTAGGCATTATTCAAAGAAAATTGACATGTCCTGATTATCCAGCTTCAACTAAGTAACGTAAATATTTCCAACTGAATTAAACGGAAATATTTCTCTGTCTACTACTGTTACTTACTTGTTCTGTTAGTAATTTATTTCAATTATAAAATAAATCACGTTAATCACAAGCGCTTTTAATTAACGCCCAATCAGTAGCATTATAAATAAATTCCCACCCACCTTAACGTTGTATATCAACTACTTCCTTCCTCAGTTAAAAATAATGAATGAAATATTCCACTAATCGTTTCAACCATAAAAAAAATCGATCATTAAATGTATACATTGTCCTGTCGTCTTTTTCCACTATATTACACTGATAAATATTGTGGAAGTTTTATAGAATTTTTAGATATTTGTAATGATTTTTATATACAAAAAATGTATATACATACCATGGTACATATTGTAGAAATATACGTTTGAGTGTATATTTTCTTTTTGCCATATATTCTTCCGTTTTACGTTGTATTCTTATATTTTAAAATGTATTACTCCTAACCCTATATATTTTTACTATTTTTTATGTAAATATATGAATAAAAGTGTGAATTTATATGACCTGAATTGTGCTAGTTGTTCAGTAGGCACGTTTAAATTCATTTGTAGCGTAATAATATAACAGTGTTTTAACTACCTAAATATAATGTTATAAATTATTTAAAAGTTATGGAAGAGATCAATAGTAACCATATTTAACTTTGTCTAACATTTTGCATAAATTCACCCAGATTGTAGCTTACTATTTAAGACCTATTTTATTTATTGTTTTACTTACACTATATTTTGTTTTCAGCAGATTTCAATTTTTTGCAGTCGTTTACGAGGTTTGTCGAAAAATGTAAAGTACCTTTATTTTTTACAGTATCTACAATCGTTATTAAGAAAAGTTAATCCTAATGGAAAACTACTCTCAGATACTCAATATTATCCATCTATCATTAAAAATAATATTTAATAATTTTTGAGTATAAACATAGTAGAAAATAAACAAATAAATTATAATTTAATTTTGCAAATCATAAAACATTTATTGTATTGAATTCATTGGTTTGTCAGTGCATCCTAGATTTAATGTCGATCTCTAGACGTAAATTATCAATGCTAATACAGTGAAGAGTTTGTAAAAATAACAAAATTTGTTTTTTAATGGTAGATGGATAATATTGGATAGCATCAACTATTCTTAATAACGATTGTCGATATTGTAAAAAATAAAGGTGCTTTACACATGAGCAAAAATTACCTTTTTTGACAAACCTCGTATACGACTGCAAAAAACTGAAATGTGATTACTTCATTTTGGGTTTTAGGTCATGCGGAACTTCTATGTATGTATGTATGTCGGAGGGTGGTGGAATTGTTTTTCCACCGCGGCACTTAGGCCTTATTAGGCCCCTTGCACACCCTTCTTCATTACTCGAGTACTTTTTATCAAGAATAACTTTTTTCATAAAATCAATAACAAAAAATTTTCCCATATGGTGCCGACTTAATTAGACACATTGTACATTGTATATATTTTTAATTTTTGTTCACCTCGTTAATTTAAACCTGTTAAATCAAATTTTTGATTGTACTGTTATTTTAAGAAAGCTGTTTAATTAATTGGTTTAAATAATATTCTGAATTAATTATTTTTAGGTAGGTATAATTCAAAAATTTATATTTTACTCTAGAAAATACGCGTCATTAATAATAAATCTTCATAAATTTATGTAATGTTATTTTTCCTTCACTTAAGTGCATCATAACCTGTCTTGGAAAAATATTTAAATATGTAAAAAAAGATAGTTAAAAGTTTTATTTATTATTATTTACTGGGTGAATTACACAAAAAGTGCAAAATAAAGTGGCGAATTATTTTTTGGGAGTAGAGTTAATTAAAGACTATTTGAAGAACCATTAACATGACGACAGTTTTGTCTGCACTAACTACTCTTTTGTGTTGTCAGCTTCATTCCCTACTTCGAGAAAAAGTGTCTTCAATCTAGAGCACACGATTATATACTCGGCAATTGTCAGTAGACATAGGGCATTCCCATTTAGGAAACTTGATTCTGCTTTCCGCATATCGCTTGACATACTGAATGTCTGCAAGTGATCGTTGGACTCGACCAAAACCGCAATATATCAACCCCATTGCCTTCGCAGAAATTGTATCTTATTAAGGCCATTATATTGAGTTATAAAATAAGAGAAACAGCGCTACAAATTGCGTGGGATCGTTTATTTTTTATCTAGCGTTATCCTTCCGACAGGCGGTGCTAAATATACACCATCAACGAGGACGAATCAGCCATAAACAACAGCGAAGAACTGCAATTTGCTACTTTATGTCACGTTGCGAAATTTATTCCGGTAATTTCGTTTAAGTACAGACTGATGGCTGTAATGAAAAACAGGATAATATTTTCATAATCTTACTATTTGACGTCCACTAACGCCTTTCTGACATATATATTTTTTAAAACTGAGCACGGGTCACTATATAAGTTATTCGAAATTGTTACAGAATTAAGAATGAAAGATACAAAATTATTAGGGTGTTTCAGAAAAGTAAATCAACGTTGACCACAGTCGGACTTGTTAATAGATTGGGATAATTTAATAACACAGTCAAATACCCTGCTTTAAACTAAGGCCACAAAAGAAAACGCGTAGTCATAATATTCCTTTAAGAAAGTTATATTCAAAATCATGTATCAAAAGTTGCAATACCCTGTAAACCAAGTTTTGGATCAAAATTTTTCAGGGATGGAAAAAATAATATCTTTGATATACGATCAAAGATTTTTAACCAAAATTTCGCAAAAAATTTATTAGTCTGAGATAAAAGTATAAATAAAATTTCTGCTGACCTTAAAAAACAGTAAGTAGAATTAATACGAAAGACTCTTTTTTAAATTCCAACTTTGCCATCCTAGAAAAAACAGGTCTAAATTAAAAATGGTATAACACATTAATTTCGATGAAAGAATCTGCGTTTGACGACACCATGTACATTTCGATGTAGGAATAATAGTAAGAGACCATAAAGTTCGATAATATCAAGTTATTTAATTTGAAAACTTGCAAAGCAACATTGAAAAAGTCATGCGCATTATAAGACCGTATAGAGCATAGAATTGTACACATTACATATTACACTTTCTTCCAACCCACATAGATCTTTTGTCATAACAATAGCTATGATCTAATACTACACATGTAGTACAGCAAGAAATATAGTATATGTCTAGTCGTTAATATTCGTCAAACTAAACAAGAAAATACACCTACGTATATGTACATCTAGATTTTTAATATTATATTTTATGGAATACTTTCATACTACAGTACATTGCTACAAAACAACTTTATTTCACTTTTATAAAGGAAATATTTGTTGTTTCCTAAAGAATTAGACCACTGTTAAGGTAAATACGTAGAGTGTGACGC
Source organism: Anoplophora glabripennis (assembly GCF_000390285.2). NCBI lineage: Eukaryota > Metazoa > Arthropoda > Insecta > Coleoptera > Cerambycidae > Anoplophora > Anoplophora glabripennis. Next base: position 654,619 of record NW_019416264.1, on the reverse strand, counting down.
TATGTTGGTATGTGGAACAAATATTATCCATTCTAAACCTTTTTGGTTTCTTCCTGAAAGGCTCGTGTATTATTATGCAGAATATGCCTTGAAGGTATAGATGAATTAAACTCTAGTGGTATTTGAAGGCGNAATAGTGGTAATGTGTGTACAAAAGCTCAGTCCTGTAGTTCAAACGATTCCTAAGATATTGGCGAAAAACTAAAAAAAAATTAAAGTTTTGACACCGTGTATCCCGAAAACGAAAGCCCGGAGAGAAAAATGTTTTTTTTTTAAGAGGAATTTACAGTTTTCCGTTGCGACACTTATTTAGGAACACCCTGTATACAAACCATTTATATACATACATGGTACTTAGTGTAGAAATTATACGTTTCAGTGTATATTTTCTTTTTGCCATATATTCTTACGCTTTACCTTGTACTTTTACATTTTAAAATATATGGATGTAAATATACGAATGAAAGTGTGAGTTTATATTACCTGAATTGTCCTAGTTGTTCAGTAGGCACGTTTAAATTCGTTTGTAGCGTAATAATATAGCACAGTGTTTTAACTACCTAAATATAATGTAAATACTGAGGAAAGTAAATAATATGACTTCGTGTAAATTATATATTATTTAAAGTTACGGAGGAGTATGAGAAACGTCAATAATGAACATAATGAATTTAGCCTAACATTTTGCGCACAGACATCCAGATTGTAGCTTACTATTTAAGACCTATTTTACTTATTGTTTTACTTACACTATATTTTGTTTTCAGCTTAATGTTCTCAAGAAGTGGTCTTTGCCCTCAAAATGGTTGAAAGATTCCACCTTAAAATGCATCTGGACGAGAGAATTAGGGCAAGATTTTCATCCAGAAAAAGTCTTTATTAAAATAAAATCGCTAGAAAATACATGAAGAATGTATTTCCTTATACTTACCTAATTATATTAAATTATAAGTCAATTTTATGGAAGAAAATGTATCTCATTTGTCTTCGATAAGTAGGTACATATTATTTTCAAGCTTTATACGGTTTGCTAGAGTATGAAAACGTATTTGGCAGCTCAATTTCAAATCTAAACATTGAAGGCTAAATACATCACTTACAAAAAATATGTAAAATTAAATAGATAAAGAATGTTTTTAACTGAGTAGGGAGATTTTTTACAGCGATTGCTTTATATGTATATATTTTTAATTTTTATTGACTTAATTGACGTTAATTTAAACCTGCTATTCCAAATTTTTCATTGTACTGTTATTATAAGAAAGCCTAAATTGGTTTAAATAATATTTGTATTATTTATCTTTAAGTAGGTCTAATTCAAAAATTTATATTTTACTCTAGAAAATACGTGTCATTAATAATAAATCTTCAGATATTTATTTAACGTTATTTTTCCTTCACTTAAGTACATCAGAACCTGTCTTGGAAAAATATTTAAATATGTATATTGCTTTAAAAGTTTTATTTATTATTATTTACAGGTGAATTATACAAAAAGGGCAAAATAAGGTGTGGCGTCAAAGTAACCAATGATGTAGTGTGTAATTTTACATAAAATTCATGAGTATTATTAATGTATTCACATTGCAGACATCCAAAAATATATCTACTCGTGTGATATAATAAAAACAACTTTGATTTAAATAGTTTCATCATGTACAAAATGTAATAATAAGAAAAGTTTAAAGTGAACAAAGTTTAGAATTATTTCTTGGGAGTATAGAGTCAATTAAAGAATTTTTGAAGAGCCATTAACTCATTAACATGATGACAGTTCATTAAACCACGGAGATACGTCATTTGATTTCTCTACACTAACTACTGTTTTGTGTTGTCAGTTTCATTCCCTACTTCGAGAAAAAGTGTCTTCAATCTAGAGCACACGATTATATACTCGGCAATTGTCAGTAGACATAGGGCATTCCCATTTAGGAAACTTGATTCTGCTTTCCGCATATCGCTTGACATACTGAATCGCAAGTGATCGTTGGACTCGACCAAAACCGCAATATATCAACCCCATTGCCTTCGCAGAAATTGTATCTTATTAAGGCCATTATATTGAGTTATAAAATAAGAGAAACAGCGCTACAAATTGCGTGGGATCGTTTATTTTTTATCTAGCGTTATCCTTCCGACAGGCGGTGCTAAATATACACCATCAACGAGGACGAATCAGCCATAAACAACAGCGAAGAACTGCAATTTGCTACTTTATGTCACGTTGCGAAATTTATTCCGGTAATTTCGTTTAAGTACAGACTGATGGCTGTAATGAAAAACAGGATAATATTTTCATAATCTTACTATTTGACGTCCACTAACGCCTTTCTGACATATATATTTTTTAAAACTGAGCACGGGTCACTATATAAGTTATTCGAAATTGTTACAGAATTAAGAATGAAAGATACAAAATTATTAGGGTGTTTCAGAAAAGTAAATCAACGTTGACCACAGTCGGACTTGTTAATAGATTGGGATAATTTAATAACACAGTCAAATACCCTGCTTTAAACTAAGGCCACAAAAGAAAACGCGTAGTCATAATATTCCTTTAAGAAAGTTATATTCAAAATCATGTATCAAAAGTTGCAATACCCTGTAAACCAAGTTTTGGATCAAAATTTTTCAGGGATGGAAAAAATAATATCTTTGATATACGATCAAAGATTTTTAACCAAAATTTCGCAAAAAATTTATTAGTCTGAGATAAAAGTATAAATAAAATTTCTGCTGACCTTAAAAAACAGTAAGTAGAATTAATACGAAAGACTCTTTTTTAAATTCCAACTTTGCCATCCTAGAAAAAACAGGTCTAAATTAAAAATGGTATAACACATTAATTTCGATGAAAGAATCTGCGTTTGACGACACCATGTACATTTCGATGTAGGAATAATAGTAAGAGACCATAAAGTTCGATAATATCAAGTTATTTAATTTGAAAACTTGCAAAGCAACATTGAAAAAGTCATGCGCATTATAAGACCGTATAGAGCATAGAATTGTACACATTACATATTACACTTTCTTGCAACCCACATAGGTCTTTTGTCATAACAATAGCTATGATCTAATACTACACATGTAGTACAGCAAGAAATATAGTATATGTCTAGTCGTTAATATTCGTCAAACTAAACAAGAAAATACACCTACGTATACGTACATCTTGAGTTTTAATATTATATTTTCATATGATAAACTTTTAAGAAATATTTTCACACTGCAGTACCTACATTGCCACAAAACAACTTTATTTCACTTTTGTGAAGAATTAGAACACTGTTAGTTTAAATACATATAGTGTGACGCAATGTTGGTATGTGGAACAAATACTATCCATTCTAAACTCACCAAACCTTTTTGGTTTCTTCCTGAAAGGCTCGTGTATTATTATGCAGAATATGCCTTGAAGGTAGATGAATTAAACTCTAGTGGTATTTGAAGGCGAATGGGTGAATGAACTAATAGATAATACTTAGAAGAATAGTATTGATTTCATCTTTATTCATAAATTAAATGATGTAATGTAATTCAATATTTAGTAATTAGCGAGGTTTGGAACTGTTTCAAGAACACAAATCTAATACGCTATTACAGTTTCTTGTCATTTTACAGATATTTTTATGGTTATATTACTTGCTAAGCATTTACCATTCCTAACAGACAGTGTTGCAGAAAACGGCGCAGTTAACTGCAGTACTCTGGTCTTACGACCCATTGTGCATGCTGCTAAAAAGAAGAGTCTTTTAAAGCAAGCCGGTGTTATGTGCAAAGGTAAGCGCTGAAGTCTTTCTCATGTCCTTAGACAGAAATGATGCACCCCCCAGATGTCTATGTCATTTTACAATTAAGCAAGCGCAGTGACAATAGTCAGTGTAGATGGGGAATTCACTAAAATTATTTTCAGGAATGGGACATTATATTCATTTAAAGATAATGACAGTAGGTAGGCAAAACACAGAAGGTGTATTACATTCTGATATAAGGCTTATCAAATATGCATAAGAATTTTTAAACTCCATTTACACCATACCAATTTTTCGTAATACCGTTATTTATTGCGATTTCTGTGTGGCGTAAATCTATAAATGGATGAAAATAACATGGAATTATATCAACCGTACGGGTGTATAACACTTGTAATAAGCAGTAACTGTACTGTAAGTTACAATCTCCTACATTTGGATAGCCCGAAGACCGATGGTAATATTCCATGTGTTTCTATTTGAATACTTAAGCTGAAGGAAGTGTGTGGAAAATAGCTTTATTGTACACGCAAATAACATATTCTTTACGCCTGCCTTTGAGCTGTACAAGTTCCTTGTCCGCTGTACAGATCTCATTTTTAGATTACGGATTTCATAAAGGAATTTACTGCAACTGCAGAGGGCACCAAACTTATAAATATGTCATGGAAATACTCGACAGGGACTGTAGATTTGATTCCAGTGAAGAATTGACAGAGCAGGTTAAAATTATGTTAAAAAATATATTGAGAGATTACTCGTGAGTTCGTGTTAAATGACTTTATAGTTCTGCTAGTTGGACATATATAAATAATTTTAAATAACAGTTTCTGTTCGATCAATACCAATTCACTTCAATTTATCTTTAAAAAACGCCAATATGATTTCTTGCTCATCAACTTCGAAAACTTTTAATTTTTCCTCTTAAAATAAACCAAAATTCGTGGAAATAATTTAGTATATCTCAAAACTAAATTATATCTTATTAATCTCTTCATGACTGTTTGCATTCTATACAGGGTATCCATAATTTCAGGAAACAATAGTCAAAAGCAAAAGTCAATGGTTTTCGAAGTTTTAACAGCTCTTTCGAGAAAAAAATAAGATATTAGTTAAATGAGCAACGTTTCTCCAATATTTGTCTTTGTACAACGTTAATATTCGTACTTTACAATAATTATTAACATTCGATCGATGAACATATTTTTTTCTGTATGTCTCTGCGGTATTCTCATAACGTAGAATTTAAAGTCGCGTCACGCAGTTGACATAATTTTTAGGACTTTCGCAATTTTTGCGAATGGCGAAATAAAGTACATAAATGAACAATATGGCGTCCCAGATACTTTATTGCGACGTTGAAAAGGTAACATTTGGTTTTTATTTCGTGCTTGTCATAAATTACGCATTCTTAAAATCTGGGATAACCACTTTTAGTATATTTATGTAAGTACGTCGTTTATGCTTCAGAAAATACTCCCATGCAAGTATAAAATAATGAGATTTGTACAAAACAATTGTTTCCAACATTTTTCTTCGCGTTGAGGATAAACTAGATTAGTGTCTAATATTTTTGCTTTATTGTAAAAACATTAAGCTAAATTCAATCAAATTCAAAACATTTTTCTAAACAATCTTACTAAATGAAATCATGCAATGTTCTTCGATACTAGAAATCTAGCCATAAAAAGATATTTGACCACATAGAGAAAATTTCTAAAGCTATATTTCTCACAAATTATCTCCTTAGGGTGGATGACCAGCTCAGATTGACAGATGACACAAGGGTTGGATGTAGAAGTTCCGTCAGTGACATTTATTTCTCTCTTTTTAAGTACAAATTATTTTATAGTCACATGTGCGCCAAATATTTATATAACTCTAAGTTGAAGAAACTAGATTTGCTTTTCTATTTGAAACAGGTATATGGCTCTATATTAGTATTTAAAACTCCAGCTTAACTTCAGATAATCTGAACCAAATATTATTGGTAGTTACTCGACTATACTAATCAAATCAGTAGGGAAAGTTACATTTCCCGCGTCTTCCATATTTCCACCATTTTGTTAGCGACTGACAGTTATTACGATTTCCGTTCTCATATTTTCATTCATAGATCTAATATGTTTTTATTATTGTATATGCAACTAACCTCACTTATACCTTCTTATATCCCAGCTTTATCCCAGAAAATAAAATTCAGACCGATTTTATAATCTAATCTAAATTATTTCTGCTGGAATCCGAATAACTAAAACCGTATTTAACAAAAAAATGTAAATTTCTCTTAATAAAAAAAACTCAATTTACGTCTAACACTGCTACATAGCTTGAATTACAATCATTATTAATAAGAAATTAATGTAATTAAAAGTATTAAAACCACGAAACAGAACAGATTATGTTTACTCTATGGAATCCACCATATTCTTGGCGTCTTTTTCTAGGGTTTTTCTAGGTGTTATACGTAATTCATTCATAAATCATTTAAAATTCCATACTGATTTGATTAGTATACTGTGCTCGACTGTAAGGTTAAAAAATACTATACAGAGCAACTCAGCATTTAGGTTGATAGTTTTCTATCAAACTCTTAATAACATTTAATAGCGATAACTTTTCAATTTTTAATTGATCTTTAATTTGTCAATTTTTCCGGTACGCTCATGAAGATCGAACTCACACAGACGTGATCTTAACTAAGATAACTAGCTATACGCTTTAATTTAAATCACTCTCGAGCTAGTGGTTGTACCAGACAGAATCAATCTCTATGACTGGTTGTTCGAGTGTTTAGACTGTGAATGCTACTCTTATTTGATCCAACTGGTATGGATTCGTTATCGATTATTAAACTTCCATGTCTTTAGGGTCATTTATCTATTTTAAATATGTGACCAAGGCATGACCTTCAACATTTGACAACCTCTACATAGCGAGACTACTCTCAGATATTGTTTAACATAATAACGATATAAAAAGGTGATAAAGTTAATATACAGGGTGTTAATGAACTTATGTCACATATTTCTGCCACGTCCGTTATGTCAATATGGATTTGCGAGTCGTATTACAAGCTTAGGCAATAGGATGTCGCAGTTGGTAGATGTCACGGACTTCCATGGAATACACTTTTCACATATCTCCACAAAAAGAAGTCTAAAGGGGTGAAGTCCGGGGACCGAGGAACCATCTAACTAGGCTGCCGCGGCCTATCCAGCGATCGCGAAAAGTAACGTTTAGAAAGTCATGCACTCTCCGAAAAAGTGAGCGGTGGCTCCGTCATCCAGTAACCACATATTTCGCCGAACATTTAATTTCATGTCTTCCAATAACTCCGGTAAGCGATTTTGCAGAAAATCTAGATATGAAGCACCGTCTAAGCGTCTAGGCAATTCAAAAGGCCATATTAAAGTGTCATTAACGATACCAGCCCACATGTTCACTAAAAAGTGTTGCTGAAAGGTACCGTGACGTATTTAGTGTGGATTTTCGATAGTCCAGTGCCAGTGGTGAGTGTTGTTGACGTTACGTACACCATTCAGACTGAAACATGCTTCATCTGTAACAAGTATTGAGAATTTCTTTCATGTTCCATGTTCAGGAGTAAGTGCTTGAACACATTTAATATGAAATGGGTACAACTGACTTTCTCATAATATCCGCCACACAACAGGATACGAAATATTTACTTGCTATGCGATATTTCTGGTGCTAGGATGCGGATCTTCTTGGGCGAGATATAAAATCATCTCCTCGGCATTTAAGTTTCTTAGTGGTCATCCTGGGCCACCGTCGCGACCTCGACGCGGTTGTACTTCACCGGTGTCCAAAACTCTTTGCACTACAGCAACAAATGTTCGCGATGTAGGGGCACGTCGTCAGGATATCTTGCACGGTACACTTGACAAGTCCTGTGGGTATTTCCGTTTGTTTCGCCATAAGTTATGAGCATGTCACAATATTCGCGATTGCTAAATAAATGCGTCATTTTCAAAAGAAAACTTAGAAATACTGTTATTAAATGTACTCTCGAAAAACAGCACAGCAATCACTACGACGATGTATCACAAATTGACTTTGGAATACAGTCCGGCTTCATAAGAAACTTACAAACTCGTAAAAAGTGTTACAGAATTTTTAGTAAGTACTCGCCGCGATAAAATACATGTATTTCAGCACTTCCAAAACGGTTTTAAACACATTTTTAATTAGCTTTTTTCTCTATGACCTTAAACTTCCGATGCAAGTTTGTGACATCAGTTAACTCAGTTTTTGCTCCTTTTTCACCCCTTTAAATTTTTGACATAAGTTCATTAACGTCCTGTATAGGTACAAATAAGGATGGTAATACAATTAAATACAGTTTTATACCTTTTGCTTATATATATATAATAATTTTGTAAGCAATTCCTAACTTAACTCAGCACGATACATTTTCAGTTTGAGTAAATCTGTTTTAATTTGTATCTACAAATTTATATAAAATCAGTTTAACAAAATACCCACATTAGATTTGTTATAGGTACCTTGAACAAAATTTTATTTGTACAAAACTCTTACGGATATTCTGGATACCATCAAGAAATCTTTAAGTTCTAAGTATACAATTTCTCTATTATCTTTCCATTATTACGTTGTCTGTTTTCCAGATACGCTTTTATATTTAGATTTTCATTTAGATTAAGGAAAAGCAATCATGTATTGGGAGCACAAAGACATAGTTTCAATTAATGTCACTAGGAAAGAACAACTTCCATTACATTAAGTTGATTTGTTGATTTTGCTATTAAATTCCATATCTGCTACTGTGATTCTTCTAGATTTGTATAAATGTAACTGTAGCTTAGATGTTTCAGTTTTGAATTATTGACACTCTCTGATACCCGTACTGAAGAAAAATATGTTATATATATGAGGTATATTCTTTAAATCTCTACTCCAAGAGATTTATTAATATTTATATGTTGTTGTAATGACTTCTTTCTGTGATTAAAAAATATATACCTGTTTACTAATTTTTTAAATTGGATTGGGTTAGATTAGGTTGTTTACGAAAAGTTAGGAAGAAAATTACTCACGTTCCTCGTCTTCAACAGAAGGTCTAATAGGAAACTACATCTGTATAGCAAATAGAGGGTGTATAACTAATAAATCCAAATCAAAACAAAATTAATGGGCTTCTCTGTAATGAAGACAAATCTTGGTATCTGTTTCCAGACGCATTTGTTCTGGTAGATATATCAGGGTATCAAAAGCAACGTCCTATAATTTGGCTGTAGAACGTCTGTGATCTGAATCGGAAATGACGCTCATATTTTATCTTAATTAAATCTAATCGTCATAAATTATAGTAATGAAACAGTAATAATAGCAGTGTTTAGATATTATGATTATCAGAAGTAGCATTGTCTTATATGTTAAAGAGGTGATCCCTATTCTGTTTGACATTCTTTTAAAAAAGGATAGTAAACAGAATTATTACTTAAATTGCAGCATAATCAAAACTGTCAACCCTATGATCTTTGGAGATTTATAATCAAGCAGTAGACTGTCAAAGAAGCTTTCTTGTTTTGCAATCTGCTACGACTCAATGAAAACAAATACTCTCATAAATACTATTAACATCTCTAATTATACAGTCTGGGATGGCAAATCCGAGCTATGCATTATTCATAAATTTCAATAAAACGGAAGTTTACTGCAATCCCGTATCTTTAAAGTCTTCATAAACATGTTTTACAAATCAACACCAACGTAATGATACGTTTCGCCCTATCTTATTCAATATAATTAACGCAGATGTATTTATTTTTGAAAGAGTCCGGTTTACATAAATCATCAATAAAACCAAACATTGTGATTAGAATTTGAAATTTATATGCACGTAGAGTTTGCATGGTTATTATAAATTGTAGTTACTATTACTAAAACGAATCTATAGTTTTGAACGAAAAAAAAAAAAAAAATACACCAATTACATATTGGAAACCGCGCTGTTAAATGTTGAAATAACTTATTAGTAGTTTTTTCACCATCACTGAACTATGAGAACATTTTTTCACTCACAGTTGTTGGTTTCGTTTCACGGTTCATAAATCTTATACGAAACATCTAAAATTCTTGTTATTAACCGTGAAATAGTAGATCGTCTAAAGCACATATGGTTACATATCTGCATTCTTAATCTCTGTGGGAAACCATTTTAGCCTAGTAGCTCAAAAATAGTTTTAAATATTTATATTTAAATGCCCGCCAATATTTTATATATTTTTTTTATTTTCCGGATTTATAACTATCCATAGACACTTTTTTTTCTTAAAACTACATTCTCATTAGATTTTTCAGTCTGACAATGCAATAAAAGGACATTCTGTAGTATTATGCCAAATACGTGGAAATGCTTTTAGAAAACTGGTAATTTTTATGTTCTCTGAGTACATAAAAATGTGTTCAGAGGTCAAGTCAAAGGTCAAACAGGAAAGGTCAAAGACCAGTAACCGAAAATCAATGGCTAATTACTGGGTCTCAAAAGTCAATGATGGTAGTTAATCCAATCAATGACCGGAGGTCAATGGCAAAAGCAAATGTTCTTGATTAAATGTCAAAAGTTTGACCGAAGGTCAAAAGTTGATGATCAAGTGTCAAATCAATCGATGATTAAAAGTTGACAACCGGATGTCAACTGTCAACGATCGAGATAAGGAGTAAATAATCCGAGGTCATAAGTCAATAGTTGGAGATCAATAGTTGGAGATCAATAGTTGGATCCCCGAGTCAAAAATGACCAGCTGTCAAATGTCAAAGCTGTTTAAAGGATTTTCAAAGCATACGATTTGTGGATATTTGTGATGTGTATTATAAAATATAAAAAATTTACAATTTACTCGAAATATTCGTTGTTCCTAATAGGCGTTTTCGAGTTTCTCGAGATATTATCATGTGATAGAGCTTTCTCGAAAGATTTACTGGGAGTTTGGATGAAGTTTTCAAAATATTTTGAGGTACTCATTTTGAATAGGTAGTTGGAGATATTTCGACATACGTATTTAGCAATATTTGAGATAATCAAAGTTTGCAAACGTTTTCGCTGGTTTTCATGCATATTCAAAAGTATATTACGCAATGGATTTGAATAATTTGAAGCTACATGTATTTTGATGTTCTCTAAAGCCGTTTCGATGTAGTTCGACATATCTGCAGCAGTTTCGGCATATTTTTGAATGCTTTTGAAGCTGTTCTGATACATGTTACATATAAGAAATCTAATATAATAAAACTAATTTAAGATAGAGGAAGGTATAGAGACTAATATCATATGGTTCGAGGACATATCGGGGAATAACAAATTTTAAAATTTTTTTTTAACATATAGGTATTCTGTTATGAGCTCTTGTATTTTTTAACTTTATTATAAAGATGTTAAATTAATCCAAATAAGTTCAGAAATTTTATTTTTAGCAAATCCTATCAAAAATGGTACCTATATATTGGCTAAGTAAGAAGTAAGGGGTGAGTTTTTAAGGGTAAAAAACGGTTTCCCTTGATTTCCGGAAAGTCTTATGGAAAAAATTTAAATGACAAAGTTGTAGGAGGTAATAAAAAGATCTACAACTTCTGTATTTACACTTTTTTCACATAACCTCAAAATTTATGTGAAAAATTCAAATAACCAAGTTTTTGTTTTTTTTATTTTTATTTTACAAAAAAATTTTTTTTCCACGAAATTTGGTGAAAACTTACCTATTTATGTCCCAAACACGCTGTAATTTTTTTGATTTGAAATATTTATTTTTTCACCATATTTTTACTTAATATCGAAAAATCACCCTAATTTTCAATCGAAAATTCTCACGTCAAAATATCTGCTTTTTTAAAAATGTCGGTGGGGTTTTTCTTCGTTGAAATCTCTACTTTCTGATGGTGTAAAAAAATAACATACATTACTATGGTAAGTTTTCTCAGGAAATGCAAAGAAACGAAAGAAGATTCTACAACTTTCTCAAAATATTGTAGATGTCTTATTAAATATTAACTTTATTAACTTATTTGGTTGTTAATTATAATAGTANTATAAACGATAAATTAATAACATTTCTGACAAAATAAAATTTTAAACGATGTGTCTATTATTGCGCCAACTCTCCTTACGCATACGTGCGTCAACTCACCTTACAGTATAAGGTGAGTTGACGCAGCAACTTTTAACTAAATTTATTATAGGAAATGTGTGAAATTGAGGTTAGAACTACTTAACTACTCATTATCTACAACAGAATCCTTGAAAACTTAATAAAAATATAACTTAACGTACCTGTATATTTTCTGACTCTAAACGATGTAAAAATATTTAGTGTAACCTCAATAAATTTAACAAAATACTATGAAGAATGATTGTGCCAGAACGAGCACTGCGTCATCTCACCTGATGCGTCATCTCTCCTAGATTTACCCTATACCTAATTTTTAGACTTTATTTTGAATAATTATTTATTTCTCGTTGTTTACTAGACATTGCTCTGGTGCAATTCAATAGTAGTTGGGGTATGCAGCTCGTAATATCAACGGTTTGAATTATACTGGCATCGAAGAGCATTATTTGACTTCGATTTATAAGATTTATTAGAAAAAAAAAATAATTTAATTGAATTAACTTAATACCTTCATAATAAAGCAAACATATTTTAGATTGTTCTTTTACTAACTTAATAGTGCATCTGTAGTTATTTAGGTTTTCACAAAACTTTGGAATTTATAAAAACATTTCTATACCAACGTTTGGCAGCAAAGAGTTTTACTTTTAACAACGTTAACTCTTCTTTCATCGTGTAGCATTTCTTGGTTTTTTGCTCTTTTCACAACCTCGAATAGCGTTCACAATAATAGCGACCGTAATTAATTTAATACCAAAATGGTGCAAAACTTTCCCCAATTGGTCATTTTTCAATCACTGGCAGTTTTCAAGATTCCAATACGAACATCACCAAAACGTTGCCCCCGGTATATACCCTACGGTGTATTTTCTAAAGTATCCGTACAAAACTACAGTAAAAAAGTATTTGACATTTTCCGATCGTACCCTACATGTAAAAATTTACTACTTTCAAAGGTTATTTACTCTTGACATTCGAAGTAATTTTAACGTGACACATTAATGTACAAAATATACAGCAAATAAATCAGAAACTTTTCCATCTAACGACTTAATGTCTTAAAAAAAGCGTTCGATACTTAAGCCTTATCGGTCCGTTGCGTGCGTAATTACCGATACACGCCGCAGCTACGAGTACTTACATTATCTCAACTCCGAGATTAAGTCCATGTCGTAGGCAATAGGTGAATGCATAATTAACACCTAATTAAGAAGTTTTTATGCGACCCAACATTCAACCGGCCGCTTTTGATACAGGCCTTAAGCTGCGACGTCGGGCTTAACTTCGTTTTTTATGTAAAGGCGCTTTAATTTTTAAGCCTATTAACTTCATCGCCTGGCACGGACCGTAGGAAAGACGGTTTTTGTCACAAAGTCGTGTTTTAAAAGTTTAATGTCGAGGATGACTTAATTTTTTCCCTTTAAAAGCCATAATGAAAATGTTTATTATTTTTACTTAACTGCTTTGAGTTTCCATAGTTTTTAAAGCGTACAAAAAGGCAATACCTTTGGAGCAAACAAGCAAGCCGATTGATTGAAGTTCCTTTGATCTAAAACTTAGTCGCTATTGATGGACAATTTTCTTAAAATGTTGTAATTATAGGAAACGGTACCTACTTCTGATTTACAACAGAGTTGAAAAGTTCTAATTAATGGACCACACAAGTTGAAATAGTTTCTAATGTTCTGTTTCTGAATGCATTGAAAAAATTGAATGTTCTGAGATTTTATACGTATGTTGTTTGTAGATGTAGGAGAGGTACAATAAAAAATATCTACAGAGACATGATAGAAGTAATTGACATTCAATAGCGGCAGCCCTTGCTCACTTATGCGTCAAAGTTAATTTCAATGTTTTCTTTAGTTTGTGTTTTAATGAATTGTTTTGAAAGAAAAAATGAAATTTTGAAAACTTTCAATTTTTAAATAATCTTTTCCCTGAGGCAATGACAAGTGGTTAACTTTTGGTACATCACTGGGATCTAAATACAAAATTAAAGCCACCCCCTTTTTGGGCCAAATAGGAATTGCTACTATATCGTACAGTATCAGCAAGTACCTACGTTAGGCTATTACCTATTGACCAAAAACATCAAATGACAATATGCGAATTCACAAAGCAGCTAAGTCCAATGGCAACTGTAACTACATTGACCACCACATGCCATATGGTTTGGATTTGGCTTCATCTGACTTCTTTTCATTTAAATCATATATGGGCAATCCCCGGCCCTCCACCAGCTTCAATTCGACCCGCGAGAGATTCAGAAAATTCAAATAACGATATCAATTCAAATCGATAAATAATATTATTAAGCGTACGCAGTAGAACGGCCACAGATCGAGTCAGAAATAGTCGTTAGAAAGAGATAAAGAGATAAACTTTCGGGAGGGCGTCCGATGTGCTTGAAGCACTCTCGTACGATCGAGAGTATTCTAGTTGCTTATTGGGGAGGTAATATATAAACCGCTCAGCGCGCGTGTCATCTTATTACTTCTTAACAACTGATGAAGTTCGTATCGCATATTCGCGTACGGTCAAGAGTACGACGCGGGAAATATTCCAGCAAATTCTATCAACATGTCTGGTTTAAAAATGCGGAAAGTGGACACATAATGTCGTCAATTCCAAGACAAATGGACTGAAGAATACTTTTTTATCTTACACAGTGGTAAACCTATGTGTTTGTTGTGCAAAGAAACAATTTCTGTTTTAAAAGAATACAATATGAAGCGGCATTACTGGAACAAGCATTTCGCTCAATATAATTTACTCACGAGCCAGTTAAGAAAGGATAAAATTAAAAAATTCATTACCGATTTAGGGAAATAGCAACAAATGTTCCATTCGGAAAAAATAATTTGCACATTCGGAAGCACGTATAAATGTGAGCAGTTTTTTTCAATCATGAAAATTAATAAAAATGAGCATCGTACTCGGCTTACAAATGTTAATTTAGAAAACACTTTGCGCCTATGTCCTACTGATATTGACTCCAATATTGATCATCTTGTTTCTCACCTTCAAACTCAAGTATCTCATTAATTTTTATTTGATTTTTCTATCTTTTTTATTAATTTGCTTTTTATATGTTTGATTATGATATTATAATTAATAAATAAAAAAATGTGTGAATTTTTGTGTTTTTTTTATTCACTACTACCTACTTATTTCTAGCCTACGGCCCGCGACCTGATTAAGTCCCGAAATTACGCCCTCAGCTAAGCAAAGGTTGCCCATACCTGATTTAAATCAATCAGAGAACCTTAGATCGCAGATCATAAACAATTAAAAGTCGATATAGTAATAACAATAAGCAATAATAGTAATAAAACAGTTACTGGGAAGGTGGTGTGAATGCGTTGATATTGAAGGAAATTATGTTGAAAAATAAAATTATCAAAAGTATTTTGTTTTGTTTCATTGTTAAAGAGAAAATTTTCTGGTCAGTTTTTTCTTACTTCACAATGGACTGGTCAATATTATTGTTGAATATATTAGCTATATACTGCACTGTGGTTATGACTGCACTTGTGTTTTCCAATACAATTTATTATCTTAGTCATTTATTGCAAGATTATTAATACCATCTGGCTTTGTTTCTTGAATCGACACGTTTTGCCTCTAGAATTTCTTGTACCCACATATTCAATAGATACTTGTTTTGCGGTCGATTTTTATTTGGAAACAATAGTAATTTTTAATATCAATAAGCAAATAAACTCGTATATCACAGTTCAATAAAGCGTGCGGCATTGTTTATAGCAAGAAATTTTTATTTCGCCTTAGAAAATTACTGACTATTTTTTACTCACGAATAATGTTTTGTTCAACATAACAGCGAACACTGAGCTTGCAATAGATCAATTGACAGCACAAACAATTATTTCGTATTAAGAAAATATTTGAAATGGTGGTAGGAATTTTGCCATAACATTACTATTATTGCTATGATTGTTATTTTACGGCTTAGCAATAAATTAGACACGTGAGTACAGTGGACAGACTGACCACAGAGAAAGCGTTATAAATAGCGGAGGAAGGTACGCCATAAACAAGCAGAAGGGAAAAACTGATGCTACAAATGTGGTTGCCAAATGCCTTAGTTTTGCATTAGCACCCAGAACAATTGCAAAAAAGGAAATCATCACCTGGAGACGACGTACTGTCGTCTCCCATAAGAAGTTAGATTATTTTTAAATTATACTTCATTACCTTGTTACTTGTTTAGTGATACCCTGTTATTGAGATTTCTAATCGTATTGGGTTTCCTACTTTTTAAATAAATAAATAAATAAATAACAACATTATTGAATCGAAGTTGCGTTATTGGTCGATAGTGTTCTACTGAATACTCAAGGAATACTATCACTACTATAGCAAGGAATACTCTGACAACTATAGATTAAACAAGTCTTATTTTATATTTGTCAAAGGCTGGATCGTGTTTTAAGAAAATACATAGAAGTAAACTTCTGGAAGCTAGAATATTCTTTCCAAACAAGGAAGCACGTTTTAGATCTTCCAACACACTATCGATAAATAACTCCCCTTCGATTCAATATTGTTGGTACAAAAAAAACTGTTGTTTGTTAGAGAGTGTCTAAATCTGATCTAATTTAAGGTGACGAGTTAACGATCTTAAATCTTGTTACTTGAACTGGAAACGTTCTACCGAGTTCCTAAGGAATACTCTAATAGTCTGCTGTAGTTGTTGCTACTGTTGCTGCCGCTGATACCGCTTTAGTTGTTGGTGCTGCTGCTTCTACTGTCGTAGCTGTTGTTATTATAGTTGTTATAGTAGTAAAAGTAGTATTAGTAGTAGTAGACAACAACAACAGCAGCAGCAGCAACTACACAGGAACAACAGCAGCAGCATCACGGACATCGTTAATAACAAAACAACGACAGCAATAACAATTAAAATAGGATGCATCACATGCACTAATTCTACAATGGCTTACAGCCTCTGCCTATTATCTAGATAGATAGAGGTTGTAAGTATTTGTAAAGGAGAAGACGTCTTCGAACTGTAGCAGTCAGACTATTTCTTGCAAACTCGGGAGAAGGCTTCGTATTCTCCTTACACTATTGACGAAGGCATCATCAGCAACAATAACAGCAACAATAGCAATAACAACAAAAAACAAGTAGATGAAAGATAATTTATGAACTGTCAGTATTAAAGCAGTAAATCAAGAAAATTTTAATACTATAGTACTTTTTAATGGTATTAATGCAACGAGCTAGAATAGTTTCCCATAGACAAAATTCACCAATGGAGAAAAGACTTATCATAAGCTATTCCACATTTTACTTTACTATGACTAACAATAAAGACGAAGACACTTTTCAAGAAGTTTCAGAAGCATAGCTACGTTGGTCGTCGTAAAACCAATCAAATTTGCTTTTTTGTTTCTAATTTTACTTTCGTCAGGGATATAACGCTGGTGGTAACTGAATACATTACGTTAATGTCAGAAAATTATTATATACGAGAAAAGATCAAAAATTGCGAACGCATCAAGCTGTAGTTACCGGTAAACGATCCCTCATCGTTATTACACAAAATCTATTCCCCGAACGTGCACATCTTGAAGATTAATAATTACCATCATCCACGCCGATCGATTTTACTTTTATTTCTCCGTGGATACTCCCTCGGTAAGCGCGGATACGGCCGCTGATGGATAGTATGTTGTAACCCGCCCACGTTGTAAAGCGTAGTTCCGACATAATAACTAATCCCGTCCCATTCAGGTTTCTACCGGTACGGGTACTAATACTTACTCTGGAATTTGAGGCCGCATAACCGTGACGTGCTTAATGTATGGTGCACGCTCAAATAAAACCGCTTTTATAATGCACGTCATTATTAGACCGAATAAAATTTTGTTTTTTTTATAAACACTCAACTGGAGGATGGCACTGTTTTAATGGAAAAAAGCTTGGCTAATAGCGTACCCACTACAAACAACAAACGAGAAACTTTTTAAATGGTACGTTAAAATGATTTCTATTTTGGCATAGCTGTTGAAAACGTAATTTCGGTAAAATTGTATCGTACAATATTAAACTCGTACAGTTTTTTTGACAAAATATTGAAATAAAAATTGAACTATGTGACTCTTAATTCAACTGCTTAACTCCTGTAGGCTATATCTTTCTGGAAATGGACATAAGTTCAAATTAACTAGTGTAACACTTGTTTATTTTTAATAGGAATCGATATAAATTTTATTTTATTTTGTAATGCAAACTATCGTGGTTGCTTTGAATCAAACCTCAGCCGTTGACACGGAATGCGCCAGCTAAATGTTTATTTGCTCTTGAGATAATGTAATTTATGAGTACCAAAATGTAGCCAAGGATGTCGAAACTAAGTGAGGGTTTTCTTTGTGACAATGGTGCCTGGCCGGCGCCCGAATAAGGTTGACTATTATAGTATGTGTGCTAGCTTGAATACATTTGTTTAATGAATTGCGAATTTGTGAGTAATATGGTATATTCGTTTATGTTTTTGAAAACCCCAGGACGCGCCACATGTTCCCGGTATTGATGGCTATGGTTCCTTCGAAATGTGCGTTGTAAGATCTACGGAGTCTTACATGCGTTTCGACTGACACATACTGGGTGATGTTGAGGTAGGTGGCATAATAATAGTATGACTCACACACCCGGTAGTTGGGATGCTAACTAGTTGGCGTCCGAGGGAGCCTCGATTTATTTCACGTGACACTAGCTAGTTGTTGAAGAAAGAATGATACATATTTGTTATTTTTTTATTGCCAGAACTTAACTTTGTTATTTGTTTCATATAACCTCTTAATTTCTGGCGAATGACCTGGCTGTTGACGAGTTAAACTGCCTTTTGACGACCCATGTATAAAAGGTAACAATACCAACAATAACATCTATTTTACACTAGGGTGACTTTTGACTCTTAACGACACGGTTTTACTTTTTTCAAACCTTAATTTTGGGAATGGTCGGCATTTTGCTGCTCGCAGTTCTCGAATCCCTCTTTCATGACACCAACCTCAACAGATGCTTGGAAGAGAGCGCGTCATGCTGGTTGGTCATTTTGCATCGGTAGCGAGGTTTTTTTTACTAGGGATCCATGTTTGAATTTATTGGCCTATAATCTGGATACACATGGTATTTCATTGAAAGCTTTAAACTGCGTCTTTTTTGAAATAGAATGTGTTTGGGCACTTGTCTGATGGTTAATCTTGTGTTTATATTATTGTATTTTGTAAACTTTAACTTGCTTAAGCACTATTTGTAGGCTTTGCTTTGTCTAAGCATTATTTGTAGGTTTTGCTTTGCCTAAGCACTTTACTTTCTTTTTAAAGTACCTAGGTTTTGGAAGCTACCTGGAGTTTGTTTTTTATCCATCAGAATTTTCGACGTAAGTTCAGACTTTTGGGTGGATTTGGGCTACTTGGAGCTTGTATCATCCCGTAGGAATTTCGCTACAACTCCTGGCCGGCTTGGCTTTTAGATTCAGGATCTAGGTACCCAACCGTGCGTTTGAAATTATAGAAAAAATGGGGTTTATTGATATTGGATTATCAATAAATCAATTTAAAATATGTAAGGGTTTTATAAAATGTAAAAATCTTGAAAGTTTCGAGTCGTACTGAAGACCAAAGTTCCCTCTAAGCTGCGCTGGTGCGTGTGTTATTAAAATGCTTTAAAATGTAATTTTCAAGAGTATTTATTAAAAAAAAATTGACCTCAAACACAGACACAGGACCTTCCCCCCACTTGCACACTTTTACATACGTTGTAAACATTTTTGCTCCCATATACTTTTGTACCGCGCAGTCAGCGAAAAAATTAGAGGAGTGGCCAAGTTTCCATCCTGGTTAATTAACTGCAGGGTACTAGGGTCGATATTCAAACACCGCCTACAGTGATTCTACAGCGATCCTCGCTTTAGGGTTCGACTCTTTCTCACTCAGGATTTTATCCATCCTTGGAATTCGCTCGACTCGTCTAATATCTGCGCTGTCTTCATGCTGTGGTTTCCTAATTCGAGCTTCGCAACGTTCGCAGAATTTTTCAGTTTCCGAAATTCGAAACTGGGTGATCAGCCTCCGTCTGTGTCTTCTTCTACGACTCTGGTTACTGGGAACGATTAGGAACTTCTTGTACAGCTTTGTAGGAAATAATTGAGTTAAAAAAGAAAATTTCGATTTTCGATGAGTGTCTTCTCAGGGATCATCGGCTAGATGCCCTTTAGTATCGGCAGCTACATTTGGCTGGGTTGTTTGCTCGTAGGGGCTCCGTAGACAGTTTCGTAAGTTCGATTCAAAAGTGGAGCGAAATTTGAAATTACTCTAGAGCAGGTAAAGTCCATTTATATGGCGTACGGTGTAGTATTTTCTGAGACCTTGTATGATGTTAATGTCTCAATATGCTTGTGGTGTTACTTGTTGTAGATTTTTTGATCTCATAAAATTTAAGACATAAGATAAGACACAATAAATAAGCAAACTAAAAATTAATAATAATTATAATTTATATCATATTTAAAACTTTGTTTTTGAAATATTATCGGAATACTACTTTCGCTGACTTCAAAAAAATGTATTTACTACATATATATTTATTTTATTGTTTATCTTTTCTCACTCTAACTTACAACACGTTTTAAACATACACACCTAGCATGAAAGCAAAATTTTACGAATATTGAAGTTAATTCAGACTAGATTGCCCTGTCTGACTTGAATTAGCTCCACTTTAAACTCTATTTATTTAACTTTCATAAACTTCAAGTAGTAATTAACAAGTTTTCGAGTTTAATATCAAATTGAAGGTAGAGTTAAATCCAGAGTTGTTAATATAAATATATAAAATGTTAGAAAATATAGAATATGAAATTAAGATGGAAAATTTACTTTGGTAGTATATGCAAGTTTCTAAAAAGTTTTAATGAAGTTAGCTGACTTCAAAATGCCTTAATGAAGAATTTAACCAAAACATATTAAGTCATATTAAACTTAAAGCATTCTAGAAAAAGATACGAGTACGAAAATTTGGAAGCTTATATATTTTTTTCAGTACAGATACCTGTATACTAAATCTCTATAATTTAGAAGTAAATTTGTGGAATACAGCATTGCAAAAACATACATACACTTGGAACATTATATGCCCGAATATGGTTAGAATTATATATTTATTAGATATTTTGAAAACGAGTGAAAAGTCCTAATGTCACGTCGCCGTCGCCAAAGAACAAATCTCTCAGTATATAAAATTCCCTATTATATCATTAGAAACAAATTGCCCTGATCCCCCATCCACTTACTTCTTATCATTTTGACCCGACCAATCTATGGGAAAATTAAGTCTCAAAATTGTTTTGACCCAAAACTGCACAATTGACCTATGCTCCCTCTATGAAACTCCATTACGTTCCCAAATATTACCGCAAGAACCGTTAATAATAACCTAACTACAATCTCTTACCCTCGTTTAGCAGTGACTGGAAATAACAGGTCCATAATTACCTGAAAAGAACACAGGAATTAGTCGAATCATGTCAGAACGCTAATGATATAACAATTACTGCAGTGGTAACATTATCTGGCTGTTAGTGTGGACTGTAATATGCAGTCACATTCATTTACCCGCACTAAGTGATTTAAATTGTGTTAATAACATGTTAGGTCCATTCATAAATGGAGAAATAGACTGAAAATACCTGTAAATTTGCATTCGTAAATAAATTATGACAACTTATAGATACAAAAACAGCGAATGGAGTTTTTAAAAGAAAGTATTTTTATCTAATCGTAAGCCTACGTATTCGTCGTCCGAATTACACTATAATTTTCTAAAATCACAATATACTTATAAAAAGTTAACATTTTTAAACTCATTCGAAGCTCAGTACCTTGACATTTGCACTCTGGTTCATTCACAGCAAAATTTTATTCTCGTAATGTCGTCTAATCATATTTAACAATATACAAGATGGCCAAATGATAACTAAACAGAGCCATTTTCAGGAACTGCGTCAATATTGTAGAAAAACGCTCAGACCCGTCGATTTTAGATTAAAAGGGGACATTGTTTGCTGGCATTTTTGACTCCGCCACTTTCAGCCCCAAGCAAGGGTAAGCATCACCCCAAAATATGTAAATGGCATTGGGGGTTGAGTAATCTTTCTTTTGAAAGCTCTTATAATTCTCTTTACAACAGACATTAAATTTTATAATTCCACCCAATACTTATTAAGAATTTTGATTTTAAAGTTGAAACTTATGTACAAATAATTAGTAACGGTAAAAATGTCAGCCATTCGAGTTAAGTACGCCAATGGTATAAATTTAGTATTTCTTGCGTTATATTGGTTTTTGGCGGTTTGTTATCACTTTCGTAAAAAAACACAATTGTAAAAAACATAAATGATCACACACAATGAACGTAAAATCAGTGGATTCCAAATTATTTTCTACTATTATTTGTAAGCGTTGGTTGGTAGTTTATTTAATTGTGATTTTGAAAATTAAACACTATGGTTTATTCCATTGCGGAAAGGGTAGATATCATTTCGCTTTACTTTATGAACAATAAATGTGCGAATAGAACAGCTCAGCTATTTAATGAACAACATCAAGATCGACATGTCAGGAGGAAATATGTTGTAGAGTTAGTAAAAAAATTACAAGAGTCACGGAACGTAGCCAATAAAAAAAAGAGAAAACCTATAGTTAATGAAGCTAGTGAAGTTGCAGTTTTGGGACAAGTTCATTTTGATCCTTCATTCAGTGCGAGGCAGCTGGCATCTGTGTCTGGGATCAATCGAACTAACATACAAGCCATTTTGAAGAAGAATAAATTCCATCCATACAAAATACAATTAGTCCAGCACCGCCGTTTATAATTTTGCGAAATAATGAGTGAACGAGCAGGGAACGATCCACAGTTACTTTTTAACATCCGTTTTTCTGATGAATGCAATTTTTTCTTCAATGGGACGGTAAATCGTCACAATTGCCGCTATTGGTTCAATTCAAACCCAAGAATTTTTCACGAGGTGCATACACAGCAACCGGAAAAATTAAATGTGTGGGCTGGAATTTTCGGTGACCTGGCTGGTGAGTCCTTTTTTTCTACCTGGTAATTTGACTGGCCAAATGTATTTGCAATTACTGGAAGACGCTATTGACCCTGCCTCGACTGATATTATTGAAAATGTTCCAGAGTATGATGAAGATCATTTGATTTTTCAACAGGACGGTGCTCCTCCGCATTATGCGTTAATTGTCCGTCAGTATTTGGACCAACGTTTTCTACGGAATTGGATTGGGAGAAGAGGCAGCATTGAGTGGCCTCCACGATCACCGGATTTATCGCCCCTTGATTTCTTTTTGTGGGGATACCTAAAAAGTAAAATCTATAAAACACAGCCAGCGTCGCTGGAAGATTTGCGTCAAAGAATCGTCGACGAATGCCGTCGAATCACTCCGGAAATGCTTCGGAATGTGCGCGAACGTTTCGAACAAAATCTTTATTCTTGTATGGAAGCGGGCGGTCATCAGTTTGAACATTTAATCAACTAAGTAGTAAGTAAGCAACTAAACATAATTTAAATTTTAAAATGTAAATTTTTTTCAAAGTATTGGGCGGAATTATAAAATTTAAAGTCTGTTGTAAAGAGAATTGTAAGAGCTTTCAAAAGAAATATTACTCAACCCCCAATGCCATTTAAATATTTTGGGGTGATGCTTACCCTTGCTTGGGGGTGAAAGTGGCGGAGTCAAAAATACCAGCAAAGAATGTCCCCCTTTAATCTAAAATCGACGGGTCTGAGCGTTTTTCTACAATCTTGACGCAGTTCCTGAAAATGGCTCTGTTTCGTTTTCATTTGGCCACCCTGTATATCTATATCTGTGTTTGCTAAAATGAGTTTTACCACATCTGCATTAATTTGTTTAAAATACAATTTGGTTGTGTGTGTGTGATTGGTTATGGCCTCGGACATGCCAATTAGCCAGTATTTGGTTGAAAACTGGGATATACTGTATTCTCAAAGAATCAAGTTTATAAAGGTTTAAAGTGTATTATCATCCCGGTTATAAATAACTTTATATGAAAATAAACACAATTTTCTTGAAAATTAAAATATACTTTTCAAATTTTGCAAACAAATTAATAAAAGTTTAAATGGCATTGCAAAAATTTTCTGCACCAACGGAGCACTCAACGATATACATTCATGTTAAATATGTAAGATTTCATTAATATTTAACATAACATCTGCAATTTATTAACAAAATACAATAGAATATGTTAACTAATGTCATTTCGGGAAACAGCTGTAGGCTACATGCCCGGTAAGGTTTAAATGATTACGAGCTACGTGATCAGTGATTTTGTTTCCGTTTCGTTGGCAGTTAAATCCTGGTAAAATTAAAAATAATTAAATCAATGTTATTAAGATTGCGTTAAAATACAACATTTTGTTTCGCCGCCTGGTGATCGTGACATTTTATTCACTCAATCGGCGATCTATCACCTCGACGGGAGAGGTAACGGTTTGTCATCGTTCATCGTAAACGAATCATTATGACTGATATTTTTATGATTTAGGGACTTTTAGTAGACAGTGCCAATCTGTGGTCATGTGACATGTAATTATTTATAAAGATTCTGTACACTCCTGAACTATGCCTTTAAAAATGAAATGGTTTCAACTAAATTCCGCGGAACTTTCGCTAAGCTCGAAGAACTTCCTCCTGCACCTACAAGAAACGTTCAAAGCGAAGATGTGGGTGCGCTGATAGGTAAATTACAGCGATCAATTAGGGAAGCCATTCCAGCTACTCCCATTCTGTCCCCGGTAAGTCGTCTCGGCGATCAGCGCGACTTATCTGGTCTTACTTTGCACTTTGCCTGCGGAATAATCAAACGGTGACTGCTAAGTAACTCCCTGCGGATTTGAAATTCAAATTTTCCGGCTGAAAAAGCCACTAACGTCACTTTAGATATATTGCAACGATAAATCATTCCAGTTACAAAAACGCTTAATTGTGTATCGTGTGTGGCAAATTGATTCCTGAGAGCTTATTTTTCCGTTGGTGGCACTTACAAGAAATATCAATAATGATCAAAATTGAAGGCTGTTTATATAGAATATTAAATGTAAACTTTCAATATACAGGATGGGCCAATGGAAACTTTCCACGCCGTTTTTTTTTGGTTTAAAATAAAAATCTGGGGAAACGCTCGGACACGTGGGCTTTTGATTTGAGGGGGAACTATTTTTCAGTTTTTTTCATCCCCGTAGCTTTAACCCCCTAGCTGGGGAGACAATAACCCCTCAAATTTGAATAGAGGATAGGGGTCGTGCCATACCTCTTTTTAAAGGTCTCATCGATTTCTTTGTGACCCTAAATTTTCGCCTCATTATTTTTATCCGTAACGAAATGACAGCTTGTCAAAATAAAAATAAATAAAAATACTTACTAGTACTAATAATACTACTTTATTAATTAGGTCTACACGTGAACTTTATCTAACAAACTGTTCAAAATATCCGCCATTAACATCCATGCAATAATAAAATCGATTCTCTATCTCTTCTCTAACATTCTGCAACATATCGGCAGTTGTTATCCTTTGACATTCTACAGTTATGCGTTCTTGAAGAACTTGAAGAGAAGCTGGCTGTGTTTTATAAACTGTAGACTTCAAATGGCCCCAGAGAAAGAAGTCTAGACAGGAGATATCAGGGGACCTTGCAGGTCACTCAATAGATCCCCTATGGCCAATCCAATGATCTCTAAAATTTTCGTTGAGGAATTGCCGAACTGGGGCTGCATAATGGGCTGGAGCCCCATCTTGTTGAAAAAACACTTCATGTTGTGACAAGTTATTATCTTCGGCAATGACCTCCCTTATTTTAGGAACAATATTGTCTTGAAGATATATCTCTACCTGTCAAATTGCCTTGCAAAGAGAATGGGCCGATTAAGTTATTGCCTAAGATATCGGCTCAGACATTCATATTATCAGGATGTTGAGTGTGATACTCTCTAAATAAATGTGGGTTCGAATCGCTCCAGTATCGACAATTATGTCGATTGATCAACTCATATAGAAAAAAGGAGCATTCATCTGAAAAGTAGATATTGTACAGGAAATTCGGATTGCCAATACACCGTTCACTCATTTCTTCTACAAGTTATAATTGTCAGTCATAATCATCCTCGTTAAGTTCGTTAAGCAATTGTATCTTGTAGAATGTCAAAGGATAACTGCCGATGTGTTACAGAACGTTAGAGAAGAGATAGAGAATCGATTTTATTATTGCATGGATGTTAATGGCGGATATTTTGAACAGTTTGTTAGTTAAAGTTCACGGGTAGATCTAAGTAATAAATTAGTAAGTATTTTTATTTATTTTTATTTTGACAAGCTGTCATTTCGTTACGGATAAAAATAATGAGGCAAAAATGTAGGGTCACAAAGAAATCGATGAGACCTTTAAAAAGAGGTATGGCACGACTCCTATCCCCTATTCAAATTTGGGGGGTTGTTATCTCCCCAGCTAGGGGCTTAAAGCCACGGGGATGAAAAAAACTGAAAAATAGTTCCCCCTCAAATCAAAAATCGACGTATCCGAGCGTTTTCCCAGATTTTAATTTTAAACCAAAAAAATCGGGGTGGAAAGTTTCCATTGGCCCACCCTGTATAAAGAGTACTTACCTGAAGGTTTTAGATGAATGAAATCCATTTTTTGGAGATTGAAAGTTTCTATATCTCCTTGCAGAAACCATGGTTATACATATTTATAGTTTCTAGTCAGAATATAGTTTACCTTATTTATCATTTAATTAGAGAAAACTGAGTCAACTCGATGAAATTAATAGAAAAGAAGATATTATTACACAAGTTATTCAGAACTTACACGAAAAAAAATTGGTGACTGTAGAATTGGTTTAAACAAACATAGTACAGTAAACAATAATAAAAAAAGATGTCCCCGCCAATAATATTTGAAAAACCACTTGTGCACCAATGGAAATTTGGTGGACTGGATTAAGGCGAGAACACAGATCTACTGAGCAGTAGCGCAGCCAACAGAGGGGTACGCCCACATGATTCACTGCATAGGAAATTGTTTTCAGGAATCTTAACACCAGATATTTTACAACTTTATTTGATTTTTTTTCTTTCTAAAGCAGTGTAAAAAAACAATTTGTAAATTTTCTGTAACGATAAAACCCTATAATAGAATTAATTAAGTAACAACTGCAAATACTACTACTAAATAATTTGAAAAAAACGTTCCTAAAACAAAAGCATAATACTGAGGACAAAAATATCAAACTACACAACGCTACTGTACATGCATTAATTAATTAAAGTCTACCGCTAAATAATTATTTAAACAAATAAATCTGATTCGGAATATTACTGAAACAGAATTTTCTGTAAGGTGCAGAAAAAACTCTTTTCAAAATCAACTCCTATTTTATAGCTGTATACACTTCAACCTTTCATAGACTAAGTTTTGAATTGGCTTGTAGAAGATAAAAGTTTTTATACCGGGTATCCCAAATAGGTCAAGTGACGCTTGCCCACAAATTTTGACATTTGTAAGCCATTAGAATCCAGGAGGCACTGTCATCAACCCCATTAACAACATTTTAGTATATTGTGCAATAAGTGCGGTAAGTTGTCTATTGCCCACGAGAGCGGAGTTGAGCTTATCCGCTCAAGTGGCAATGACAACCGCACGAATTGCACATACTATTTTTTATTAGGAATGCAACGAAATCTTAGAGTCCAGGGGCGAAGCCCCGGTGGGGTCGACATATTTTTATTCAATTTGAGTGACATTAATAACTGTCATTTAAATGTCACTTTTTAAAAATAATATTTTCGAGTGTGTAGATATTTAAATTTTGCGTGTTTTATTAGCAATTCGCGTGCGACAAGTAAGATTACCGCACGCAAATAAATAGAGTGGGCAAACAGCTGGTTACCGATCTAAAAAATATGCGAAAATATATGACTTATCCGTCATGAGTAATAAAAATTACTTTACCCTATTAGCAACAACTTGTCTCTTTTTAACGCACACATTCTTAGATCTGAGGTCAATGTCAATAGTGAGACGGACTCTGGTGTCCTATATAGGGTGTTTCTGAAGTGCGTTAATTGAAATGGATGATAAGAGTGCACGAAAATAAACAACTTTTATTAAGCAACTGATGATCTAAAATATTAAGTTTTAAATTGAAAAAAAAATTCATATGAATTCTTAATTAATTTTCTCGAGAACATTTAGACCATCCATTGTTTAATAAAAGTTGTTCATTTCCATAGAAGTATGTTTTTCGACTGTGTTAACATGCGATAATGCTACTGAATTCAGTATGCCGTGAAAACAAAATCCAATTTATTATGTAGTTTTAAATGTGACAGTTAATGTTTATGATAAATAGCGCTTATGCAGTTTATGTATATGTGGTTTTTCAGTAATAGCGCAGGTTGCATTCACAAATGAAGAGTATGCAGATATGCATTTGATGTATGGTGCAGTCTGGGGTAATGATGTTGAAGCTAGACGATTGTACGCAGAAAACTTTCCTGGGAGAAGAATTCCTGACCGAAGGGTATTTCAGGCAGTTGACGCGCGTTTAAGGGAAAGAGGAATTCGTATAGGGGCTATTGAGAGACCGCGACCCCGACAACCAAATTTTGAAGATCAGATTCTTCAAATGGTGGAAAGGGAACCAACGACAAGCACCAGAAAAATTAGCTCTGAACTGGGCGTAAGTCATACAACGGTCTGGCGCACAATTCGTAATCAACAGCTGTATCCATTTCACTTTCAAAAGGTGCAAGCGTTGACTCCAGCAGATTATCCACCTCGACAACAATTTTGTCGCTGGCTGCTGAACCGTTGTGCAGAAGAGCCTAACTTTGTAGCACACATATTATTTACTGATGAAGCCAGTTTTGCAAGAGATGGCATAATGAACTCACACAACATGCATTACTGGGCTGACGAGAACCCTAATTGGACTGTCGCTGGTACGCATCAACAGCAGTTCTCGCTAAATATCTGGTGTGGTATTATTGGCGATATTTTAATCGGGCCACATGTTTTGCCAAACCGTTTAACCGGCCAAGCCTATAGGCATTTTTTAGAGGAAATCCTACCAGGATTGTTGGAAGAGGTTCCACTTGCAACAAGAGTATTGCTCTGGTTTATGCAGGACGGGGCACCTGCCCACTTCAGTTTAGCTGCCAGGAATTATTTGCAGAACACCTATCCAAATAGGTGGATAGCTCGAGGGGGTCATGTAGCTTGGCCAGCAAGGTCGCCTGACCTGAACCCCCTTGACTTCTTTTTGTGGGGTCACTTAAAAAGTTTGGTATACGAAACAGAGGTTCAAAGTATTGAAGATCTACAGCTTCGCATACAAAATAGTTGTAGAGCAATTTTAAATACCCCAGGGATTTTCGAACGAGTTCGGAGATCGTTATTACGTCGAGCTGAAGCGTGCATCCTAGTTCAAGGACGGCACTTCGAACAATTATTGTAAATTTTTATTAGATAGGAGTCTAATATTTAATAATAATAAATTATATTGAAACAAGTTTTGATTTTATCTGACATGAAGTTTTCTTATAATAATTTTGATCATATGTATATTATCTTAATTAAATAAAAAGGACAAATAATGTGTTAAGTACTACTACATACTTCTTCTTAAGATTATGGCAATAGGATACATAAATTATTACTGCGCCAGAAATTTTCAAAATTAAGCAAAATATCATATTACTTATTGTAGTTAATATGTTCAATAGCAGTTAACAATCGAATAGCACAATTTTGCTCCACATAAACATTTCAATTTGTGACTAAACTATGAGAGACACGAAGAAAATGAAAGAGACCATTTTTATTGGAAATGAATTGTAAAATTATGAAATGATCACTTTTTTAAATTTAACCAGTGGCGTCACATATTTATTTTGCCCAAAGTGACAGACTCACCCTGTATCTACGCCACTGCTTAATTTTAAAGAGCCATATTTTGGCAGCAAATGCAATATCCTCGGCTTACACAGTACCCCAAATTTGATAACAATATCTTAATCCGTTTAAAAGTTATGAAAGAAAATTTCAATTTATAGAAAAAATTCAACCCCCTGTATCTTCATAACGAAGGAAGTTAGAACAAAAGTTTACCTGACTTTTATTCTTATTTTTATTCCCAAAATATGCTCACGTGTTTGTGACATATCAAACTGAAACACCCTGTATATAAAGCTACTTCTTTTAGCAACTAGTTAGTTAACTCGTTCTATCAACTTGTTCCGTATTTTGTTCTTTCACGAATTTCCGAAATATCCATTTTCACTTTGCCTTGATCTCTTTTTATTTCAATTGCAACCACTTCAATTACTAATATCATATCACGTTTGTTTGGTTGAACTTGAAGTCGACTTCATTATGCAAATGGTCTAATCCGAATTTAAAAATACCGTCATCCTCTTGAAATCCGACCATTATCAAATTCATTCTATTAAAAAAATTACAGGCATCAAATGGGATCCGTAAATTGTGGCAGACGGACTACTTCATGCTTCCATAAATAGTAACGCACTCAGTTTTAATCAGTAATAGCGAGAGCATGAAGGATTATCGCTCGTAGGCCGGCAATAATGCTAGGAAGTCATAAATTGCCGATATAATTTTGATCATTACTGAAATTGTTCCTAAAATTATGTCCACTTAACTTTTCCCACGATTTCCCTATTATGATTCAATTTTATTGCGGCAGTCTCGTTTAAGATCCCTATTACGGCGCAGCTAACAACTAACTGGTCAATAAATTTTCCTTTAAAGGTGCAAAATAATACAATTCGTCGGTATAAGCAAAGAGATCGTATTTACTTATGTTCATGTGGCAGGACATAATGCATCGTTTTAGAAATATAAGAAATTTAATATTTCATGAGTCAGAAATATTATTTTAATGGAAGAAGGAATTAAAATAATAATGAAGAATTGAAAAATGAAAGTTCAAATGGAAAGGGAAACGCTGTATGTACTTTAATATAATTTAGTTGAAGAAATTGATATACATGATGAATTAAAAAAATAACAGCAAATTAAACATTGAGATAAATGACGTGAAATGTTTCTATGCAATTTCTAACGCGTTGACTTAACTTTTTATTAAGTCAGATCAAAAAGAAATGTTTATGTGAAATACTCCACTTTTTCAACGTGGTCATCATTACTGAAACTTTGTCTCCCACAGCGTATTTCAAGGGTTCAAAGACATGTTAACCAGGAGAAACAAGATTAAGACCTTGCGCAACAAATGGATCATCTCCTTTAGAGTCAGTTCTATGAATATTTGAAGGACCAGCAGGTTTTCTCTTATATCCAGCTTAGTAAATATTTACGTAAAAATCTTTTGAGAAGAAATTCCTAGAGACAGTAACTCTAATGTTAATGTGGTCAAATATGCTATGATAAATAGTAGGATTTCTGGACCACTGTAATGGAACATATCTGCATAAGCATTTTACCATGAAGTTGGAAGAAAACGGTGCCCTTCCGTCTATAAGATGTCTATCAAGAGGAAGTAGGATAGCATCCTCGGACACAATGATTACAGAAAGCCAACCCACATGATTATGTATCTGAGCGATGAGTCTCAATACCACCCGGCTCAGAAACGAAGTACCTTCAAAAAATTAGTGCATCGAGCAAATTCCATCTATAGTCATAAAGCTTGGACGAGAAAATGGATATACTAATAGATATATGGAAAAATTGAGCAGAAGAATGCTTAAAAGCAGGAAAAATGAGGAATATCTGGCAACACCACATCTAACCTATATACATGGAAATATTGTCAAAAACGGCCGCCTCTTAAGAAAAGGCAATAATAATATCGTCTTCACTTTAAGGACGATAGGGACATTCTTTCCTAAGACGGGTTACAAGAGTGAAGTATTAGGCCAATAAGGAGATATCGTAGCACGTAGTTGAAAACATCAGTGTCATTTAAAGAATAACAAAGTAGAGAAAAGAGCAGTTGTAGGGCCTAGAGCAGATACGGGATATTTAAAAGATTAAGTATCAGAATTCTAGTAAAAGAGAAAAAATTGTTTCCATACAAATCCAGAAAAATCTAGACAATTTCATGACATGAAGGCTTAAAGCTACCTGAAATTTAGATATGACTCCGAATCCGTAAAAATCAAAGACCAGAACGTCACAAGGAATAGCAGCAAATATAAACACTAGCCAGATGACTTAATTTTTAAGTATAAAAGTTTCTTCTGAAGAAAAATGTAATATGAGTCGCAAAAAGTAAAAAAAAACCAATACCACGGAAGTGATTTAACAGATAACTATGGATTTTGTCTTTCAGTCTGAAAGTAGTATGATTGAAAATGCGAACGCGAATGACGGATACATGCAAAGAGTTCGTATATTTCAAAAAATAATTTCATAACTGTCATAGCCTCATGTCAATGGCATCAATAGTTTTTGCCGTTAACATGAGTTTTCTTTTAATTATTACGCTCATGAGCTGAATATAATATCATTATATGTTATATGCCTTCCTATGCTTCTACTAAAAATTCGTCTCCTTCTGATTAGGAATTCTTCCAAAAATATCAATTCAATTTCAATTCGAAGAAGATGCTACACACTGAAGCCTTGTGACTACATGCAGTATGATACCATATTATCCGTGGCAGCAATAAGAAGACATTTAAAAGCTTTCATTGTATACATCCGAGTTTCACCTCGACGTGATGCGAAGTCTAGTCAGACCACTGACGCGTTGAAATAGTGCCAGCATAATGCCTATCATTTGTTGCACTGATTGATAGCACGTTCAATTTGACTAATATCCAAGAACGATACACTTTCGGCAAAGGCAGCGAAGAAACTAATGCGAAGCAATGGAATTTTGCCTGAAATTCCAATACTCTCATATAAGACGCCATTTGTCACACGTTAAATAACGTTAGAAGAAAGAATACCATAGTGGAATTTATCGTTTCCCTCTGAGAAGGTGATAAATTTTAATACGGTAAGAGAGCTGTGAATGCGATAATTGGAAAAGCGGGAAAAACGTTCCCAAAAAAAAGGTATAATGTCATATTTTATTCAGTTTAAATGGGTTAACTTCTGTAAATGTATATTATAAGATTTCAAAACTTGTGTGAATAATTGCAGAGTTCTAAGATGTGTATCAAAATGTAAAATGTCTTTCTAAAAATTAAAAGAAAGATACCTGTTATTTACATTACAATAACAACTATTTTACAAGAGAATAGAAACAGAGTAGTTCTGCAACTTGTATCTCATGTAATTATCATTTTAAGATCTATGACCATAAAGAAGCTACAATAGAAGTAATTGAAAACGCTAGCTTCTGTCTGCTTGACAAAAACAAATATATGCTTAGATCAAACAAATTCATCACAGCTACTGATAAATTTAATTTGTATCAGTTAATTAAAGTTGTACCAGTTAGGTAATTAAAACATTTGATTTAATTAAAACAATTGCTAAGGTACCACGGAAAAGTGATGTGTTGAACAAAAATTAGTATGGGATTACACGGAGGAAATAAAACATGACAATTGGAGCGTACCAACGCGGGATATTAGGGAATATAGGTCGATGGAAATTACCTATTAACTGGAACGTGTGATGAAACCAGAAAAGCAATTACTTGTAGTAACGATTACTTTAAATTTTCTGTTTTATATCCATGAATCATACATCAACAAGAGAGTCAAGCAAACTAAATTGAAAAGAACATATTTACCAGGATATTATTAGAATAACTTCATTTACTATTCGTAATTTAAATGCTTTAAAATGGAGTAAATTACGAGGGAATTATAATTTACAATAGATAGAAATTCATAGGGGATTGAGAGGTATTTACTATTCGCAATTTAAATGCTTTAAAATTGAGTAAATTACGAGAGAATCATAATTTAAAATAGATAGGAATTCATAGGAAATTGAGAGGTATTCAAGGAAAAGTAAGATAATGAAAGGCTAAACTTGTGGCTAAACAGAATTTTCTTTCAATTCGCCATTGCAGTAAGTTGCAACTGGCATCTGTATAACTATAAAAAAATTACATATATACCTACCGTGTCCTAAAATGATGGAACAAAATTCATATTTTTCTTCCAGCAACTTTTTGCTTAAATAGAGCAATGAACAGGCAAAATACTAAGTTTTGGAGCCCAGAAAATCCGCATTGGATGCAAGAAAAACATACACGGTCGGAAAAAGTGAATGTTTGGGCTGGAATAGTAGGAAATCGCATACTGGGACCTTATTTCTTTGAGGGCAATTTGACAGGCGACATTTATTTGGATTTTTTGCGTTTTCAGCTGATTCCTGCCCTGGAATAAATTTTTCCTAACCCTAATGAGCACGATATGCCTGCTGGTGTTTGGTTCCATCAAGATGGTGCCCCTCCACATTTTCGCCTCGATGTAAGAACCTTAATGAAGTTTTTCCAAATCGATTGATAGACAGAAATGGCCACCACGCTTCCCTGACAAGGTTTGAAAAATCGTATCACAGAAGAAGTTCGAAACATAACACCAAATGTTATTCAAAATGTAATTGATAACATTGAACACCGAATTGGGCATTGTGCAATGGTTAATGAGGACTACCTAGAACATTTGCTGTAATAAAATAAAAAGCACTACTAAATTATTGTCTTCATTTAATTTCCTCCATTTTTTGACAACTATGACAAAAAAGTAGGTATAACCTTATATCGCTGAATTCGTCTTTAGAAGGGCTGTCTACTTATACTACAAAGTATAGAGCGTCCTGTTAAAAAAAATGTCGGTAACGTTATAGGTCTAACAAACATGGTTCAAAAAAATAGAAAATATTGTAGAAAAGTAACAATTACTATTTACTAATTGACTTGTTTCAGCGAACTGGAAAAAAATTTGAATTTAGTTCCAACATTTTGGGACACAGTATATATAAACATAAATTGTCGAAGGCATAATTTTCGTATGTACAAATATAATAATAAAGAAAGGCATTTACTCAAATATGTCCAAAGATATTTAACATAGTTTAATGAAACNATTTTACAAAATAAAATTATAGAAATATTTTGGTAAAATTACAATTTTAAATATAATATAACAGTGGGAAGTGGCTAATTTTTCAATTAAACGGGACGAAATCTTTCTGGTGTTAAATGCATTTATACAATTTCCAAAATACTCAGCGGTGATGAAATTATAGGGTTCTGAATGATATTGCTTCTTAGTTCTTCTGTCATTGGTTGACATATTTATTAACCACTTCAGTGAATTTTTACCCATAATTAATGAAGTCACTAGCCTAAGTTTCATCTGCCTAGATTGAACATCTTAAACGGTATTTACATTTTCAATATTCAACCCTTCAGGAAAACGAAAAGTTCTACGACATATGTTTATATCAACTTTTTATCTAAGAATGAGTTATTCTGTCGACTGCTAAAGACTGACTACAAAAAAAGCGGCTCAGCCTAAAGTAAAATAATTTAGTGAAATTTAATTTAAAAGTAAGAATGCATAATTAATTAAAACAGAACATTAAGTACTGTATTACTTTTGAAGCAAAATTAATTCGGAAAACTTGAAACAATAGCCAAAGGTATCAGCTATATTTATTTAGTAATTGGTATTAAATAAATAACATTTAGTGCTACCGGGTTGTACAATTGTACATTCCTTTATAATTTTCCAGACAAACATTTATCCGGCACGCCCAATAATTCGCATGTAATTTTAGCTTTAATTTGACAGTCCTAGGAGACAAATTATGCAACGCTTCGTAACTTGCATGCATAAGAGCTAAAAATAGTAGCCTACATTTAATGCTCGGAAGTAAATAGATAGACTGAGCAACACCGTGTAAATAATGTTTATTGTTGTCGCGAATGTTTACTGACACTTGTAAATAATTACAAGGCTTTTAAATCGCCCACTGAACCGGCATAATATTCCTCCAGATATGTCGCTTTGTAAGAAACCATTGAACACTGTTCAGCTAGGAAATTACAGACGGCTAATAAATTTCTTTGGTGTCGGTTTTCAAACCTTTAGGTCTGTTTTATGATTTTATTAAAATTTAAAGGCCTTTAAAATTTTAAGGATTGTTAAAACTATTTTCGTATTTTTTCGGTTAAAATTTTAAACGATTCTTTTAAAAATTAAATTTTAAGAGGATATTAAAAATTGACATTAAAATTTAAAAATGGCAAGAAATGACATTTTACGATGTTGTTGGACAAGCTTTATATGAGGAACAAATGGAAAAGGAAGAAAGGTAGAGCATCATTTATTTAAAATTTATAATACGTTTTATTTTAGGGTTCAACTCAGATTACAACAGAAAATAATTAGAGATATTTCATTTACCTAACGAGTTGTTTAAAGGTATTTATTATTTTAACAAAGAAGTTGTAATAATTATAATTTATATCGTAAGTGAACGATTGAGGGGCACAGACATACCAGTTCATTAAAAATTTTTTTCATGTCTAAATTTCTATGCGACTGGAGGCTATCAGATAGGTTAAGTATTTATAGCGATCGTGATTTATATTATTAAAATGAATAAGTTATACTTACGTCTTTCCACTGCCTAACTGTTTTTTCTGCCCTTATTTTATTTAAGTGAGAATTTAGTTCTTTCCACATTTTATATAATTTGGGTAAATGTAATGGGTTTGCCACCAAAAATTATTTTATTTTTTTGTAGATAAATTCTTTTTGTTTTTTTGTTTTTTGTAGTTCTAAATGCCAGATACATTTTAGAACAGTCAGACGATTCGACAGTTAACTAACAATAATAAGTAGTTTAGGAATAGGTTCGACCGTTCTATTGAACTACTGTCTAGTTGTCTAGTAGTTCAAATTTTCTACGTTGCCTAATGTTTTGTGATAATTTTTTAAGAACTCCTTTAAAAGTAGTTTATTTTAAAGAGCCTCTACAAACAAGCATGGAGAATTTCTAAATTTATTTCCTTAAAGGGTCGCTAGAATCCCAACTTTTAAGTTCTTTAAATTTTAAAGAAAAATTAGAGAATATACCTCTCCCTTCATATTCTGAAAGTCAGTGCTTCGAAAGTAAGTTGAATGGCGTGTATCAGAAAATCATATTGCCATAAAGTGGGCAGTAAAAGTAATCGTTTAGGTTTAATATTTCATCTGGCGTTTCAACACAACCCGTAATTCTTCGTCCGCCTATTACTTAAATGTCGTTTGGTTGAATATAATATAGCAGCGTCTTGGCATCAAAGGACCGTTATGCTAATTATAAAAATTAACCAGAATTTTGATCTTGAAGTTGAGCAATAAAATCAATATATGTAGATGAAGGATATATTTTATAAAGTTGCTGTTCGACATAGATTTATGAATGTTCCTAATGAAGATTTATGAACATATTTTTGATTTTACAATACTCAACAAATTAATAACATAAAATATAAAATAGTGGGAGTCGAAATTGAAAACTGAATTCTATATTGATTTTCAGTTATTACCACTGCCATTTATTATTGTACTTTGATTTATAAGTTTTGAAATTTAAAAGCAAATTACAATAAGTAACTGTTTCCCAGTTTGTAAAGCCAAGGAAGAACTTACTTCTATTGAGACTGGTTAAATCATTTCATCATTTCAAAAATTTATTTTAAAAATCAAAAATATATAAATATTCTTGAGAGAATTTACATAATTCAAATCACTTTAGCCAAAATCGGTTCCGATTTTAAGAAGAAAAAAATTAGAGTTTATTGTTACATTACAAATTGACACTGAGTACCTATCATTTTAATAACAGATGTGATTGTAATTTTTAACTTAATCTGATAGCGATTTTATTTTCCGAATATACGGGAAAATACGCAAGATACTCGTAAATATTCATTCGGCCGCTAAAACAAATTGTCAAATGAAAACAGTAAAATCATCAATAAAAAATACACTATTGTCACATCACATGGTGTGCCAACAATGTTTTCTGCTTTTAAGCTTTTACAAGAAATTTAATTATGAAATCAACAAAAACCGATGCATCGGATAAACATAATTGGTTGATTTTATAACATTAAAAAATCTTAAAAGTGGAAATATTTCCACTTTTCGTGCTATGATAGTATGACGCGATATATTTTTTTTTACCTTTAAAAGACGTTGATCTTATTATGATTTGATTGTTTCTATTTCATATTTCATCTATAGTTGGACTGTCCTTGAAACCTTCGTTTTTCAGATACAATGTATGTGTGAAACAATATATAAGCCTCAGCTTAATTTAATACTTTTCAAATACAAATTTTATTTTAAGACGAAAATTGACATTTTTACTTTGGTACAACTAGTGTCACGATCTGTATAAAATGTTTTACATATTTCTTTTCATTTAAATGTAAACTACCCTTTAAAGATCAAAGCAGAAGTTTCTGTTTTATTCAATAACAAAATACCCAAATAAAAGTAATATACATGTTTCTTATGGCCTTTCAACTTAGTATTGGTCATTAATTTCCCAAATTCTAATTTATGCGTTAAGAATAAATCCAATAATAACATCTATACAAAACCATGTTCAATTACCATGAACCTTTATTGCGTTACATCTATTGTAAGTTAATGATCGGCATCTCATAAATTTGCATTTGGTTCCGCCAATTTGTTTGTCATATTCTGAACGAGGGAATTGTCATATTTATGGGATAAGGTCAGTAGAATAGAATAAAGTTTCATTACGCATGTTTATCGATGCAGATTCAGGAAACTGTTTATAAAGGATGTAACGAAGAATCATCATCAAACTTGGAGGGAGTATTCTACAGCAACAAGAAAAAAGTTCCTATAAATATAATTTATTTAGCAAAGTAAGTATATGAAAATTAACATCAATCTTGCAATGATTTCCAAAATTTGACTTTTTATAAAATCCTCCAAATAATGATTCATAAATAGTTTCAAAGAAAGGATAATTTAGAGATTTACCCTTAATGACGAACGATGTTCGGGAAAGTTGTTAACAGATTCTGAATTCGGAGATAGAAAACCTTCAAAATATTTCAAAGATATGAGAGTGGCATTAGGCGATACTAAATGATGCAAACAGTTATAAGAATAAGCGCATTCGGAAATGTTTAATAATTAAAAAATTTGATGTAAGAAATAATAAAAACGCCTTGGAAAAGGAAGTTCAATCAGTACAACGTAATAAATTTAAAAAATCGTTTAATAAATCATAATTTAGAAATTTGTATAACTGAATATTGTGTACATTTACCATTCCAAATAATCCTCACCTCAGTTCTTTCCGAGTCAACAAAAACGACTTGCCGAAACTTATGACGAGTTGCCATTACAGCTATAAAGGCTGATAATAATAATAGAACTTAACGGGCTGCTAACGTTAGAAATTTATGGGGAAGAGTTTTACAAACAGCAGTTTCGTCGAAGATGAAGCAGCTATAAGCACGGCGGAAATTTCCCCTAAATCTGTTCGACATACACACTCATGTTCTCTTAGCACTAGCAACTGTAAGAACTGCAGTTTTATTTTATCGGCACAATGGTTTTATAACTCCTTCGGGACTGACAAAGATTCAGCTTTTTAGTATGTACTAACCTTGCGAACGTATCACTAATATTTCTTGAAAGTCAAACTACTCATAAAAGCACCGCTAGGTATCAGAATGTATGAATTCAGAAACTACTTTCATATACCTAATGTAATTTAGTGTTAAAAGAAGATAGGTAAATATTCATTTTTAAGAAAGCTTTAACTATTACTATTACGAACACAAATCGAAGAGATTTCCCGTATGATCCTTTGAATGAAGGTTTCATCGTCATTAGATTGTTCAAGGAGTTGCCGACAAACGTCCACACGCTTTTATTTCTATTATTCGGTAATCAAATGAGGAACAAATTTTGCTGCAACTCGATGCATGTTCAATTTTTTAGTCAAAACTTCATGACATGACCGAATTAAGATGCTTACCTCTTCTGCAATTTCTTTGAGTCAATCGGCGATTTGCACGCATCAGATCTTTGATTCTCTGAACGTGGGGTGGGAGTAATCAATTGAAGTCGAAGGTTTATCTGGTCGAGGATCATCTTCAGTTGACTGACGACTACTTAAATCGTGAAATCATAACATTGCGTACTACCAATGCTGCCAACCGCATATCACTAAATATTTTAATTAGCACGTGAATAAAAAAATTCAGTTATTTTCTGAATAGACCTCGTAGATTTTTGTACATTTTCTATATTAATGTGATAAATTTTGTTGAAACTTTTAATTCTAGATTATTGAAATAAATTTATTGTAGTGATGGTTATTATAATTAGTGGAGAAGAAGCATTCCAATTTTTAGTCGAATAACCAGAACAAATTATTTACATAATTATTCTGAGTATTAATACGATAATAATTTATATTATTCTATCAGCTTTGAATCAAAGATTAAAGTCCAAACTGTAACCAGCTTCTACTTGACGTTTTTTTCTTTTAATTTGTTGTATCTTTTGTGGTCATACATGATATCTGAAGTAATAAAGCTAATTGTGAGCATTTTGTTGGAGTGAAAGACGTTTCAAGAAATCAACAAGACATTTTAAAGTAAGTACTGTTCCTGTTTCAGTAACTGAAATGGTTTATGATAGCATTGGAATCCGACCTTTTGTTATAATTGCACCTGAAAGTTATATAGGTACATTTTTTGTGACCACAGTTTTCCAAAACCTAACAGGTGTTGGAGATATTGAAGGTTCTATTTTTTTTAGGGTATGTTTTATTTAAATTTATGGGGCATTCGTATAATTGTCAGTTCTTTTTATCCGAGTGTTATGATTATTGTCCGGTACTTATCTATTCCATTTTTTTTGCTTTTCAGTTCCACCCATTAAAAGTAATAAATTTATTGAAAACTTTTTACATTTTACTACAACTAATTCCTTTAAATTTGGCAATCATGCTCCATACTTGAAAACCAAGGCTATAAAACTTCAGCATCAGTTCTGACATGATATGGAAATTTCACCGAATATTTGTAACATTTTGACTACAAAATAGTTACTTAAGCTCTAGGTAGTTAAATGATGTTCATGATTGCACTTGACAATCTGCTGCAAAGACAAAACTCCCTTCTATAAAATATTTACCAAAAAAATACAGTGAAATTTGACTTTATCTGTATTTAGTGTCTATTTGCTTCAAATTGTAACAATATTTACAATCGCATGCATATCTATAGCATTTTTCTTGTTTTGCTGTTATTACGACGATTTTCAAAATTTTGAATGAAATGATGCCTTAAATTATTTCAATTATACAAATGCAAAAACTATGCATTGAAACTTAAAAAGTTACTGATCTCGAGCAAGTTGTAGCACTTAAAGTAGTAAATACCTATTATTTTTTTTACTACCTCTGCAGGACAATGGAAGACAGTTTTGTAAACAAAACGTGTACAGAAACAAACAATGCGGCATTATACAAACCGCATGATTAATCTATTATTTTATCATCGATGACACCAGTTTAAATGTTCTGTCCACCGTCACATGCATAAAAAATTACCGAGCTGATTCATACCGACCTACAATCTGCGGCGGCCTTGACTTTCCCAAAGATGATGTGATTCAAAAATTAAAAATTCGCGATATTGTGTAACAATACGTTGCGGAGGAGTGGTTATATAAATCTGTC
Source organism: Anoplophora glabripennis (assembly GCF_000390285.2). Lineage (NCBI taxonomy): Eukaryota > Metazoa > Arthropoda > Insecta > Coleoptera > Cerambycidae > Anoplophora > Anoplophora glabripennis. Next base: position 612,899 of record NW_019416264.1, on the reverse strand, counting down.
AGCGCCAAACTTTTACAAAGAAAAAATTGAAATATTAATATTTGTGTTAATGGATAATTAATATTCACCCTAATTCAGCCTTTCCGTTGTTATTTAGATTATATGCCGTGATGTGTGCATAAACTGAAATAACTAACAGTACTTGCCGGAGCAAGAGTAGAGTGGTGCTTTCACATGCTTTCAAAAACACTTTCTTGGCAAGTTCTATGCATTAATATATGCAAAGAGTATATTTAAATGAAACAGTAAATATGCTACCAGATAATTTTAGGGCCAAAATATACATTAGCCCAAAGAGTGCATAATTTTTAAACTACAAAACCACCGAATCAATACCAACATGAATTACAAATGAAGTGAACATGGGTAAACCATAAATTATTTAACTCTTCTGATTACAAACACCCTGCCAGCGAATAATTTTACGACTAGTTGTAATGAGGTCCTAGTTTCTTTTAACATCGTGTTCTGTTATTTCCCAAAGGATTCGCTGAAGGTAGCCCGCAACAATTTAATTATTGTTTACTTTGCCTCGACTATCTTTCTACATTACTGTTATTTATATGTTAAATTAGAAGGTAAAGTAATTATAAATTATGAACATTTCATGACTTGATTTTTCTATTATATGTTCAAACTCCTATTTATCATTATTTTTTCAGTAAGGCAGCGACTCATATCTAAATAAGATTCGCTAGTTTCAAGAATATGAATTGACGGACGTTCTGATTTTCCAAGCAGCAGACAAACTAATTATGAATGAATATATCGGGAATTATAATAAGCAAGTAATCAAGGAAAAGACGTAGTCATCCAATGTCAGATAAAGTTAAAGAGACTTTGTTCACAGATTTTAGGATAGCTCTTCAAACAGACAACATGGAAGTTTAAGTAAGTAATGAGTTTTCCTTGAAAAATGATCATGTCATCCATTTTAGAAAAAATCTTACAAATATTTTTGATTCGGTGAACTACATTCTTAGAACTTAACTAACAATAAGTTGAAACTGTCAACCATGTTCAAGCTGTCGCGCTACATTGTTAAAACCTTATTTTCTGTCGCCTGAAACCATATTGTCATTTTTTACAATATAGACAACACATGCTCATTTGCAGAATTCAGATGAATTATAAAACAACACAACGTAAACTCTTCTGCAGTATTTTTACAATTTTTGATTGCTACTGTTAAGGAAGACAGGAAAATATTAAATTAGAGTACTCAAATATGCAAATTGATAAATTAGCTATATCAAAGGATCTAATTCTGTGAAGATCTGACAGTAAAAACTCCGCACTCCTTTAGAAATAAAAAAGGCCATGAATATGCATATAAATCCCTTTAATTGCTAAATCTGGGTCTATCTACTGCACAGCTGCTCTCTTTGTAAATGCGAGCGTACGTAGATTAAAAACATCCTACAATCTCCTACATAAAATAAATCTATCTTCATTAATAACCCAGCTGCGTATGCTAAAATCCAGAATGATAGCGATAAATACAAGCGGTAATAAACTTCTTAAGGGCGCGGCAGGAATGTATCCTGGTGTTTTGGATTGCTCCTGGTAGTGATGACTAAATCACCGAATTTAACTAGACAGAGATTGCTTTACTGAAATTAAATTTTACTGCATTGCGAACTGTGTTGTTTTCAGTAAACTGACATATTTTAAAGGCAGGTATACAGGGCGTCCAGGAAATGGTGGACAATCTCTCTTATTTGGATAAAAATGGCGTCACAAGATATTCTATTTCTGACGCATCTTAATAAAAATAATAAACACCTGAAAACAATTTGTTGTTTATGTGTCAATACAAATAAAAAATACAGGACAAATATTAAATTTAATTTATTCATTTTATTTCATAACATATTATTTGAAACTGAAATGTTCAGTTTAAGAGTTGCTAGTGCGTATTTTTATATTATCAGAATGTAATAATTTTATAAAAAAGATTGTTAAAACATCAGCTTTTATGGAATTGTAGGTAGGTACCTTTTAGGATGAACGAACTGTCTAGTTTTTGAAGATGTTTGTACAATTTAATATTTCTCACTAGGTACTTCATAAAATATTAAAAGTGATTCTAAACAAAAATTAAATAATTCCTACCTAACATGACTAACCTCTAATTAAATCTCAAGTGTATCTCTTGCACTCTAACTTATAAAAATTTTGTTGTATCGTTACTCGCAGGAATAGTGGAGTTTATTCTTTTCCCAATGCTAATGGCATTTTATCGTCTCTGGTTACTTGACAACTATAAATATTTTACCTTATCATTATCTGTATTATTCCACAATTTAAAACTATTTGTCGAAATGTAAAATGGGTAATTTTTTAATAATTCCATATTTTCGCGTTCAGGGAATGGGATGATCTAACCCTACCAATTACCTGTCACTTCTCATTCTGTCACAAATTTACGAAATTCGTAAAAGTGTCCACCATTTGTTTTCTATAAAAAATGAGAATTTTCTTCTAACACAATGACATTTTGAAACAGGAATAAATATAGATTTACTATATTCGTACATATTTTCATTTTTGAGTGAGTTTTCATATTGAAATGCGGTATCTAGGGGAATTTTCATACTTTTCATTGAGTTTTACAACGGTGCGTGGCTCGACAAGTATGGCTTGCAAAACCACGTGCCTTAAGAATAGTAGGATTGACCCTTGAATTATGGGAAGGGTCATAATTCAGTAACAGCGTTTAGTAAATTTATATGCTGTAGAGACAAAACCTAATATTTCCTTGACTCGTGGCTTGGCAAATCTCGTACCAGACTGACTCGTCGAGCCGCACGCCGGTGGAAAACGCCTTTAAAAGTAGTAAACGTTAATTTACCTACTAGATTTTCATGATTATAGGAAGTATGCGAATACCTAGTGTTAACACCTGTTTGAACATTAGCTCCTGTAGAAATAAAAATAGAATTACTTAAATATAAAATGATAGTTGGAAATATGTTATATGCAAAAAGGCAACAAAGTGCTTTTACTTTTAGACATTTTGCTGTCTCGTTACTTAGAAAAGTATTCCCTTCCAACTTTCGAATATGAATCTGTTAAACAAAATTTAACCAAGATTAAATGAGGTCTACATCGATATGCAACATCATTTCTTAGAATACCACGATCTTCCGACCACAGTACAATGAACTAGTACGATTGCCGGTACAGTTTGTTTCTGTCGTAAGTATATCGATAAATAACCGGCAGCGACTTCTTTAGGGTGGGTGCGAGCCCACGCAAAATACCTTGGTGCCTACCTTACTACTGAGTCTCACATAAAGTACTTCGGGCAACTTAAATTTATAGTAGCAGGGCGTTTGTGTACGTTTCGATATTTTATCTGTATCAAAGGCCTCAGATATCCACAACTATTTAACTTTAATAATTATACTTATAAGTAGCATTTCTTATATAGTTTTGCTTTTCCTTTTGGATATTTTGCCGCACTGTTATGATTGGGTACAGGGGTTTATTTCTAATTTGCATTGTGGTAAGATATCCAAAAAAAAAATAAAATTAAAAACTATCCAATAATTTTTATTCCAACATGCATTACATTTCATATGACACTGATTGATATACTTACTGTATTAAAAATGGCAAATATCTCGAGGGAATCAAGCATCTGGCGTTCAGTTGTGGGAATAGCGTTTCTTCTGGAACTGTTGATGTACTTGGGTCCTTAGTGTTTTAAAATATCTCTAGTGGATATAAATTAATGCCGAAGACTTAATTACAAACGTAAAGTAAACATAACTAGAATTTTATCGGAATTCTAATGAGTACCAACTGCTGCCGCTGCTCCAAAAACTGATTTTTCCACTTGAGATTTGAGATAGTTTGCATTAAATATGACATAATGTTTACCACATAAACCTTATTTAAAGTACTTGCCTTTGGGCTTTGATAAAATATACCTACATGTTATCGTAAAATTTCATAAATTTTATACTTGCAAGTAATATAGGAATATTAGCATATATATTGAAAATCCGTATCATGGAACTCATTAAGATAATTACATATTTATTACAAACAAATAAAGTCAAAGGTATTACTTCCACTTGATTGATACAATAATTAATTATTTATTAGCAACAGCTAACCGTACGATTCTACGAAATTATGCATATTTTATACTCATATAAACATAAATGTTATTTCTAAATATAACTGAAGTATATATAAATAATTAGTGCACTTTTCATTTTGTTATCTAATATACTTATAGAAATTACTAGCGCTGTCACAATCGGTCCGCTAATCAGTGGCGCCGCGCTGTCAGTCAGCCACGCGAGCTGCCTACCTGTCGGAAATCGAACGATTTCTTTTACGATTTTAGTTGTCTTTTGATGCATAATTGTATGTAATTATGTCGAGCGTAGTTTAGTGCTAAAAAACAGCAAACAATTCATACTACACTGATTAAAAAAACCAACAAATTTATTTGTAAGTAGCTATAAAATTATTAAGATATTAAAAACTATTCAGGTGGAAAACAAAACAGAAATATATTTTTTAGAATAGAAAAGAATTTTATGAAAGTAAAGAAAAATAATGAGTTCTAAAAATACCTATTTAAGCTGCTCTCTTTGTTTAAATTTTCGATTTTTTAATTTTTTTTTATAAAAGTAATAAAAAATTAAGAAGTAATAAATTATTTACTCAGGTCAGCAACACAGTTTTATCAGCAGTAAATTTGTCCAACAAAGCGGCACTCGAAACGTGTTGTTTCAAATGCATGTGGTCATAGGAAAAGTTAAATAACGAACAATACTTTATTTTACTAAAAAAAGCAATAATTTAACTCAGTATATCCCTACTAATATTATAAATGTGAATGTAAGTTTGTTTGTTACGCTTTCACGCGAAAACTACTTAACCGATCATCATGAAACTTTGTACACATATTCTTGGAGGTATTAGAAGTAACATAGGATACTTTTTATTAAAAAAAA
>NW_019416264.1:450355-607684 GCF_000390285.2 Anoplophora glabripennis | reverse complement strand
TTGTCAAAATTATTTTAACCCTTCAAAATTAATTTAGTTTCAAAGATCAATGTTATCATGTTCCTAGACTTAATTCTAGGTCTCACTTTGCATCTGCTCTGTATCAAATGATTTGCGATTACCAAGTTTTAAATTCAGCTTGATATACTTTTATACTGTATGAATAACATAAAAAAATCGGCTGTTTAGCAAATGTTATCCAAGTTTTATTGTATGTTATATGTTATTTACTTTGTCTATTTCATTTATTTGTCATTGTTATGTTCTTAAGTTCTTCTGCATTTAGTTATCCCTACTAATATTATAAATGTGAATGTAAGTTTGTTTGTTACGCTTTCACGCGAAAACTACTTAACCGATCATCATGAAACTTTGTACACATATTCTTGGAGGTATTAGAAGTAACATAGGATACTTTTTATTAAAAAAAATATTTTTTACGAAAGATTTTCTATCACTCTGCGAGCGAAGCCGCGGGTAAAAGCTAGTACATACATATTTGTATATGTATAAAAACGTTCAAAATAAATATTAATAAACATAAAGTAATAAGTATTAAACAGTGCACAACACACATAAAAAACTGGCGAAAACCAGAACACTCAATTTATGTTTGATTTAATCTTCATACTGATTGCATGTAACTACCATTTGATATAGTAAATAATAAAACATTTCATTCCTACTGGAATAAATGCAACCCCGAATGGAAATTACCATGTCGTACCAGCTTGGTAGTAGATGTCAAACGGTCGTTCTCTTTAGATTAAAATATTTTATTACCGCCGCGAATAAGTTTCGCTGAAACAAGGGTACCTGATGATGCGATCTATAATGGATACCATCCAGATTGTGGAATCGATGACAAAGATGAGTAGAACAATTTACGTGTTTAACGATGATACAATGACATAAATCTTATAATCGCACGTCTTTGGTGCGCGACCAAATATGACAGCTCCCGTAATTATGTTGGTTTTTTGTGTGTGTGTTTTTGTAATGGCTCTGATTCTATTCAAAGAGACTTATTTCTAGAGTTCGGGACTCGGTCGGATAATCATAGCCGTCGCGTCGGCCTTTCGCTACAGCGCACCATACGAAACCGGTAATAACGGCAGTTATTGCTTTCGCGTTTGCTTCGTGTATACGTGTTTTAATATTCTAATAATGTCGAACGCGCCAGGGGGTAAAAAAAGCCCTTTCGCTGATAAATTTATTTATTTTTATTTATACCTAACTGTTTATTTATTTGTTTTAAGACGAACCCTACTTATTTCAATAGGACTAAATATGTCTTTAATCAAAATATTTATCGATTTACATTTTTCGCATTCGGCAAGTAATATTCAATTAGATACATTTTTATCAAATTTTTAATGTTTACAATTTATTTACACATAGAAACATGAATTAGTAGGCATAGGTAGGTAAGTAAATACAGTTGTGAAGTCAAACGGGAATATAATTATTTAATTTTTTTCTAATTTATTTTATTTATCCATTTATTTATTTATTTATTTATTTATTAGCACCATTTTAAACGATTTTAGTAAGCTATGTATGTGGAAGATTTGAAATTCTTCTTCTACAAAACATTTTATGTGGGCTAATTTAGAAATTTTGAGATTTCTAGTATTTTCAAATTTTCAAAATGGGTATTTTCGTTAATGGTTATTTCCTGGTGAAGTTGAATTTTAATTTGTGAAAATTTTTGCTGTTTGTAAAAATGCATTTTTGACGACTCCAGCAGAAACTTTTCTATAACCTACAGTTTTTCCTTATAAAACTCATTTTTTTTAAATAAAACAGTGGATTATTTTCGAATTTTGAAATCCGCATGAAATTTTCTTTTAAATGGTGTTTATGCAAACTAAAATTTCAAGCAAAAATTATTTTGTCATAAAATTGTTTTTTGAAACAAATAAGTGTACCATGGATGTATCGATGAAAAGAAATGCTTAACACACTGAATTGTATAATAAAATAGCAGTTGAATTATAAAAAAATATTTTTGATGGTTATACTTTCAAAAAAATATTTTTTTTGTAAATACAATATCAAATATCAAAAAATGTATTCATTGAAAAAAATATATATAAATTTGAGATGTTACACTGGTACTGCTAATAGAATAAAATAGGGTTTTTCTCGGTTTAAATGGTATGTTAGAGCACATTTAGCAAACATTTTTTGTTTTTATGAAAATAGTCAGGCATTTATACTAAACTACTATATTACGAAACAAATACAGTAGAGCGCCGATTATCCGAAATAATTGGTTCAGAGGGTGTTCGGATAATTGATTTTTCGGATAACCGAACATTTCTGGAGAAACGTCTACATACTTCTTTGTTAGGGTAGTGGGATGGGTGGGATACAAAGAAAACACGTTTATTGGACAGGAAATACATTACATCGTAATAATTTTTAATGACACACTAGAGTATTACATATGTACAGTATAAAACATTGAATTTCCAACACCAAACTCTCGAGCTAAACTCGATCCACTTGCACCTTTTTTAATATTTCTACAATTTTGAGCTTGGCAGAAAGACTTAAGCACACTTTTTTACGTTTTGCCGACATTACTAGAAGTCACTCAGCACAACAATCAACAGCACGACAGTTAAAAACAACACTGATGTCAGTGACACAAATTGAGGATAGGTGTATAGGTGAACATGAAGCGCTTTCGGTTAACCGACGTTTCGGATGACCGGCTTTCGGATAATCGGCGCTCTACTGTACACAACAAATACTGAACCATGGGCATTTAAACACAATACCTAACAATCAGAATTGTAACTCCAATTTGGCGAGAAAATTTTTACATAACCTCAATCATCTCAATCATGGAATGGAAAATTTCAGTTCATTAATCTACGAATATCTGAATAAAACAATAGTAATTTAATTAAAATGATGTAGAGGTATACTTTTATTAATAATCTATAGTAGGTGAATAAATGCAACTAAATATGGATAAGACAAGTTTTAATGAAAATATTTGTAAGTAAGCCTAAGTTCTAATAAAAAATAGAGCGTGAAAAAGTTCAAAGGTGCCGATATTATGTTAGTATTCGGACTGTTCATAATTCTGTGATGAGTCAGTTTCAGGACTAACATTGTTTTCCAAACAAAGACAACCAAAGCATGAAAAAATAAGGTTAGAAATAAGGTTCATAGTCCATTCTGGTTAGAGAAGCTTAGATGTAAGTCATATTCATGAAATTTTATTCGTCAAAAAAGCCTTAGTAATAGTTGACACTTTTTTAAAGTCAAAGTAATAAATTCCGTTGAGAAATAAAATTTATAACGTAATGTAAGATCCTGCTATGTAAATTGACGATACGGTACCGGTTTCGGAAAATTTCAATAACAAACATGATTTAAATACATTTTTGGATTCCACAGTCACTGCAGTTATATATAGCCATACCTTCTAATTAACTTCAAGTGTTTATTTCGGAAAGAAGGCAAAGATTGTATCGCCTACAACAAAGTCGAGAGTCTTGACAAAAATGTTGACTTATGTCGCGATTAACGCTCCGATGCATTAAACGGCACCTAATTATTAAAACAAACAAGGCCGGTGTCATGTATCTTATTATTATTCTGATGGCGGAGGCCCACATTATCTTACATCATCATCTGAACGTGTAGGCAAAATATAGCAAGGTAAATATTTGATGTGGCGTGCCATGGCAAAACACTTTTTCAGGTGTTTGGGATTCTGCTTTCCTCTTCTGTTTGCACGGTTTCCGTACTTGATAATGGTCGAGGTTGTGGATAATTTACAACCTCCAATAAATCAGTTGGTTCTATTGTGGTGGAAGAGAAGGCAATACCCTACGCTAAAGGTTAATGTCTGTTCTTTCACGTCCAAGTAGATTTATAATTTGAAATATTTTTAAATCTGCTATATACAGGGTGTCCCACAATTAGTGTGCAATACTTTAGCAGTAAATTCTACAATTAAAAATAAGATTATTTTTTCCTATAAACAAGGGTCGAAAAATGCTTCCTAAGGGAGCTACGCCCCTCTATAGGGGCCTCAGAAGATAATGTTTTTCAAGATATTCCCAAAACCAGTTAACGTATTATTATGAATTTTGATATGTTCAAAGGTTAGAAGTGAAACACAGTTTTGTATCAACTACTCAATAATAATTGAAAGTACATGTCCACCTCAATTTGGAGAAGTTCCTTTATAATAAGCATCACATAAAACTGAACAAAAACATTCAAATTTTTTTTTTTAATATATTAAGCTAATTAAGATTAATTTTAAAAATCTTAAATTTCTTATATACTAAATTTCATACGTTAAATTATGGGAATTTATTTTAAAATTCCAATAATTAATACTCGACATAATAAATGGACTACAAAAAACGGGATATGTCGAGCAAACTCAAATTCGACTTACCATGGTGATTTATTAAGTCGAGATTTTATAGCGGATATATATTAATTGGAATAATATACAGGGTGATTCAGAACAGTAGATTTTCCGTCGTCTTAAATTTTGCAATTGGTTTCAAAATCAATGTGCAGTGGATCATCATTTTATTAACAAAGTGCTATGGACGGATGAGTGTTGTTTTAGCCATACTGGCATATTTAGGTAGGTACCATACTACTCTTTGAAAAACAATAAGTCGTACAATAAAGTATATGTATTACAAACTGAATAATTAATTGAACAAAATACTAAAAATTCATATACAATTATAAAACATAGAGAAAACGTATATTATCAATTCTAAATTTCAATTCGAAATCAATTATTATCCTTATACATTTGTTTTTATTAACAAATAAATAGTACTTGTTAACATTTAAAATGTAAAAAAGCATCTTATTGATTCATGTGTCTAGGTAAAAATGACTGGTTTTGTCGTTCACTATTAAAAACACAGTAAAAGCTGGGTTAGTGACCGAATACGGTAGGTCAAGATTCACTCCCGATAAACCTTTGTAGGTCAGCGGTCAGGAGCGGTTCTAAAAGGGGTTTAAATATTGATTTGAAAATTTTTTTTTCAGCGTAAATATGCATTTTAAATTTTTTTAATCGCGTGTTCGTATTTTACTCATATTTCCCTATCTTCCACTAAAATTGCATTTTCTGTTAGGTAAAAGGCATAATTTTGTGAGAGGTCGCTTTTATACTTTAATTTTACAGAACCATCAAATTTACGAATAGCTTCAATATCATCATGCATTTCATTATCATCCTGTACAAATTAAGTTACTAGCAGCGGTTTTTTTTAATTTACTTTTAATGGTGTCGATATCAGCGTACCTGGCCTGAAAAAAACTTTTAGAATTAGCGTCGTTTAATGACATCTGAGAAACTCGAAATAGATCTTTTAATTTAATTATTTCAATTTGGCGTAGGGCTTTGACCTTTTTAATTATATCCGCCATTGCAGATAGTAAGAAAATGCGAATAATAAACGCCACGTACTCAATATTAAACAAATTATATTTTGAATAAAAATGATGTCACAATTTTTTTACAGGTTTTACCGCTTTGGTATAAATTAGCAATTCGTAAAAATGATACGAGTTGTCGTATTTTTTAATTTTCACGCCCTATATCTCGTTAAGGCGTCGGAGATACTATACCTATTAGAATAACTGTTTGTCTTACTTTCCGAGAACCATATCCATTGTTTCTTTAATCGTCTTGTATACACTGAAAGAAATGCGTTTTATTCTTTATTAGAATTCTATATACCATCTTATTCTTTATTAAATTATTGTATAACTAGTATACAACGTTTTTATACCCTTTACGAAATAATAGCAATAACTGTTATTAAAGTGTTCCATATCGTTATTAGAACATCTAGTACTGGTTATAAGTTTTATAATAATAAATGTATTAAACTATTGTATACTCTGTATGAGTTAAAAACATATGACATTAAGTTTTCAGAAATTTTATTGGATAACTGTAATTACAAGCTAAGGTTCTAATGTAAACATACATAAAACATACTTTTAAGCANCTTGGCGCGAAGAATCAACCCTAAAACCATGTCGCTTGTCGTTGTTGTCTTATATTATGGTTTACTCTGCTTTAAATTTGTTAAAAAATAAGTCTAACTCTTTACTATCTTAAAGTATTTACTGAGGACCGTTTAAAAAGTTAATCTGTTAAAATCTCTCATAAATCATCTGTTAGAAAGGATCATTATCTATTTTCTCTACCTGCAACTAATGAATATCTTCTTATGGTATAGGTAAAAGTGAGAATTCTTGGAAAGGGTAGTCATTTTACAACCCAAACTGTTTGAATTTTGAACAGCAATCTTTCTAATTTAGAAACAATATAAATGTCAGCGTTAAAAGTTAGGATCCATTCAAATATACGAAATAATTTATAGCTATCTTTAAGTAATGAGTAAAATTCTACGTGGAATCTAATAAAACATTGTTTAGTTCGATTTATCATTTCCAAAGTTTTTCCGATATTGTTCTAAAACACAGGCACTAAATTCTTCAAGGAAGTGTTTCGCTCAACTACCTATTTGACCCACCCATTTTACCTCAAAGATCAATTACTTACTACCACTAGTAGTAGTCTGTGGCTACTGAAATGAAAAGACTATTAGAAAATTTGGCCTAAATGAGCATTATTATATAATTATTCTACTTATTGTAAATCAAAAAATAAGATAAAGAAAATAAATGTTTTTGTTTATTGGCAGATCAACGGTAACTGCTTTCTTAAAACTGCTGTTCTGTGAAATTTAAAAAAATAAGATACACTTTTCCGTTTTGATGACGATAACTTAAAAATTGTAAAATATGTACCTATGGTGCCATGTTACACATGTTTCGGTGTTGTGAATTATTGAAACTCGTTACTATCCTGTTCTCCCAGCTTTTAAATTAAACACGTACGTGTTAATGATAAAAAACTGCATGTTTATCCAAGTTAATTGCCAGGATACAAGTGTTAAAAATGCATAATGCAAGCTCAAACACATTTCAGCGAACTGTCATTGTTCCGTTTACAATACAACATTGACGTCTCAAAAGGTTAAACAATTTTAGTGTTTTTCCAAACAAGGATTTTCTCTCACGATACTATTTACCCAAATGCGTTCTCACCGTAGGTGCGTTTTACTCATTAGCTGTACATATCTTCATCCCACTTACCTTTAATGGCGTTTCCCGTTAAAAGCCTTTTTCAGAGTTCCATCGACACCGTGGATAAATACAATACAGTGCCAACAATAACATTGCTCTGGCGCTTAGATTAGTACAGGCGATGGGAACAATTTCTGTAACGCTTTAATGAAGAACAGTTTAATAGTTTTCAAGTACTATCTGCATCGTTCCAACTCAAGTATCAAAGGGTGTCATTCACGTTGACATCTGTATCAAATATAGTACGTGCGATATTTGTTGAGATAGAATTTTAAGAAGACCCCTGCGTCACTTTATTGGAATTAACCGTATTCGACACCCGAGGTAGAAAGACATTGGCGGAAAATTTTAAGGCACGTTCTTGTCGCGGTAAATTGTCACATTAGTTCCAATAATTTTTTTCACTTCGAAAATCGTAGTATCGTTTGAATCACGGAAAAAATTGGATGTGTTAGCCGATACAGCCAATTAATTCGATGAATAAAACACGGAGGATTTTTTAACTCTCTTTCCAAATATGCAATCGCTTGTTAAATCCTCTAGTGACTTTTAAATGTATACATAATATTTTGTAAACCTATTTCATAACTCCAGGAGTGTTCCTTAAATTATTTTAGTCCAAGAAGTAAGCCTTGGAATGAACGGGAAATCAAGGACCTAAGTCACCGATTTCCGAGATGTCTCCGAAAGACGAGGTGTTGAAATTAAAAAATATCACATTTCTTCAAATATGTCTGCAGAAGTTTTAACTACATTAATGAAACATGGTGTAACAAAATTAAAGCAAAAATTTGCTGAACTGTGCTCTCTGCCAGTTAGTCAATATTGTTAACATTTTTTTTGTAACTTATAGTTCATCAGGATTATTCAGCAGTTATTTTATCTACGGCGTATTGACAAGAAATAATAAATTCGAAACATGTATATGTCTGGTGGCCTAGTGACGAATGTTGTTGTTTACAAAATATTGCAGGTATATTTCAATACTGGAAGGAGCATTAGCCTGCGGAGTACCTAGTTCTTACCCAAAATATCATCAGTTGAAATACATATAGGCCAACCAATAGAGGAGATATCGTGAGGCAGTGACTTTGAAAACCTCATAATATCTATGCAACTGAGTTTTCCTTGCCTTGAATAATTAATCAGTTCATTTGATTCCTAATTGTGTTTTAATAAAAAAATATACCTTATATCTAAAAAAGTCATTTTCGAAATAATACTTTTTAAATATAAAATATATAGCTCGAGAATCACTTAAAAAACTGATATAACGTCAAATACTTATAGCATCTAGCTTTTTGTGTCAAATATGTTATACAAGAATATTGAATATGACTAAAAAATATATTACAAAAATTGAACTGAACAGTCGTCTCTAGTTGTATTATTATCCCTAATCTAATAATACCGAAACAAAAGATCGAATAGCTTGTTTTAAATAAAAAAAATAACTCGAAAATAGCTCGAATAATATGAAAGACATATTTTTCTTTGAAGTACAATTAAGAATGACTGACTGACATGCTTATATGTCTTTCCAAAGTCAGTTGAACATGTATAAAAATGTCTAGCAATAAAATTTAATGAGTTTCTTAGGCGTCCCTAAAAAGTTTTCTGCTTAGGGTAAAAAATTATAATAATTTGTATATAATGTGTAGAAAATTTCTATTATATGTTCATTGGGCCAACAACATATTTTAATTATTTATGCCCTGAAACAATTTTATGATATTGATGGTAAATTTTGTTTTGTTCCGTTTCAAAAGGTATCCAAATTGCAATGTTGTAATAATATTAGTAAACAAAATATCCCTCTTATTTCTCCCTTTCGCAATTGTAATATGAATGATTTAATAGAAGGTGCCTATAATAAATTAAAATTGCCTGATTCACACCAAATTCAGCATTGCTGCACTGCACTGCCAGGCAATTTGACAACCACTTGTCAACAACTGAGATTTATTGCCCAATCGCCCAGTCCGTTTGTGTTGTACGTCGTTTGCCCGGGCGCCCATTCTTCAACCGGGCGTATACATTTCTTCTTACACTTCCACCAAGGTAGTTCGAATCAGAATTATTGGAATTTGAATCAAGTATTTAAGCTTCTACCCTTAAAGATAAATTTAAAGAGCTTTTTGGACATCCGCATTACTTCGGTCAATTGTACGATATAAACGAGATACTAAGAACGCACTTTTTAAGTTCAACACCTTATCTACGCGATCCCCCAAGAAAGAAATACCGATACGGCCGAGCCTCTACCATCTCCTCTCCGGATTCCCAGAACGGAAGAGATTCAGCACGATCTAACGCGGACATTTCTTGCAAAGGCCGCTGTTAGCGTTCGTTATTCTAGTGCTTCGTTTTGTGCCATCGTCGTAGTCTCGTAGCGCTTGGCTCCGCTAAGAATTCTACTTATTTCGTTAGGCGTCCGTTTGCTAAGAAAATTGCCTCTTCCTGTAAATCGCGCGGACTGTATTTATATCCTGTTCGTTCAGTTTCAATCTGTGACAATTTAATTTGGTTAAATAGAAACAATACCTGATTGTTGCATTTGGATTGGATGTTTTTATGAGTATAGGATATGTTTTAGAATCAAAGATCCTCCATATAAATGATTATTAAATATTGTTAAGATTGTTAGGAAGATACATTTGATAACATTCCTTGAAAAGAATATCCACATGATTTCTGGCAGCGAAGATACTCTGATTGATAAGGTTTTGACATAGTTCAATTAAAGGCTTCGTATAATGGTGCCATGCATCTTTCTTCAATCGAGAACTTTATGCTTTAGTTTTACATTGAAGATGATTTATTCATCCCCATGTGGGATATGCATGGACCTTGCATTGAAATACCAACCAAGAAGACTACGTAATAAACGCACTATTGGAGGAAATATTGAAGTTTTTATACTACTCCAACCGTATTTGAAAACAGAAATAACAGAGCTAGCAACATTTTTCATTACTCCATAACCTTGCTCCTTCTTTATATATCTTTGAATTTAGAAGGAAGGTTTAGAAGGACAATATGAAGCAATACGAAGCTGCTGTAGAAAACTTTCATCTAAAGACTTTTCCTTGCATACACCGTTGTGTAACTATTCGATTTGATTAAAAAATTTGAGGCTCTAACTTAGCTTCTGCATATTCTCATTTTTTTGGGTCCTTAAAAGAAAGAGAATGATTTAGGAGTGATGATGATGTTAAAGAAGTGGCATATAACCAAATTTTCGTCATGTAAAGATCGAATTTAAATCGAAGTATATAGCAAAATGTAATTATTTTTTAATTCTAAGAGTTCCTGAATTTTCGTGGGTATTTTTTTATTTTAAGTAATCGTTAATAATTAATAATTAATCAAGAGCTGTTTTTTTAGCACAACTGGCTATTTAGTATGGACAAGTAGCTTAATTTTAGGAATAATTTTAATATTCGTTTGAATTAGTCTTTAGTAATGATAAAAACACATTTTTTGTCGTTTTTGAATTCTAAGAAAACCGAATACATTTTCAAGTTCAGATAGAAAGTATTAGGTAAATTCCTTAGGACTCTTTAATAACATATATGTACATAGAATGTTTCTAAATTGCTGAAGAAAAACATTAATTAATTTTTTTTTAATTTCTAGATTCTTTTTTGTTTATTAAAATTAATTTCATATATTAAGAAAACTGTTTTACCTTAACTAATACCCAATAATAATTGTTTATTTGCTTATATTCAAGATTTAAGGAAGTTATTACATACATCAATTTTGTACACATGTTTCTGTCAAAATATGAACACAGATAAAAGGCACCCAACAATACACTTGATAATGGACTAGACAGAACAAACACTGGATTGCAAAAGGCAGACTCAAATTGAATCTTCCGAGAAAATCTTCTGAAGTATTAAATTTCAATAGCTAATTTTTGAAAAGCGTTAATTTGACAAAAGTCATCTATGGATAAGATTAGAGATTTATGTGACAACTATATGGTGTTGTGTCTCTATAAAGAACCCCGCATGGCCTTTATGAAAATGTGTTACGTCAAATTGACTGAAATTCTAGTAAGTTTCCACAGTACTTGGGTCCGAAAATCAATTCTTTCCTACTATCAGTTCTGCTGATGATGGCTGTAACGTAGTATGAGTAGAATATTAAAAATAGTAACCTTTGTGAAAAGTTTATAGAAAAAATTAATCGGAAGATTTCGAAAAGTTGCTAATTAACAGTTTTGACATGTGTCAAGTACCAAACTGGCCTTATTGGCCGTTGGCAACAGTAGTTTGTAGATTGCATTAATATTCCCAATTCACTTATTGATTCTTAGAGATATTATTGCATTTAAATGGCAAACTATTGTTGCCAACGTCAATACAGCCAGTTTGGTATTTGGCACATGCCAAAAACATTAATTAGCAACTTTTCAAAGTTATCCAATTAATTTTTTCTATAAACATTTCACGGAAGTGCAATATTCTATTCATACTACTTTGCATCCATCATCAGCAGAACTAACTCAGGAAAGGATTGATCTTCGAACCCAAGAAGTGTGGAGACTTTTGGTAAGTAAGACAATACCAACAACTTACCATAATTTCAGCCAATTTGACCGAGCTTACATTTTCATAAAGACCATGAAGGATACTTTTCGTTAATAACAAATAAATATTTATTTGGCAATAAAACGCCAAGCGCTATACAACCCTTCCCCGTCGCCCTATTCGGATCCAATTAACCGAGTAATTAAATTTTATAGGGGTTCATCATTAAGCCATTATCACGGCTTAAGCGCGGCAAATCCTTTGGTCAACGCGCCGCCATTATTCACACAAAGACAACAGATTCGACCGACAACTTCCTAACCCCTACCACAGTATACTGTACGATCCCAATTAATAAGATAGGGGTGCTCATACGTTGTGGCACGTGGGTCCGGCCACATTCCAATTAAGAACAGAAAATCAGGTCAGCCCTGTCTCCATTAAGGGATCTTCCCGGCCATGTAGAGTAATTTAATAGGCCAGCGTGTAGTGGAAGTTTATGGCTTGTACGGGGGTGGCAAAAAGGCACCCCGAGGAGTTATTAATTCAAGGTAATTTTGGTACAGGGATGAATAATAGGCGCTCTACAGTGTAACAATAATAGTTTAGTTTACTGATGGTATCACTTTTAAAATGTGAAAAACATTTAGAGACTGATAAAAATCGTCCAAATTTACATAGACTTTTTACATGTTTTCAATGGTTTTTATACAATTCTAATATATTATATGTTTTTACTATACTTATTATAATTATATGAATGAAAGTATGAAATCACCCACCAATCAGATTAATCACGTGAACTTTGTTAGCAGTCTAGCAGACATGTTTAAATTCATTTGTTGTCCAGTAATGCAGCATAGACTGAAACCAAAGATGTCACACTGGTTGTATACGTCGATAGTAACACCCAGGATTCTTTACGGCGCTGTGGTATGGTGGCAGAAAACACAACAGACCACAGCGAGGGAAAAACTGAATAGAATTCAGAGATTGGCCTGTTTAGGTATAACGGGGGCGATGGCATCGACCCCGACAGCTGCACTAGAAGTCATGCTAAATCTGCCACCGCTGCATATAGTGGTGGAAAGAGAAGCGCGGCTAGCAGCATATCGACTCAGGAATAACAATGACTGGAGGGGTGATTCCCACTCCAGGATCATAGACACATCTATGTCGGAACCAACTCTTGGGATGGTATCCGACAAGATGGTCCAAAGTTTCACTTCCACAAGCCATTTGAGACTCGAATAGAGGATCAAAGCAAGTGGGAGGAAAGGTTTAATACCCTGGAAAGGTGGAGCCTAGTATGGTTTACAGATGGCTCCAAAATGACCAGAGGGACGGGTGCAGGAATATATGGACTCAGACCCAGATGGAGTGCAAGCTACAGTCTGGGGGAGTTCCCTACTGTATTCCAAGCAGAAATCTTCGCGATAATGGCGTCTCTCATATATATATATTCTCTGATAGTCAAGCTGCAATTAAAGCTTTAGCCGCACACAAGGTAAGTTCAAAACTGGTGTGGGACTGTTTACAAATGCTGACTGAACTGGCCACCAACAATACAGTCAGACTATTTTGGGTGCCAGGGCACAAAGGCATTTGTGGAAATGAGAAAGCGGATGAACTTGCTAGGAAGGGATCCGTGACAGTGTTCATTGGCCCGGAGCCCTTCTGTGGCACATCTCCCAGTGTGGTCAGGCGGGCTCTGGGCAAATGGACAGAGACAGAACATAGGAAATACTGGACTTCAAGGCCAGGACATAGCCATTCTAAGGAGCTTATGGAGTATCCTTCGAAGGGAAGAGCGAATGAGCTACTGAGCTTGAATAGAATCCGGCTCAGGAGAGTGACAGGACTCATAACGGGACACTGTCACTTTAGGAAACATCTACATAAGCTAAAGCTTGTAGACAGTCCAGTCTGCCGAGGATGTGAATCAGCGGATGAAACTTCTCTGCATATCCTGGGCGAGTGCCCGGGATTTGCACGTAGCAGAATGACGCTCCTTGGGAGACCCTATTTGGAACCCAAGGAATTGAGAGAAGTGTCAGCAAGGATGCTTTTGGACTTTGTAAAAAGGACAAATCTACTTGCTGAATAGGACTAGTAGTGGGACGCACAATAGGCCTAATTAGGCCGCAGTGCTATGGGACTTTTTAAAGGACCAACCACTAGATGAAGATGAAGATGAAATGCAGCATAGTGTTTTACATAAATGTTATTTTAAATACATACTGAAGTATGTAAATAATATCCCTTTGTTTAAATTATGTAAATTTCATATAACGTTATTGAAGAATATCATAAACGTCAATATAAACCTTACTGTCTAACTTTTACAAACTAAAGTCAGGATCGTAGAATACGACCAATTTCACTTATTGTTTTACTTATACTACCTACATTTTTTTTTTAGTTTAATGTTCTCATAAGAAGTAGCGAATACCTCCGAAATGGTTAAAAGATTCCACCCCAAAATACACCTTGGCACTCTAGGGCAAAATCCACGTCGAGAGAAAAAGTACACTGTAATAAAAAATATGGTAAAATTTCTTACCAAGGTAACCTGTTGCCATGTTCAAGTAAAATTCATGTATAGTCAATATACAGGCTGTCATTGTTGTAGCACTGTTGGATATACCGGCAGTAGCTGTCAACTTCGTTATTTTAAATGTACACCCTGTACATTATTGCATTATCGACAAGATAAATTAAAAATAAGTAGAAAACGTTCACGAAAACTGAATGACATTACCAATATTTGCCTTTCAAGACACATTGGATGATTTGAAAAGCAAAATAAAGTTTCCAGAACGAAGACAGATATAAGGAATTTTCGGAACGCTTGCATCTGTCAATTTTTTTATAAAATGCCGATTATCTCGAAAACGGTTAGATTTAGGTACAGGAAAGGTTTAACATTTTTGACTTATCGATAATGCAATAATATATTATAGGGTGCTCCATTTAAAATAAACAAGTAGATGACTACTTCCGGAATAACCGGAAGTGCTACAACAATGGCATTATTTTATTTAAAGAGCACCTCCCTAAATCCCCAGAGACCAAATTTTCAAAATTCAAATCGAAATAGTCTGAAATATTCTAATGGGCCGTCACTGTAAGACACCCTGTATATTTTAAAGGCTATATTATACATAAATGCTTACGTAGACATTAATAACTTTACTTGAAGATTTTACCATATTTTTTATTACAGTGTACATGAATGTCAGAAAGAAGGCTTTTCTTCAAGAAATAAATGAAGAATATTTTTTAATTAATAGCTTAATTATTTTAAATTAAAAATCGATATTATAGAAGAATATGTGTCTCATTGCTGTGCAATTAAATTTTGCATATTTCAACTAAATTACTGACAAAATTTAAATTATTTGTACTCAAAATTGAGCAAAATTTCAAAAAATTAGAGGCATTTTTAGTGCCAAAAAAAAGTTATATTCTTGAATAAGTGAAAAAGTATTATTAAAAGAAAAATTTTTTTAGGCGCCCAATTTTATCTACTCCTGGATGATTTTGGCTCATAACTGTCATTTTATCTTAATTTTTTCATTGTTTATTTTTGTAAGTAGGTACATATTTCAATAACTATTGACAGGCATTTTGTTTTAAACATTCTGCATCTCAGAAACATTTTCCTACCCATGTTTTTGAGAAAAATGTTTGGCCTCCTATGCTATTTGAGATGCATGGAACAAATAAGAAATTATATTTCTAAAATTTTATTCATGTTTAAAGGAATTTACAGGAACAAAATTACATAAAAACAACTTACAGTTTGGCATTCAAGTATTTTAAAATAAAATTTCATTATTAATATACAATACAACCTATAATTTTAAGTATAAGATGTCTGAGATACCACTCACGCCCCTATTTTGCAGAAGGCGGACATTATTAGACAGCCTTTTTGAACTTCATGATGTTGTACGTTTTCCTTTTCTCGACATCCTTCGCAACAGAGAATTCCTGAAGGTGTTACAGCCTTCAGACGTTCAAAATGAAAATTACTTTTTGTATACAGTGTGTATGATAGAACCGTGTGGACGAAAAGCATGAAATAAATTCATTATTTCCGAAACGATGAAATTTCACGCAGACAAGTCAACTTTGAATTTTAGAAAGACACTTTTTTATGTACTCCTTTCTTTTCCACATTCAATCTTTTGCGAATGATGACATCATCATATTATTCTTTAGTTTTAAGTGAAATTCATTTAATTTTTGTCGGAGGAATTACTTTATTTATTCAACCAATTTTGTAGATAAAGGTAAATAGCTCCATCTGTCTCAGAAATTGATTGGTTTTTGGTAATATACAACATTCTTTTTAGGGCAATTTAATAAAACTAACGTTTTTATCAAAATGATAAACAACTATGTGAAAAAGTCTTTCTTTCAAAATAAAATGTAAAAAGATTTACAGTGCTATTTTTTTAAAACCTGACAGGCCAACTTTTTTATTTAAAGTGATAGACTAGTACTTCCAAATGCAAAGTTGTAGGAAATAACTCGATTAAGAAAAATTTACAAATAATTATTTCCTGTGTTGCCAGATTTCTGCAGTAGCTATAAAAACGATATTTTTTTTAAATGGCAAAACCGTACTTTTTTAACATAATTTAACAAACCTTCAAATTGTAAATAAAAAATGTTATGTCAAATTTCCTTATTGATGTAGCCGTTTTCGAACAATCAGCAAAAACAACGAAAATAATCTGCAGTCAGCAGGAACTAAAAGAAATTAAAACAGCAATAGTAGGCCTTGGATATTAAACAAAAATTGTGTTTATAGTATTGTCATTGTGTTATTTGAAAGCTGCTGTATTTGAATGTGTATAAAAATAACGTCGAGTCGAAATTCGAAAAACGCTTAAGAGGAATAAATGTGCATTTTTTGGGGCGATTCGAATATTTTTAGTTGCACCAGTGGCGTTCGTGCGAGATTGCTACAACCCTTTTTTTAATAAAAAAAATGGTACGCCACTTACATTTTCCCGTTTTGATTTTTTTAGAAATCAATTCTGAATGAATGGTCTCTTCAATTTTTTTCGTAGGAAGCAGTTTTTGAGAAAAAAATGAAACATATTTTATTGTAGGTTTTGCTCTTTTATTTAAAGGTGTAAGTAGAAATATTCGGATCACCCCAAAAAATGCACATTTATCCCTCCAAAGCGTTTTTCACATTTCGAGAATTAATAAAAATAAATAAAAAATTAAAATTTAAACACTCTGTATCTCGGAAACGCAGCATATTTCGACCTACGTTTATATAAACTTTTTTCACAATATAATTTCGGTAACCACCCCCTAAAATATTTCGCACTTATTTACAAACACCCTGTATATTCAATTAAATAAACAAATGAAAACTTTAATGACTTCTCAGGCGGATAATAAAGTTACAGCGAGCTGTCGCTCTGCGGTATAAAAATTTGTATTGTTTAAACTAATGCCGGGCATTCAAATTTTCTTTCGAAATATTAAACTTAAATGTAGAAAAGAAAAAGAAACTTTATTATTTTCCTGAGAAGTATTTAAAATTTTCATTTGTTTATTTAAAAGTTAATTAAAAATATGATAATAATTAAGTTAACTTTATAATTAATAATAATATAATTTCATAATTTTAAAATATAAATATTACACAATAAGTCCTCAAAATTTCATTATGATATCTCTAATTCTTTTTACACAATTAATTTTTTAATTAAGTCCCGAAAATGTTTATTGCAAAAAAATTGTTGTTAAAATGAAAATTTTGAAGACCAGTTTTAAGGTATGCTTGTTGGCAATGACTACACTTTTGATTAAAATATATGAACTTAAATTCCATGATGGTAAATGGGGGTCCACTTGATATGATTTGACTCTTCTGTTACTGACAGTAGGTATTCCTAGTTATGTTACCAGCATCTAACCATTAGCTATGTTATGAAAGTAATCATATAAATATTGCAGGAAAATTCACTTCCAATTTTACCAAATATTCGTTTTCAAATCAGATATTCCATTGCTTCAATGATAGCTAGCAGTCTATGATATGAGGCTGTCACTGAACCCACATCAGTTCTCTCCATGGATATTGTTGTTTTAGACCCATTATATGTTTCTTAGAACATCATATAACAATACACATATAACTCTCTGGTCTAAACTATGTTGTAATTCGAAACCGGGCGACATGATTTCAGTTTTTCCAAACACTGATAGTATCCAATGATTATAACGTATAATCAAAAAGAGATCGAATAACACCAGCTACCCTAAATACTGGATCAAGCGGTACTTTATCTCCTACTAAGCTTCTATTAAGGATAATTATAACTCGATCACGTGAACGGGGTTACATGCGTCGTAACTTTTGATCACAAGTTTGACGTCGACTTCAATTAGCGAAGAGGTAATTAGTAATTACAAAGTAGAGAGCCGTTGGGTCGGTCTCGAACGATGCTCTATACATGCGTTTAACAATTCGCAAATTACACGGATGCTACGCTAGAAATTCGCAGCAATTTTAAAGCGAACGCGACCGACATAATGCTTAATGTGCATATAAATTCCCGCTTTAATTATGGGGAAGTTTCTAATAGACCGTTTTCACACGTCAGTCAATTAGGTCAGTACTATAATGAGCAGTTTAAAGGCAGCCTGTAAATATTAATTTTTCTAACTGCCGTGCGCAAAAAGCTAACTATGTGCGCTGTACAGCAAGTAAATTCAAACTTTATCTATGGTCGTATCAAATGTGACAGCTTCTTTTACATAATTTTCAGTATAAAAAATAGGCTTTTATAAAAGCTTGTAAGTTACAAAAGTACATTATACAATAAGTGTCATAATTAAGCCTTACTGTTGGGATTATGGGTAGAACTAAAACATTTTAATAATCAAAAGATATTGTTTGAATAAGTGTATACTTATTCAGACATCACATCTATTCTGTGTCAAATCAGATTGAAAACAAAAAATTCTCTCTTAAGCTTAGTGCTACAATATACCTCTGTATGTTTATAAGCATTTTTAATTTATGGGCAAGAGCTCTTGAACCTTCAGCTGATGTTATGTTTTATTAAATTTGAAATTTTAATCAATTGTTTTCTCGGCAACCGAAATATAAAATTGTCGAACAAACACAAATTTTAAGATTGAATATATTTGAAATATACACAAACAGGGCGTGCATTACTGTAATGAATATAAATGAAAGATATTTATCAATAGTATAAGTTAAAATGTTGTAATTAATAAATTTTCACAATAAAAGGTCTCGACTGTCAAAACTATGACCAAAAAGTGAATTTGCATATTCATAAAACTATTTAAATGCACCCATGTAGGACAATTATGTTATAAAGAACAGTAAAGAACCATATTACAATATTAAATATCAATTATAAGTTCTGGCATGAGCACAATTAATAATATAGTGAAATTTTGACAAGTCATCCACGGATGATGAAGGTTTTTCACATGTAATATTGATTCATGCAATAAAACTGGTATGTAAACAAAGCATAGTATGTATACCTGTAACCAGAATGTATGTGTGGAATTAAACCTATGCATCTGTGAAAACTTTTATGTATCATATAAATGTTCGACATTTGTTGTTCCGTTAGAATTTGTAAATTGTTAATTGTAAAAATGTGTTAGGACTACAAAATCGTATGTTCATAGACTGTGTTTAAACTCCAACCAAAGTTCAAATTGTTGTGCAGACTTTATAATACTTGACAGATCGGAGTACTTGTAAATTTTTTTTCGTTTACATCTGAAAAACGAGTAAAGACTGTATGAAAGGTGTTAAAAAGGTTGTACTAAAGACATTGAAAGGACAGACATGCTGAGAATTAATCTGTTTATCAAAATTTAGTTGAAATTTGTAAATATAAGTAAAATTTTGGCATGACTTTTAACTTAACCTAGAAACATGCAATTGGAGTCAAAAAATGCAAAAAAATGCTTGGAAGCTGAACATGTAAATTTCATGCATCACAATTCAGTCCAAAAATCAGTATTTGCATAAATAAAATTTTCAAAAATTTTTGGTATTGTTACTATAGTGATTTTCACTTGTTTTTCACGTTTCTTAAAATTAATCTCCGGGTTCGAGGTAGCCAGTCTTCCATATTTACCTGTAGCAGTAACATCGCTAGTTTGCTCCTAGAAAAAACAATTGCTATCAATTAAAATCAACAAGTTAGTGAAAACAGTATACTTATCAAGCCATCTTGGTGGTGAAATGTCTTGAATAGATACAGCTGTCAAAAATCTGAAAGTCACATTACTAGAAGTGACAAGTTCGAAAAGTCCTTCAACACCATCAATACAAGTAATTGTAGAACAACAAATTGAAACAAGGTTAACAAGCATAAATAAAAAGTAACAAGTGAAATCTATAAAAAAATAATGCAGTGCAGTTTCATCTAGAGGAATTCCTGAAAAAGAAACATATAAGGAAACTTCGACAATCTTCGTGGCGAGTCGTCATTTCAACTTCAAGCCAGTGCGACTACGTGCAGGAGAATTCACAGTACAGCGCGGTTACATGCAGATTAGGTAACCAGCAATAAATCTACAATGTAAGTGTCGACAATTAGCTAAACAAATTTGCAAATTTAAAACTAAAGCGCTATATAAATTTCTACATTAAAAATTTCACTGCATTTATGTGTAATTAATGCACAATTCCATTGTCAATCAACTGAACTACTTACAGCATCAAAAATTATTATGCACTGTAACAGTAGAATTTGGGGGGAAATTTCTTGTTTAATTAATCTAGTATAAGGAGTATAACATTTGTAAATTGTAAAAAAACCATGACCAGTATAATCTTGTAATATATCGATATTTTGTAACTTAAACATATCTTTCATTTAGAGAAATTAGAGTAAGAAATCAATATATAAAATTTTAATAAAAATTAAAATAAAATAAAAAAGGATCCCACACGCTGAGAGAGTCTCATAACAATATCAATAACAACAGCATATAAAAAAAATAAAGCCGTCCACAACAATAAACACATTAAAAGTAGGCATTAGTATCTAAGGATGGGATGTTTTTGTATACTTAACTTGAGTATCTTTCAACACTTACCGTACGAGATTGAACATTCGAGTACAATTTTTCTAATATTTGTTTGATTTTTAAAAATATCCTTAAAAAACATGTTGACCTTTTTGATATGGTCTGTAATTTTGAATTTTATCACAACTAACCGCTGTCATCAACAATAATAAAATCATACTATCTTCTATTAGATAAATACATTTATTTTTATTATGGACAAAATAATATGTCATGTTGTTTGTATCTATTACTGTATCTTGTGAATAATAAAGAAACAGCTTTTAGCGATTCTGAAGTAGATATACCAGAGTTAGTGAAAGAAGTAATAGAAGTTTTACTGTAGGAAAACTCTAGAGCAATATATGAAAAGGAATGCAAAGTTTCACGCAATGGTGAGCTGCAAAAAAGCACTACTAAGCATTCATTAAAACTAATAACTTAATTCGTTCACAATTTTAAAACCAAAAATTTGCCGGCCGGGAATTTGGTGCCCATTTGTTTAAACAAACTTTTTTAAATAAATTGTAAAAATAGGTTTTTTCACTCCGAAAAATATTGCTTTATCTTACCTTAAAATGTAGCAAATATAATGATTCAATGATATAACAATTTTCATAAACCAACTCCCTGTGGACTGCTATCCATTAAAACCACTAAATAGTCCCGTCAACAGCAACTCACAGGAGCTAACGGCTAGAAGCCATTTATTTGGCTGACAGTAGTTACGATTACGCTTTATGATACTATATAAATAATCGTAATTAGAATTGCCGCTGCCGCCAAGGCCAGTTTTACGGCCGCGCGTAGGCGAGCTTCCATTAAACCGGGGGCTTATTTACATTCGGTTCTAGCGTTCCGGAGACCTGGGGACGCCCGATAAGTACCGAGCAATATTGTTACCCAAAAAGGTTATTGTCGTTAATTGAAACGCGGCTCGACCTGAATATTTGCCCAACAATAAGTCATCAAGGAGTGGTGGCTACAATGAAGTATTAATAATGGGCGTGCTTGTTAGAATACGATCCAAAAATGTTTTTTATGTGACGAGGCAAATAAGTGTACACAAAACCCATGAGTATTGACAAATTAACTTAACCAGTTCAATAAATTGGCAGTGACATTGAATTTTTTGTTTGTGTATCTCTGGGCACTAAACAACAATTCATAAGTACCTGACTGAAAAGAGTCGAATTTCTATTTATCAATTTGTTATTCTGTGCAAAGAAAGAAAGGGTATACATATACTGAGGAAAAAATCCGGCTCTAAACTCATAGGAAGCTTTAGTTCGTAATATTTAGTTTCTAGAGTCAACATTGTTCAAAAAACTTGTTTGAAATTATTCTGTTACATCCATTCAAAAGTTGCGTATTTATTTTTTAATTATACAGCATTTTTCACATGTGAAAAAAATTAAAAAATTAATGAAACATGTGACAAAAGGATCAATCAGAGATTATTTTTTTATTAAAAGAGTATTTTTTTATTTGTATCTAATTACTCAGGGAACTCGATCCTTGTTGGCTACAAATACTGAGAGGTAAGTACTTAACAATAAAATAAACATCACATGATATCTTCGTATATGGGTGCGGACAAAAGCAAACTTTAATCCGTCGTTATAAAACAAATTGAAACTGTCAATAATAAACGTCAACGATCTATAGCAGTACAAGATATACAATGAATTATACATAGGTGAATTGTGACGTCATAATAATGTGATCTGGCCAAACTTACCTTAGTTCAAAAGTTGATAGCAACCGAGCTACACGGTATCAAAATCGAAATTTAATTTTCAATTTTTTTAAATAACCTTCGAAGTAATTGATCTATTTAAACGAAAGTTGGTTTGCCGGTTTTTTTGGCATGAAAAGTTAAATTTCCTTATAATTTTGGCATACATTCTAGAGGGCGCCACTTACACAGTCCCTTAGAACTTTTTTAGTTCACAAATTTTTTTCTACACACTGTATCTTATATTCTGGTAGCGATATCTCTATTTAGATCGCTTTTATATCAAAACGGTATACCTTCTAGGAATTACTGTTCTCGAGATATTTGCATTTAAAAGATTCAATGAGATTTAAACTGTAGATGCACAATAAAGTAGTCCTGCAAATAAAACTGTGTTAAGTTTCTACAGAATTTATTTTGACACCCTGTAACTTGGTTATTGTCAATTTTTGGATTAAGGTAAGTATAGCCAGAACACATTATTATGCCGTCACAAATCACCTATTACTCTATGTACAATAATTTACTATGGGACACCCTGTATAGTAATGTGTATTTAGTATTTTCTATTTGTCAGCTTTTTTCAATGTGAGGTTTTTGGTTACGCAACTCTACGTTCATAAAAGAAATCACTATTTGTCTGATTTCTTTGACACAAGGGATTAACTTTTGTCACGTGTAGCAAAATACCAAATAAATAAAGAAAAAACTAAAAATTTAATATTAAATATATAATATTACTACTTAAAACATATTATTTCAAACATTTCTAGAAATTAAATTTATTCCCTAAAATTATTTATTACCACATTGCGAGTAGTTAACGGAACATGTAGAATAGAACAGCGTCAGCCATTACTGTGTACGCATAACATAACAAATAAAATATTTAATTTTTCTGCATATCACTAAAATGTTTTTAATAAATTTACTTGAAAATAGTGTTTTAATAAAAACAAAATGGTTTTAATAAGAGTTGTCTGGAATCATGTGGGCCATGTAAAGAAAATATTTTTATGACCATGACTCGTTTAAAAAAATCATCATCTTGATTTAACATCTCAAGTGCCCTCTGACAATACTCCAGTCTTCGCTGAAAGTCTACTTTTAGTAACTCTTGGTGTAATTGAATGCGATAAGGATGCGTTGTACTAATACAATTGCAAGGCCTTCTTGATGCTACTTTTTCGGACTTTAGAAAAGAACCTGATTTTTCTGGAAAACTGTTAAAGATAAGTATCGTAAATCTTATATCAGTCGAAAGGGCATTCAATTTTGCATTCAACCATGACAATTAATATGGGTCATTCCATTTGAAAGAAAAGTTTTTCAAATTGTGAGATTATTAAATGTAGGTTTCAGTATTTCCGAGTCTGGATAACGTACACGTTTTGCTCACAGATGACAAGATAGAGTAATATATGCTAAAATGAACTGTGAAAACTGCAGCTTCAGACGCTATCTAGCCTCATTTAGAGAGCTGAAATTGTGATTTTTTTTAAATAACAGCTAATTACCTCGAAAACAGTAAGTTTTAAACACCATGTACATTTAATAAACTCTACCAAGGAAATAAAAAACGCAATAATATACGGGGTGTTCCATTTAAAATAACAAAATTATGTAGCGCCCACACGAAATGGAACACCCTGTAAAACTAAAAATATTTTCTTTACATGGCCCATATGATTCCAGGCAACTTTTATTAAAACCATTTTTTTATAAATTCTACAGTTGCAGAGTTACAGAAGAATCCCTCTTAGGTGGAACACCCTGTATGTATTACTTTTTTAATAACAAATATTATTTTTTCAAAATATGTATAATATATGTATATTTTCCCTATAAGATTTTTTATAATGAGTAAATAAAAAGTATTTAATAAAAAATGTAAGTATATAGTAATGACAACAATAAACAAAGTTAAGTACAGCTACTAATTAAATATGCTTCTCACGAAATAAATGTTTAATTGTGCATAGCAAATATATTATTCGTATTAGCAGTTTAAATCATTTTCGAAATCATTTTTTAGAACTAAATATTTAGTATTTTCATTGAAATAAATATAAGGCATATTTATTTTATTAACTCCAAAGAAATCTTTAAATAGCGAAATACAAATATTAGAATAACTGACTAATAATATTCGTTTCACCCAATTGAAACCTTTCCTCGGTGTAAGATTTTAAATCAGTTGAAGTATTATTGTGTTAGTAGTAACAGTATTGTTAAGTGGAATAGACTGTCGTCTGTAAAAATAGCAAGTCTGTCGCATTATATTTATGCTAAATACGAATACATATTTGTGCTTTATCTCAAAATGAGAAAATAAGTTGTATTAGAAAATTATATGAACATCGCTTAAATGTATTGCAAAGTGACAGTGGGTTCGAAAGTCAAATATCCATATTATTTTTTTAAATAAAAAGAAAATGACTTTGCAGTTGTTGAATGATACTCAGCTTAACCAAAATAGGAACCAACGAACACTAGAACATTGTTATTCCTAAAATTTAACAAGAATTAAATGTACGAGTACTTTCCATAATAACTAAATAATAAAGCCATTGTACTGTTGCTGGTATAATTTTTGAAATACTTCTGACGAATTCTGAAATACGTTTGACACGTTTGTTTTGAAGTACATATGACGAATTTTACTTAACTAAATACACATACTTTTGGAAATGTATATGATTAATCTGAAGTTAATACTAATCTGTAACATAATTGAGATTTTCTGAGATACTGAAAAAAAGTGTAAATACTCACAACTTATCGTTAATATGCTCTAATTTTCCTCAACGTTTTCGAAAATACTGTTAGAAATTACAAAAGTATATCTATTGAATTAAATTAAAATAAAATTTATCAGAAGCGTAAGGATCACTACGGTGATTACTCTTAGTAAACAAGTTCATTCAATAATTACTTAAGTAAAATACCAATAGAATAATGCAAGGAAAACATCCCAGAGAGAATTTCTATATCACCGCATATCTGTACCTATTATTCGAATATAATGCCAACATAATGGAGCATGGTGTAACTAATATGCATATAATAAGCTATCACTAACAGTATTAACGGTCTTGTAATGGGAATGTACATTATCTAGAGCTGCATAAGCCTTATCATTAGTTTATATCTCAATTGCCGACAATAATATTAACCACACTGATAATAATTAATTCATTAGTGAGGAACTATCTTAATCACGTGCTTTACTAATTATTGTGTTTCCTTACTTTAATGTAATCTACTATAAAAAATATTTCTAGCACGTTTATTTCTAAACATAATTGATAATACAAGGTACTTGGTTTCCATATGGATTCAACAAACAAACAAAAATCGATATTTTCGATTTTTTTAAACTTTGGGATCGGAAAAACAATAAAACACGGGTTTCAAAATTCAAAGTAGATTATCATCCCAGTTTAAAAACATTCGAGGAGATCAATTTTTTTGCTCGTTCAATCCATATGGAAACTACCATAAGACGAGGCAATAATTATATTGCAAATATAGCCAAAACTGACGTATGAAGGAGAAATCCTAAATGTCGAATAGAAAGAATATAAAAATAGTTATATAAAAGTAGTGGACCCTTCAAAAAAAATTCCCTAAAATAAATATATCTTAGAATAAAAATTAAATAAAAAATGCAGTTTCAAGGGATTTATAGAGCAAATGAATAATTATAGTCTAACGAATTTACAAGTAACACGTATTTGATGGGATAATAATAAATAGATCAGATTCATGGAAAACGAATCATTTAAATAGTTTGTGTGACCCAGGAATTAATCGACTTTCAAAGTTAAGCAAAAGCAATAAGATTTAATACTGACATAATAGATATCGTTAAATCATCAAAGGCTTGAAAAATTAAAACTTTCCATTGTATAAAGCATTTAGTTGTGAATATTCTAATAGTTAACGGGCTTCTTGTATGACTTGACCTTACACCCCGTTTGTTGATATTCAATAGGATAAACTTGACTCCCACCAACCGGAAGTGGTAACCTACAGATGGTGGAGCCGGGTTTAGCTCCATTCAAACAAATTGTCTGCACGATCTCGAGGGGTGACTTCTTGGGGTCGTATGACGTTTTAACCTAAATACTTAGCAAGGGGTTATAAATGCCTCTGTGAAACAGCTTTCGTAGACCGTGCTGTCTCTTGCTCCATGAATATTTTAATATATCATGGAATAAATAAGAAAGAAACATCTGGTTTCTTGCGGGAAAATGAGAATTTAGATGCTTAGAGCCGTAATTCAAATAAATGTCGACAAATGTAATCAAAAGGTCTAACTCACAAATACAGTGTTACAAATCTTAGTCTAAAAAAAAATTAGGAGAGTGTAAAATGTCAAAATTGGAGTCGCCTATGTCCAGCCGACAAAAACCCCGAGCTATAATTATCACTGTCATGTCCGACATACAATAAACTGAAGTTTTTAATTAGTAGTAGTGCTACTTAATGCTCCTAAGGGGTCTACAGTACTGTGTGATTGTTGCTGTAGATTAATTAAAACGAATGTCGTATTGTGTCACCAGATATTTTATTTTAGAAATCGACCTTCCTCTATTACAGTCAAGTTAACACTGGCGTTCCGAGCTCGCACTCTCATACATCACATGTTACATGCGTCACATAGAGGGGCTGTACAAGCAAACAAAAAAACATGAACCGAACAAGTACTTTGAATAATACCAATTATTTCTTTAAATTTTTTCGGCAATACACTTTAACTAATTGACACAAAGAACATTAGTGGAGTTCAGCATTTTTTCCTTTTTCTTTTTCTTTGGTATATCACATTTGTTTAGTCTAGTAGTACACTGCTACTGGCCAGTGGTATATTTATGTGATAAATTCTGTACCACTCTGTATTGACACTAAAAAATTATGGAACTATTCTCTGTCGATATGACTTAAAATGCCTTATGTCTAACACAAAACAATAGAATACCTCCTAATATCAAAGTTAGACATTTTAAACTTTTTTGAAATTGTCAATAATAATAACATAGGAAACTTTGTGGCGACAATCAAATAAATAAACAGTAGTAATTTATATTTTGCTAGTAAGCGGCACCAAGCGTCGTAGTGTAATATACAATGTTACTAACTGAACGAAATGCTCGCCCAATGTCACTGCAAAAAATCTGGATTGTTCATCGATACGCCAGGCCGACAGGGCAAGCATTAGGGTGCCGCTAGGCATATCGAATAAATTGATCGATGCGAAGTTTCAGTTCAGAGGCAGACATGTACATTACAGTACAATGATGCAGATAATGGGATTACTAAAATGTGAATTAGTTGATGCTTCGTCACCAATAGTAAAAATAGCATCTATTAAAAACTTAGACTATTTTAGATATGTGCCTGTGAAAAACTTGCGGAACACTTGGAACAACTTTTAATTATTTTCTACAACCCTGAAAAAATCATCCTATTTGGATTATTTTTTTATTTTATTTATTTTATTTTATTATTGGATTATGAACTGGAAATAGTTAAACTCTGTCGATATTCTTTTAGGTTGGAACAATGCTCTTAAAAATGCCAACGTTTATCTGAAACACATGCTTTCACTAATATTTTTTTATAGAACTAAAATTGATCGTCATTCTGAATAAATTAGCTGTAAATATGTACATTTTTATGAACGTGCCTAAAAGTGCATAATTTACCATGTAATAGAAGTAGGTATACAGTTTTTATAAAGTGAATTTTATGTGACTATAAATTCTTTAATTTTTTGGTTATACTGCAACTAGTTTCCTAAATACTGTTAACAATGGAACAAAGCACATACAAAATTGTCGAGTATGTGCTTAAAAGTACTAACTATTTCAAGAGCACGCACGTTTGGTTCGTTAGTAATTGTCCAAAGAATGATTGAATTAAAAGTCTTAAAAATATGTCTACCCCAGTTATGTTCTCTTCAGAACCTAATTCTAAGCAGTTGATAATCTTTATATATACTTTTTACTTTTCTGTGGAATGCTGAAAAGCACAAAATAAATCATAATTTTTATGGTTACAAACATAAATATTTGAAAGCAGCAAGATTTCCCGACAACTTAAGGGTTAAAAGGAGATATATTTAAGACATCCTCATACGGTCAGCGCCCATTTTCAGAATCCGTGCCTCGAATTTTTAAAACATCATCCAACTGTTGACATAAAGAGGATACATTACCTTCCTCTTCCACTTAATCCTTGAAACCGTCCAAGGAATATGTAAATCCTTGAGGAGACGCCATCATTCTTCCCAACAAAGAAATTAATTCCTGCGTACGTGGTTGCACGTATTCTTCCCTTACATAAGACTAGATTAAAGAACGGGGTTGGTGTTATTATGCCGACGGGGTTTATGAGAATTTATTATATTCGGCGACTGTGGCGGCTCGGCTTTTAGTCTGCGTCGTCGACGGGGTTGCGGTAAAAAAAATGTGGAAATGGAGGCTCCAATCTATTCAATTAAATATTGGAGTATAGAAGTTCTGCGTAGAATATTTTGTCGCAAGTTATTTTAGGTTGCGGTTACAACAGAACAAAATCCGTCCGAAAACATATTTGTATACGGACTCTTTTTTTTAAGAGTATAAATGAAAAGTAAATAAACATATTTAAAAAACTAGTTTCTATGAAAATGCACCAAAAAAAAATAAACCAAGGAATTCATAAAACCCATACTGTTGTGTAAACCCCAAACCCACAAAAGGGTTGAATATGGTTGCTTTATAGAAGTGTCATCAGCAAAAGTATGATAAATAGACACGTACTACCTATAATCAGTATGTTCATGTTCTTATGCGATTTAAAAGCTTGTCGTGGGGTTTATTCCTAATTGGAATTTTTTATTTTAAGAAGTAAGTTAAGGAAATTAGAAAACTGTATATCCGACGCGCATGAAAATAATCTGTATTGTAATTTAAAAGAAAGTTTAAATAATAGTAATTTTTTCTGTTTCTCTTATAATAGACGAACGGTCCACCCCTAAAAAGATGATTAGAAAATGAAGGTCAGCGACCACGAGGAGAGGCCAGGATGAAACCTTTTGTAATCGATGCATTGAGTTATTGCGAACAAAAAACCTAAGTAACATCTTTGTGTCCGAGTGGCAGGTAATTTGGTATTAACAAAAAAGTTGCAAAATAAAAATATTGCAAAAAACGCTCTACAAACAATTTTCTAGGGTAAATTGGGCAAAAATAAACACTTTTTGTCACTTGTTATTTTTTCGTAGAACTCTTCCTTTTCGAGCTAGGGGCGATTTAAGGTCGAAAAATGGCTAAAAGTTGAAAACTTTAAAAATTCATATCTCAGTTCCTACCAAAGCTTTCGGAACGTTCAAAAGCGCAAAATGATCCTCGAGACTTATACTTTAATGTAGTATTTTTTTAAACCAGCCCCCTTTTTTTAACCCGTTAAATTTGCGGCTGAATTTCGGCCGCTAGTGCCCACGCGCCACCCCTACATATCGCTATATAGATATAGTGCTGTCGTGCATATAATCGAATATACGCTATTAATTCATTACTTGTTACAATTTTTACTATTTAGTATTCCTAACACTCGTACATATTTTCAAATTCATATTATAATATTGTATCATATAATTATTTATAAGATTAATAATATGAATATCATATTTAAATGGAAAATAATAGTTAGTCTGTAAACAATCATGCGACGTATGTGAATATTCAATGTTGTATAAAACTGCAGGTAAGTTTTCGAAAAATATTCTTGTGCTATTCGTTATTTAATACAATATTTATTATTCCCAATAGCTAGTATGTACATGATAGTACAATAAATATCGAATCATCATGATACCAATACCATCATCAATACCCCCGGCAGAACCTGTATTGTTACAACATGTTATGCGTGTTAAATGGCAAATCAATGAATGGTCTCAAGCAAGATCTGCAAGCATAACATCCTTCGACCCAACACAATATGGCTGGATATTAAAAAATAATGTATTGTGCTACAATTATTTTGAAGGAGATACGGCCATGGAAATGTTACAAAAATTCATATGTTCCTGCAGTGGAAAGTTACCCTGCAGCGATGAAGACATTTGTTCTTGCTTATCACAAGGCTTCAAATGTTGCGATCTTTGCAATTGCTCTATAAAATGTCAAAATGCAGAAATACAAACTGATGATACTGATTCGGAGACTGAAAATTGATTTTTTATTAAATAGTTAAGTTTATATTTAAATGTAAATATATTTTTTTGTATTAATAAATACCTTTGATATATGCATTTTTTGTAATGTTTAATTAATTTATTTTTCATTTAAATATGATATTCATATTATTAAATCTTATAAATAATTATATGATATACAATATTTGATGAATTTGAAAATATGTATGAGTGTTAGAAATACTAAATAGTAAAAATTGTAACAAGTAATGAATGAATAGCGTTTATTCGATTATATGCACGACAGCGCTATATCTATATATAGCGATACGTAGGGGTGGCGCGTGGGCACTAGCGGCCGAAATTCAGCTGCAAATTTAACGGGTTAAAAAAAAGGGGCTGGTTTAAAAAAAATACTACATTAAAGTATAAGTCTCGAGGATCATTTTGCGCTTTTGAACGTTCCGAAAGCTTTGGTAGGAGCTGAGATATGAATTTTTAAAGTTGGCAACTTTTAGCCATTTTTCGACCTTGAATCGCCCCTAGCTCGAAAAGGAAGCGTTCTACGAAAAAATAACAAGAGACAAAAAGTGTTTATTTTTGCCCAATTTACCCTATAAAATGTTTGTAGAGCGTTTTTTTGCAATATTTTTATTTTGCAACTTTTTTGTTAATAACAAATTACGTGCCACTCGGACACAAAGATGTTACTTAGGTTTTTTGTTCGCAATAACTCAATACATCGATTACAGAAGGTTTCATCCTGGCCTCTCCTCGTGGTCAGTGACCTTTATTTTCTAAGCATCTTTTGAGGGGTGGACCGTTCGTCTATAAAGAAAGTTGAAGTAAAGCACTGTACATATAAACACCACGCAATTGATTTTAATGTAGTCATTGAAGGTAAAATACGGCGTTACTGTATAATTTTCCCAAACAGCACCGATTTGCATTTAGATTCTACTTACCCTCTACTTCAAAGTTGACCCTGTGCCGGGGGTTGCTTTTTATTTTTTAGGGATGAAAACTATCCCTATTCGAAAATAATTATAGAATTGTAGATTCGAGCGTGTAATAAGTTGAAATCATCTTTAAACAGGTAAGTAATTATGATGAATTGAAAATTGTCAATCCCTAAAAACCACCCCCTATGACAGTAATCATTAAAAAATAATGTTGAAAAATATTATTCATCATATAGTAATATTAAATTAAGATTTCTTTACTGTTTTAATTTTTTATTATTTATATATGTTACCAACCCTTATAAAAACCACCCCTTGCAAAAAAAATCGAACAATTATAGTTAAAAAAAATTTTTTACTTCAAAATATACGCGTGTGAATAGATATAAATACGTTTGTGCCTAAAATATAGCTATAATGTGTATTCATCAATGCTTCAATATACGTGATCTGATATCTGCAAAAATATTTGATTGGATTTTTACCCATAACTCGCTTGGTTTTTATGCTATCAAGCCCTTCAAAAAAACCATTTTGTAGGTTTTTTCAAGGTGTATAAGATCAAATAAGTTAAATTTTCTTTCAGCCCTTATTTTTGTAAGGGTTTGAGCTGAAAGGGATTGAACAAATTGCTATTTACGAACATAAGCAAATTTTAAACGGCCATATACTTAATTTTTATCCTACAGAAAAAAAAATTATAAAAATTTCAAAAAAGCAAAACCTACAATTTTGTACTGTACAAAATTTTGCGTATCAAAAATAGTTCTTAAGTTATTTTGAAAAAAAACAATGTTTTCCGAAAATACAAAAATTCTCTTTTCACTTCAAGCTCATCTTTTTTCAAAACTAAG
Source organism: Anoplophora glabripennis (assembly GCF_000390285.2). Classification (NCBI taxonomy): domain Eukaryota; kingdom Metazoa; phylum Arthropoda; class Insecta; order Coleoptera; family Cerambycidae; genus Anoplophora; species Anoplophora glabripennis. Next base: position 575,132 of record NW_019416264.1, on the reverse strand, counting down.
CACTTTAAACCGGTCAAACTTCTAGAGTAGTGGTAACGATTATTTTCAATTGGGGTGGTAATAAAGGGGTGATTTTCACGTTCTTTGTCGCCGAAAACAATACGGACCAACTTTACTTTCGTCATAACTCGCTTAGCTTTGATGCTAGGGACATTTATAAAAAATAAAAATATAGGTTTTTTTCAAGCACTTTAAAAAGGTTACATGAGTATTCCCTGAAAAATGCATTGGTTTTTGGTTATTTCACGTTCAAACTTTCAATTTTGGCGTTTGACGAATAAGAACCAACCTTCAAGAAGCTATTACTCCGCTTGTATTGGGTCTACACACACCATAAATACACCATTCTTTTTGTTTTTTTATAAGCTACATTTTTTATAAGAATGATTTTTTTTTACTTTTTGCGTTATTCGCGAAAAACCGTATGAAAAAGTGTTTTTTTTTTTGTTAAAAAATTACACTTTCACTCGCGAATAAGTCGAAAAGTATTGACTTTCAGAAAAAACTTTACACATTGTATTTCTATAGCTTGTGATATCTCTGTAGTGTTCCCTATAACTAGTTTTCTTGATAATTTTCAATGGAGGTAATAAATATGTATAGAGTCTTCCAAAAATAAGTGTCAATATTTTAACCACGTATTTAACTAATCAAAATCAACAACTTTAGCTATATTTTCCCGTTTTTGTATTTTTGTCTTACTAAAATGAGTTAACGAACGTATGTAAACAATGTATGCGTATTTTTAAGGATGATATGTATCTAAAAACATTTCGTTCTGAATTTATTGGCACTACTCCTTTGATTTATTAACAGTGACTAAAGCAAGATAATAAAGTTTCTCGAATACATCCTATTTCTTCTAAATCCACCCACGAAACAGGAATGTTAATAAATATGGCCACTATGTCTACGATTGCATAGATCAATCCGAAAATTTATGTTAATAATCGACCAGATATTCATTTATTTTCAAAGTTCTGGCAATTTCAAATAAATTCTAACTAATCGTGCCTTTAAAATCGTTACGTAACATTTGTCGAGCATACCATTGTCCGTTGATGTAAAGCGTACAACAGATGTTAACTTAATTAAATTCCTTGACTGTAGAGCAATATTTAATTAGGACTATATAATTAATTACGGTAAAACAGGGATCCCCGTTACCAGTTTTTTTAATTGATTTGACATCTCATTCAATTCCGACCGTAGGGATACCAGAGTTACGCGTGTATAATTAAATCCAAATTAATAATTTGAATGATAAATGTATTGTCCGTAAATGTTTAGTATCTAACAAAAAGCTGGGATACGTTACATTTATTGGCCTTAAAAATAATAGGAACACTGCATGTTCTTTGTGGAGGAATATTCAACAAGTGACATTTTCTTTAGGAAAAGGAAATACAACTTTTAAAATGGTAATTAAAATTGTATCTTCGGCAGAAATGGAAATCTAGTTTTAAAATCCAGCCTAGTGAAATACAACTTTTTTCTTAGATGCAATTTTTATAATTAGAGTAAGTTCGGGTAAAAGTACGCCGCGGGGTAAAAGTCCGTTTTACAAATGACTGCGCCTCATAAAAATGACAGCTGCGCATATACGTCATACCGGCAGAACAACCGACCCGATGCTACTTTATGGTATTTAGTTGAGTTTTGAGTGCTAAGGAGATCAGCCATGCGGTAAGTTTCATAAATCATATGTTCAATCTAATTTTTTACCTCATCGATGCGGACTTTTACCCCTTTGTTTATTGTTTCAGAGTCTATAAACGAAAAACAAACCGAAAACCGATTACGGAAGCAATGCTTCAAGAAATTCAGCGAAGAACAGCAAATGGGGAATCAGTGAGAGCTATAGCAAGAGATTTTCAAGTGGACGAGTCATCTATAAGAGCACGTCTAAAACGTGGTTATGGAGTGGAATCTCTAGGGCGCTTCAAAAAAATTTTTAGCGATGAACAAGGGCAAGAACTAGCTGAACACTGCAAGCAAATGGATCAAAGGTTCTACGGTGTAACGAGAAAAATGTTTAGAAAAATGGGTTATGAGTTTGCAGAGGCGAATCGTATTCATCATAAATTCAATACCCGAACAAAATTAGCCGGAAAAGACTGGACGCAGTCTTTTTTTAAAAAACATAATTTATCACTAAGAACACCTCAAAAAACCAGCATAGGCAGGATTATGGGGTTCAATAAGATACAGGTTGAAAAATTTTATGATAATTTGACAAAGCTCATGTATGATTATGGCTTCCCTCCAACCAGGGTTTATAATATGGACGAAAGCGGTATAACCACCGTTCCAAACAAAATTCCAAAAGTAATTGCTGCTAAAGGAAAGCGTATGGTAAACAAAGTTACATCAGCTGAAAGAGGACAATTAATTACCACAGTATGCTGCTTTAGTGCTAGTGGCCATTATATACCACCGGCATTAATATTCCCACGGAAACGAACAAAAACTGGTCTTATGAATGGTGCACCTCCTGATTCGATACTTTTTGTCAGTGATTCGGGATACATAAACTCACAGCTTTTTGTTGAATATTTGAGGCATTTTCAGAAACACGTGAAAGCTGCTAATGAAAGCCCGGTATTATTGATCCTCGACAACCATTCTTCACATTGTAGCCTTGATGCTGTCCTATTTTGTAGAGAAAACAACATACATCTCTTAAGTATTCCGCCACATTCCAGTCACCGAACACAACCTTTGGATATGTGCTTTTTTAAAGCATTAAAGGACTATTATGGTGAATACTGCGATCAATGGTTAGTAAATCACCCTGGTCGTAAAATAACCCAAGACAATATAGCCGAAATATTTGGACAAGCTTATAATAAAGTATGCACTGTTGAGAAAGCTGTAAATGCGTTTAGAATGTGTGGAATTGTGCCTGTAAACAAGTTTCTTTTTACCGAGGAGGATTTCCTACCAGCAACGGTAACGGATCAGAGTGTTCCACAAGAAACAAGGCGTAACCAACAAGTGGAAGTCCAAGACACCTCTTCTTCAAGTGACGATGATATCCCTTTACAACAGCTGGTGAAGTCCAAAAAACGATTTGTGCATGCTCCAAATGTTGATGTGTCTCAAAATTCGACTCCATCTAGCCAAAACCCCGGTCCCAGTAATTCTACCGAAAATCCAGATAGCCCTGAAGCATCTACGTCACAAATTCACAGCCCCCAGCCATCTACCTCAAAATCTATTTACAAGTCTCCCAAGGAACTATTTCCCTATCCAAAAATTTCACAAGAACGAAAACGCAATGTAAGAAGTAAAAAATCCACAATTCTCACATCTACACCTAATAAAGAAGAGTTAGAAAATGAACAGCAAACTAAACTAGAAAAGCAAAGAACAATCAAAGCAAGAAATCTAATAAAGAAAGGAAAAAGGACGTTAGCAGAATTAAATGATAAGAATCAAACTATAAATATTCAAATGACAAGAGATATTTCTTGCCCGGCGTGCGGGGAAATTTATGCAGAACCTCCAGTTGAAGACTGGATTCAGTGTTCCAGGTGCTCCTCATGGTGGCATGAAAATTGTTCGAATTATGAAGGCGGCCTATTTTTGTGCGACTTATGCTCAGACTGAATAAATTTGATTTGTCTTACTTAAATTTGAAAAAATGTGAAAGGAAACTATATGCGGACTGTTGTCCGCAGTCGTGCGGATTTTTACCCCATATATTGGGGCAAAAGTCCGATTTGGCAATTTCCTCAATTTTCTTTAAAAAAATGTTTGTACTTAGAAATTAAACTTTTCGATCCCGGAATTCTGTAAACAAATGTTAGCATAATTTAATAAAGAATAATAATACAATTTTGTCAAAAATTTGCCGTTCTGCAACATTTAATACATTAGGCGCGTACTTTTACCCGAACTTACTCTATGTTTTCCCCAAGTTTAAAAATTTTATAACATACTTACCCAAAAAGTATGTTTGATTAGAAGACATGACTTACCTAGAAAAAAAAGAAAAGAGTAATTAATTTAAAAATGCTTATATGCAACATGTTGCATAGTCCGGGAAATTATTTCTTTTAATAAAAACATTGAGTACATTTTGAACTAAAATAATTTATTTCCATTAGAAGTGGAATTGTGCGAGAAACTACATGATAATCTTTAGTTAATTCAATTATACCTATTTAACTGTAATAGACAAGTAAGTGCATTTAATTGGAAATACACATTTAAAGCAACACCTGCAGGTTTATCATGCCTATGTGTTCTCTGTTGTATCGGATAAGGTCTCCAGTACAATATATAGCTTTAACTAAATTGCTTTAATTAAATTCTTAGATATACTGATTAAGAAACTATGACTATAAGCTGTAGAAATACTCACATAATTTACACAGTACATAGATTCTTTCACTTGCAGAAAAAATCTAAATAATTTATGTTGCAGATGAGACAAGATATAATAAAAGAGATTTTCTATTTCTAAAGAAGCTATTAGAGTGAAGTACAAGTTGAAATATCTCTTAGTATAAAAATTCACTACTCTGTCTTCTGACCTAAAAAGTGAACAAGTCAAGCAGAGCTAAAGGCAGGCGAGTCATACAAAATCATATACAGGATGATTCCTAACTTATCCAAAAAAATTTGGGAATAGATGCGGCATGAGGGATGGAGTAAATATTGTAAAAAAAATTATTGTAAAATCCTTATAGTTTCCGAGAAAAAAAATATTGAAGTTGTAGTGCTTTCAACCATTACATAGCTGGACAACTATAGTCTCTAGTGTCATTCGCAATACGCGTGGAGAGCCACGTGGCCTCAGCGTTGCGATAGTGTTTACAAAAGTTTTTTAGTAGTTAGTGTCATAAATGGCTTGCGTGTATAGCAACTTGGAGTTCATGGATATCGTTTTAATTTATGGTGAAGCAAGACAACATTTGTATTATGGTGAAGCATTTGTGTTATGGCGAAGTAAGACACCATTTTTGTTAGTTCGTAGAAACTGAGTAAGACGGTCCCAAATGTATTTACAATTCGGTGGACAAAGTTTTGAATAGATGTTGTAACATCAGATATGTCAAACTATTTTATTATTTAAAACCACAAATTAATTTTATTAATTAATAATAACAATAGCGGCAAAAGCAGTCGAGTTTGCTGATATAAAATGGGCGCTATAAAATTCTATTTATTTCTTTCCTTGCGAAATTCTTTCAGTTTTTGTCCGTTTTATCACACTGCCGCCATGCCCGTCGCATTGTGCGATGTCAGGTTTTACAGTGGACCAGTTTCCACTGCCGTGCAGAAGTGTGTATTTAAATCATTTTCGAATTGCCCTTTTCGACTTTTTCTCTACAAAAAATTTTTTTTGATAAGTTCTGAATCACCCGGTATAGTCTAATGTAGAGTTATTTGGATGGCAAAATGATGTAATTCTAGTTTTGAACATGAGGTCATTGGGGCAACGAAAATGCGATTATTTAGCCAGAGCAGGCACATCTACAGTTCCCAAACACAGGAAACACCTTTCTGAATATTCACACAATTGTGTCTAAAATCGATGTCAAACATTCATTGTTCTTGTGTCAATCTTGAAAAATTTGAAAAAATCTACAATTTGGTAATAATTTCAAATTATAAATATAATCACAATGTAAATGTGCAATTTTCACAGAATTTGTTCCTGTTTTTTTCTGTGCAGCGAAGCGAAGAAGTTTTTAAAAGAACTACTGATGAACATTTAAGTAATATTGGACTGACAGAAGGTCATTTGTGTAGGTTCTACCAAAAAAGGAGAACAGACCAAAGGCTGCGTATTATGCAGGTGTAAAGACCTAATAAAAGTACCAAAAATTGTCAAAGGTATCAAAACTGTGAAGCCTAATTAACATGTTAAAATTGAATTGAATTCGCATTAATAGATATACGAATTGTAGTAGTAGAGAAGGATGATGTACCTGTTTCACAATCTACCCAATGATGCAGATGATAATAACAAAACAGTCAAAATATTTTGGCAGATTTATTCGTTGTAAAGAATAAAAGACGTTGGGACAAATTTTATCAAACTGAACAGACAATGTAGTCGAGAACAGGTCAAAAAAAATAACGATTGGGCTTCGTGACTAGATCAACGTTTCGATTTATTCCAAACCTATCTCAGGGTTAATGAGAAAAAAATCATTGTCAAAGAAACTGAATGATGCATACGCTTTATATAGTTAATATAGGAAAATTTGTGTGGTAAAGAAGCATCTCTGAATTTATTAGGTATTTCTTCTTCTTATTCTCGACTACATACTACTTCCTAAAGTATTTTAAATGGAACGAAATTATTTTGTGAGTTTTATAACAAATCATTTTATTGTGTAGTCTGATACTACTACTACTTTCTGGAAAATACTATTTGGACCTTTAAAGAGATTAAATGTAAAAATAACTCATGATTAATTTGTAGGAGTACCACTGAAATAGAGATCTTAAAAAAGATATCGTTTCCGCATCCCATCTGAATAATTCATCGCATCTAGGATATAATGTAGCACAGAGGTAACGTAATTATGCTACATTTACATGTGGCCACAGAAGGGAAATAACAACAAACGGTCCTGAATGCCAAATTCATTTCCGGTTACAGTTACACAACTTCACGTTGTAAGCCCATATATGCTAATGTCTCCTAAGTGACTTTTGAGTGTACCTAGTATTATGATAATATTCACGGGAAATGATAGCCAGTGCGTATATGAATAAATTGACAAGATCTTTTTAGAGACACGCGCCCAGATGGATTTCGGTTCTTTCACGAATAGCATTGACCCTGTTTTTAAAAATAAAAATATGCATTTAAATTTAGACGAGTTTTCAGTAATTCATTTTGAAAAGACAAACTGCTGCTTTTATTTATTTAACAATTATTAAAGACCTACTTATATATTTTGAAACCAAAAAAAAGTTCACATTTCGTCTTTATTGTCTGATTCGTCAACTATTTGTTTTATTCCTAATAAAAGTTACTGTCGAGGCACTTTATTGAGAATTTTTTTATGAAGGCCGTTCCCTACATTCACAAGAAGTTACTGTTTTAAGAATTAATGAATCATGGCTATTTTCAACCGAAACTTCGGACTGACTGTTACATTTAGACACAAGCTGCATGGCAATTAATTAATTCATAATAGGATGCTCGATTTTAGCCAAGTCGAGGAACCAGACGTTGTCAAAAGCATAAGAAATTTCATTTCATTTCACAATGGTGATCTGATTTCTTTTAAGAAGGAATTATTTTTAGCTCGGTTTTAAAAACGGAAACTTTCTCTGAAGTTTGGAAGGGATCTAAAGATCCTATTAAAAAAATGGCGATAAGAAAGAACGAAAAGGAATATTCAATTATCATATTATTTATTTGCAATTTCAGTGAAGTATTCAAATCATTCATACATGGTCGCTTATATGAGCTTGTTGAGTAAATTGTAGATACTAATCAATAAGGTTTTATAAGGATCAGATCAACAACAAATAATCTAGTGTACGTTACAGATTATATCTCTAGAATGCTAGACAATCACGGTCAAGTCCACGTTATACGGGGTGTTTACTAAATACTGTCCGTAACTTCACGACACAATTTCTTAAGGTATTTAAAGAAAAAAGTTCACTGTATGTTCAATGCTGAAGATTAAAAAATATAGGTATATTAATATTTGAAATAAAGCTTGACCAGCTCGCAGTCCCGATATGAATCCTTGCGACATTTATGTATAGGGTCACCTCAAGTCTCTTGTGTATAAGACACCTGTACTAGATGAAGACGAGTTACGAAATCAAATAATTCAAAGTTGTGATGTCATACAAAATTCTCCAGGAATTTTTGAACGAGTGGGTCAATGATTGGGAAACGATTGAAATCGTGCGTTTTATCAGAAGGTGGCCATTTTCAACATCTGCTTTGATTTTGTGTCGAAACTGATTATTTCTATGATTGTTGTTTGTAGTTGCCGGCCATTTTTCTAAGAATATGTTAGTAATATTATTATTAGGCAAAAAATTCAAGACACCTTTTTTTGTTGTAAAATGTTAGGCGAGGCCGAAAATAATAAAAAATTTTAAAAATCCATTGGCGATGTACATTTTATGAAGAAAACGTCGACTGACTCACGCCTAACTACGCCACTGGCGGCGATAAAAATTGACTATATACTAAAAATGCACCTATTTAGCAACGTACAATAACTGCCAAAATTTAACAACCCATCATTGACTGTTCCGAATTTATTTCAAATATTTTTTAAAATTTTCAGCACCCTGTATCTGGGAATCTATGCGGTTCCGGCCACATGTTTATAGGCACTTTTATCGTTAAATATCATAAGAAATTGTATTTTGAAGTTACCGACCGTACTTAGGAAACATCCTTTTTATACAGATTTTTCTAAAACGTTCAATAGGTTAAATCATAAAATTATGTTAAATAGGTTCAATGAATAAGGCGTCTCTACACAACTTCTGAATTTATTTATATCGTACTTATTTTGAAATACAACATATATCAGCATCGAGTATTAAAATCAGAAAATGCGAAGATGTCTGCAGTTCTCCAGGGTTCCATTTTAAGATCACTATTGTTTAATGTATTAGTAAATAATATTACTCAATATTTACATGTTTCTTAATCCATGCAAATGAATGGTATTGAACTGTTTATTAAAATCGACTACGTCGATAATATGGAGCTCTTCTCATTACGTTCTTTACCTTTACAAATCATCTTTATCTCATTTATAGTTGGGGCTTGAAATGGTTACAACCTGTTAATTACTTTGTACTGTGTAAATGATGCGTAATGCATATGTTCATAAATAACCCTTATTAAATTACACAATAATTGAAGACCATAACCTAAATACTGGATCACAGTACAACGGCTTTGGCATTACCAACACAGAGTAATACAGTTGTAGAGTGTCTATGTACCCAAAATTGTAAGAACATGATTTGTGATACATAGATTTGTCCGCATCTTGAGTCTGCTGTAACTGTATGGTCTCCTGTTCCAAAGCAAGACATTCTGCAATCAGAATGGCGCCCAAACGGTTTGGTTTAAGCATCTTCCTTACGAAATCGCACGCCTAAATCTGCAGTTTCTGGAGGATATAAGAATACGTGGTGCTCTCATAATGACATACAAGGTTCTCCGCGATAAAATCAGATGAAATCATCATCCCCAACAGAGACTACTAAGTCATGATTTAAAATAAAAGAAGGATTACTTTCATACCCGTACAAGACAGTATGCTTCGCCGAACCATGTGTTTGACATGTAGAATTCACTACCAAACAATGTGATATAAGCAGCTTTGATCAATTCCTTCAAATCTAGACTTGATTGTTATCTAAATTGGAAATAGTAAAGATTTTATTGATTCAACCCCCATACAATTATTTTATTAGATCCCGACAGATCACGCTTCACTATTCTGATATTTTCTGTATGCAGGGTATAAGAAAATTCTTGAGATATGTATAATTTAGAATTGAGGGATGATATTCTTTTGCTATAAGTCCTTGAAAACACTCCGTCATATGAAGTTATTAATTGCATATACGATTGTCCTAAATATTTAGAACTTTTTAATTTCCATGACATCCGAGATAGTCTACATCATCCGCATGTACCTCTCAAAAGCTAATACTAATTTATGACTGTAGCTCCAATTCATTGTAACGATATTCAACGTAACAATATATTTTTTTTGTTAGTACAATCATATTTTATGCATCTTGTTCTTTTTTAATGTAAACTTTTACCCGTTTCAATTTCGTATAAATTTAAAAAATAATAATAAGTACTGTACAATAAGTTTAATGGTATAACCCAGGCAAATATGTGTCATTTATCTCTGAGAGAACTACTCAGATCTAGAATTTAGATAGAATTGTCACCAACAATAAAATTCAGCTATAAAATAACTGGCGTTGGCTTAACTTGTGAAATACATGCTACCAACAAAAAAATGGGACTCGTATTTGACAGTGCCTTGATACACAACATGACATTTTATTACGTTATTATCAGGAATAATTAATTTGCTTTATTTATGGCTATGTTTACTCCGGACACATTATTAAAATAAACGGTACCAATAAAGACACAATAATCAATGATATGTGTGAAAAATTTCACAATAAAAACAATGATAAATTAATTCAAAGAAAGTATTGTCCGATAACTGTTATCGTCGCAACTGGGTTTATTAATATTATGTATCAAATTAGGTACTTGAACGAATAATTAGTTTTGAATTATGTCTGGCGCAGTATATAAACATTTTTATGGTGCTTTAGACCAGTCACCTAGACCACCAGGTTTAAGGGCGATAGAAGCTACACACAACGATGAAGACCCAACTAAAATAATTCCATAATGGTATTTTCGATAATTACTATTTAAAAATATAAAAAATATAAAGAACTTTTAACTAGTTGTAAGTAATACAGTCTAATGAATAAAAAATCATAAAATACCTTAAAGTCTGCTCTTACTTTGTATTTTTTTTTTTGTATTTAATTTCCGTTGATTATTTTCATTATTTCGTTATACAAGTTAATCGGACATTATCTTGCAGCCTCTGAAAGTTGCTTTCCAAATATCACAGACTTTCCCTATGTTTATTTAAAACTTTTTCAATCTGACATAATTTTACAGTAAGAAAGTCAACAGGTTGCACCCTCTAGGAAAAAAATGAATTTAAAAATTATGTTTGATGGCACAAAAGTACCTATTCTAAAACCAGTAAAAAATGCGAGCGCAAGTAGATAATATTTAATCAAACATAATAACTAAACTCTCTTTCTTTACTCTTCAATTGCAAAGAGGATCTACTAAAGTAAGCGTGTCAACTTTAATTTTGATTATTTCAGAATCTATCGTAAATACCATTTTCTTTCACCGTGCTTATGTTTTTTTTAAATATGGTGGCCCTTAAGAATTACTGACAATAAAAAGGGTGGTTTATTTTAAGGAAAAAATTTGATATGAAGTTATCCCTTAAACGTCTTCGAGATATGTAAAAGATTTTGAAATCACAAATACACAAATACCTCGAAAAATGTGTGTGACGATTAATAAAACTTCAGCTTACCGGTTAACAGTAAATTATCACTAGATTATTATACAATTATATCAACCAGTGGCAGAAATATTTCCAATACAGGTTTTTTGCGCCACTGTGTATTATTTAAATTCGATAAGTTTATTTAACTTCTATATTAGTGAAATATAAGTAAAAAAAAATCATTCAGACTTTCTTAAAGGATCGGAAAGGCCAAGTTTCTACGTCACTGTATTTTAGGGACTTCCAATGACCATATGAAATAATGAAAACTACACCAAAACAAACTACAACAAAATATAAATTTGATGAAACTGAGTTTTGGAAGCACTTTTTCATTTAGTTTTGTATGTGGTATGTATGTGCATTTTTTAATTTGCTTTGAAAATACTATAACTCAAAAATTACACGTTTTTTTCGAAATAAGTACAAATCAATTAGAATGACTGAATTTCAAAAATTTTCAGTGGCGTTAAAATTGTGGGTTGTTAATAAGAGTGTGTTCGGGTATTTCCGCCAATTTGAAAAACTTGTTCCCATATTAATTTAGCCATACCCATAATATACAGGTCTGGTCGAACTAAACGTGGAGGTGGTAGAAATTTATACGCCCAGTTGAAGAATGCGAGAGCGGGCAAACGGCGCACAAACACAGCCCCACTGAGCAACTGGGCTATAAATTTCAGTTGTTGACAAATTGCCTAGCAGTGCAGTGCAACAATGCGGAATTATTTTATTGTTGATTAGTGTATTTAATAACTTTTCTAACCTAAACTATCAACATTTCCTCATCCTTTCCTGTCAAGGATATGTCCATACCTTCCCGTTGGTTCTTGCCGAGCATTAATATAAATGTAAATGTTTTTTGATATGTCATAACCAAAATTTAACACCAATATAATAAACTTGTTTGAGGACATAACTAATTAAAATATGTTGGCCAAATGAACATACAATAGACATTTTCTACACATTATATACAAATTATTATTTTTTACCTTTAGCAGAAAACTTTTGTAGGGACGCCTATGAAACACATTAAATTTTATTGCTAGGCGTTCTTATACATGTTCAACTGACTTGCGAAAGATTATATATAGGTACTTTATGTAGTGTATATTAGGTTAGTGTAAAATAAACAAACGCAAACAAAAAATACAAGTTTATGACAAATTATATACTTCTTTAAAAACACACTACTTACACATTGTTATATTTTAATAATATAAAATTATTTATTAATTTTAACTGTATATGGCAGTTCCAAAATATCTACGCTTTGTAATATTATTCTAGTTAAAAATAAGTGAATCAATCTTCCAGTGAGTCGCATATTATTATTTCAACCACACATTTATCTTCATCTACCAATAGACCGATTATCCAATTGGTAAAACAATAAAACTAAGTGTCTCTACACCGAATACTTACAGGCCCGTACCAACCAAATGGAATCAATAAATCAATGTTTAAGCTAATAAAAGTCCCCCTTCCCGCCCAATTTGTGGGTTAAGATTAAGCCCTTCATACGCTCTCGACGCCGCCTAACTTCATCGAACTTCCAGAGTTTAAGTTAGAATCAAATTTTGCTTTTGCCACGTTCCTGAAGACTGTAATAAATAACGCTTATAAAATAACACAGTCCTGGGAATAGCACCCTGCTGACAGATTAAATTTGAATAGATAACTTTCGTTTTATGTGTTGAAGCCATTTTATATACCATTTTTCCCACTTTTCTTCTCGGGAATAAATTAAGATTTAAAGACGATTTTCCTTCGACATACGAACATAAATGTATGTTGTTAGAGGCATTCGTTAATCTCGATCGCAAGGCGTTAAAACATTTTCTTTTAATGAAATATTTCAATTAGATTCTACGAAGTTTAATACCAAACGATAAAAATTAGCTGAAAAATTTATAATCGAGCCAAACAATTTAAGGGATAACGCCACTCTAGAGGTTGGAAAGAAGGTAATTTTCATAAATTTTCAAGGAAAACTCGGTAGGTACAAGATATAGTCTCAGGAACAAAAAGGCTTTATTATATATGTCTTCAGGTAGTATTATGAATTTTTTCAAACAAATTGGATTCAAAATGGCGGCTGTAGGTGATGGCAAGCAACTACATTATTTTTTCAGAGGGCTGTATGATCGGAAAGGTTTCATATTTACGAATGATCCTGGAACGAAATCACAAAAATTTTCTGATATTATAATACACTAAAGGCTAGGGAAAAAATTAAAAAATTGTGGATTTTGTGAACATTGAAAAGAACGGTATTGAAAAAAGACGAACAATTTTGAATTAAATTGTTAATAATCATGAAGATTGTTAATCAATCGAAAAACCCCTAAGATGTTCACTGAGCTATGTTATTGTGAAGCTCTGTACAATATTTGCAAGTCGATTCGTTGGAAACTTTTTGAGTTATATTTCCGGCCTATTAAAAAAGTGGCTTCTCTTTTTTAAAGTTTTTGTTGCCATTCGGCATAAAAAAATTCATTATTTGTATACCTTTAGCCAGCGTTGGGTGTACCATATAATTGGCCTGCTATATTGACATTTTCTTCATCCTCTTCTTTTCAGGTTTATCCGAGACCTAATCTGGCCTCTATAATAGCTAACTATCGCGGCCATTATAACAGTTACACTACTGCAAGGCAGGTCTCTGCAAGTGCTTGCTCTGTACCTCGAAAAAATTCGTGTTCCCGATTTTTCTCCCACCTAAAACTTTTTTCCTATATTCTTCACATGATAAAGCATTGTTTAACCATATATCCGAAAATCGATTTTTTCAAAATTCCAGAGTTTCGTTACCACTTGATGAAAAAGAAATATCATCAATATCGTTTATCATTCAGTGTATTCCATCCATGACTCTAACGTTAATTTAATAAACTGTATTCAGTATCTGGTAGAATCATAAGTAGAGGTCGGGACTCGGTCGGATGATCATAGCCGTCGTGTCGGCCTTTCGCTACAGCGCACCATCCGAAACCGGTAATAACGGCAGTTATTGCCTTCGTGTTTGCTTCATGTAAACGTGTTTTTATTTATTTTTATTTATACTATCTGGTTGTTTATATGTTTACCCCGAGCTTTAATCATAAGCTCGAGACTTACAAATTGCTTAACTTGTTAAAATCTACCTTTACGAGGTAATTTACTTTATATATCCTGTAAATTATAATCATATTGTTAAACATGTGTTGAAATTTTACAACACTGTGTTCACCTTTAATAAGTTTTCTAAATTATATATCTGTAACTGTGGAGACCATGTGCTAATCGAATCCATTTTTCCTTTTTTACATATCTATCCCTCGTTTTAGTGTACCAGAAAACTATTTACAGTAGAAAACTATTTACGACACCACGAAACATTATTTTTGCTAAAAATACTCTAAAAAACAGTTTTCTCAGTTTAGAACTTTAAGTAGTTGGCAATTTACATAGTTGATTTTTAACCATAGTCAAATAATTTAATTAATTACTATAACTAATATTTAATTACTTTAAAATAAAGTAATTTTTACTGGTAAAACTATATTATTGCTGTTTTTAAAGAGTTAAATTCTTTCAAATTTACTATTTATAGTTTAGCAGCATTTAGTGTAGATTTTTTTCAATTTGTTAATATAACCGCATGCATACTGAAACTTTAATGTTGTAGATTAGTTAATAAAACGAGAGAACTCAGATCACTGGCGGAACTTCTCCAACAAACCTCTGTATTTGTGATCCTAGATCTGTACTATCTGACTGTATATTAATCACACTCAAAGGCAAGACTGTAAAAAATCGGTGTGAGTGAAACCAAGAAAGACTCGGAGGGAATCAATTGAGTAAAATTATTGAGTACATTTTCACTCAATATTGGACATTTTGATCATTTTACTCATTAATGGTTATATTTATACCAAAACTGAGTACTTTCACTCAAATATAGGTACTCCTTAAATAAAGTCTTTACGTAAACTCGTATTTAATGCACTTGTACCTAAATCAGAGTAAATATCCCCGTTACTGAGCGAATTTAAATGTATATTAATTTCGAGTAATTTGAATGGCGCCGTGAAGATGGTACAACTTACATATTGCTTCTGTAATCTCGACCACAGTTGATAGGGGCCCGTTAGATGCTACAGGAAAACGCGATCGCCAGGAGAACAGGCCTCAGCCGGTGGCGGCGGGTCTCATCAGGCAGGTCTCAGCCAGGACATGAGGAGGCCCCGCGAGGTGAATTAATTTCAACACTGTATATCCTAATTAATCATTTATGAGCGATTTATGTTTGTACTCAATATTAAGTTAATTAAAAACCTAGCCTGAATAAAAAATGACTCAATCATAGTTAAATTTAAATCATATTAGAGAAAAAAGTCAACTCAAAATTGGTTTTATATACTTAGAATAGAATCAAAAGTTGCTCAATTAACAATTAGCAGTAACTCGGATTTGAGTAAACTCTCACTCATTTCTAATTCAATAGTTTCACTCAGTTGTAGGTACTCATACTAATAGAGTGAAAACTTCACCAATCGGGCGTGAACAGATTGATACATTATTAAGTAAAATTGAGAAATTGATTGAGCGATTTATCCCCCATTCCCCACCTACATGAATCAAGGAGCGTTAGAGGAAATATTTGTTTCTAAATTTTTGCTGACGCCCAAGAATATATCAATTTTTTTTAGTTTCCTGTAATGTTGCCTAATTGATCGCATTCCTGCTGAAATCAGAGTTAAGACTGAATCACGACCCTCTGTCGCTAAAATTCGGAAAATTAGCAAGAAATAAAAGGTTTTAGATGAATGGATTCTTGCTCAAACTGCTATATATATGTTTTCGAAAATTGGTTATTGATATCTAAGGAATATAGGTATTCAATGAAATGGTTTTTGAAACAGAAAATGACTTATTTGGCCTCTTTCCAATATACGGAGGGAGAGTAAGCGTTCTGTTGGAAGACATTATACAATTTACTGTTGTTTCGTGACAAAAATTAGATATTGGTTGCTGCTTTGTTTCATCACATAACTATTTCCGTGACACATGATTGTAAGATACATATTGCCTCTTCATTCCCTATTTCCCTTTATTATTTTCAAATTATGATTCTATTTCACACAACGTTGTGTTCAGTTTTATTTGTTATTGGTTTGTATTCTAATTTTATGTCAAAATCAATTTCTGGGATTATTTAACCTTATTGAAACATCAACAATTTGTATGATCATTCAAAAACACTGTACACATCTTAAGTGCAATTCCTTTTAATTATTTTTCATTCCAAAAGGTCAAGAGCTTCTACAAAAACATATTAACATAAAAAGTATTATTTTCATTCACATTATACGAGTACATATTCTCTGCGTCTTACGAAGAGTTTGTATTCCCGTGGCTGCACGGTCAAATACATTCTAGGTGTTTTCTAATAGACGCGTTTACTTCGCTGTGATCTGAAACAATAACGCACGATTTCCGAACAAAGACCTTAACAGTCGTTTAAGGCGACGTAACTCTTAAATAAATTAACAGTACAACGCCGCATTGGAATTCTTCGGATGTGTGAGCGTATCTTCGGCGTTTCGGCTTGCCTGAAATAACAATCAGGCCCTTCCGTCGCCTAATTTGAATACACGGATTACGACGAGTTCGTTTGATTCACCTTCTGAATACGAATTATGATTTAAGTCAACAAGATGAGGCAGCAAGAGCTAGAGACAATATTGATATTGGCCGTTGGCCCGCGAAAGATCCGTGGTGGCAATCATAGTCAAGCTGAGAGGTGACAAGACAACCTATTTCTCGTGCGACACCAGGAAAGTGAGTAAAATAATGTTGTCATTAGTTAGAAGTACACTACTTGTATAACCTCATCAGAATTCCTGAAAATTCATGTCAATAAATTATAAAAAGGTTATAAGAGACATTTCAGGAGTTTGAAAAACTTCGCGTGCACTGTGAAAAATGCTCAATATTGAGTGAAAATGTACTCAATAATTTCACTCAATGGATTCATTTCGTACCTTTAATGCTTTCACTCACACCCGTCTTTTTACAGTGTATGCTCCCTTCACTATATTTCTTCTAGTATCTTCATTGTTATTTAATAACAAAAAGTTGCATTGCGCCAGGAAACGTAAAAATGACTTCTGAGTAGTAAACGGTATATACACCTAGTTACCTACTATAGAGAAAAAAAATTGTTGAAATTGTGCATGATTGTACTTCAGGCAAGAATTTTTATACAATTTTTTCTATATTGTGTGAAATTCGATTTTTACTTTTAAAAAATATGTTCACCCCCTAAAGTAAACCCAATTGGTTGATACATTTTTGGTAAAATTATGATTTATTTTAAAATTAATTATTTATTACAACAAAATAAAACATATTAATTAATAGAAATTATTTATTGTAAAAAAAAAATAATGAAAAAAATGTTTGTGTCTTAAGCTAAAGATATAAGAGATGTTTTTATGGAACCTAACAAAGGAACATCATCAAGTTTTACTCATACCTAGATTGTTTTACAACGAAAATTTGACCTCTTTGACGTCTGTAACTGAAAAAAAAATAAAAAATCGTAAATTCTGCAATTCAGAAAACGAAGAAGTTAAATTCCTAAATTAATGAATGCTTTGCTTTAAATAGTCTTCATCTACTTTTATAATACAGAGTGTATCTAAATAACACCGAAAAAATTCAAGGGGCGATTCTCCGATGAAAATTAATAGGGGTCTTTGGTATAAAATTTTTTGAAAAAACCCTTCCCTGAAAAGTTACGCCCCTCCTAAAATTACAAAAAAAAATTGTTTTTCTTTTTTATCTTCCATGTACATCAAGCTAAAGAAACCAAACTTGGTGAACATTATCTGTCAATAAAACTACACTTTTTGAATTTTTTTCAACCCTGAACTATTTTTGTAAGGGGTTGAAATAATCAACCCCTATGACATTTTTTCTTATAATTTTTTTTTCGATAAAATTTTTTCCTTTTAAAAAATATGTCTAAAAAACCCCATTCATTTACTAACTTTTTGATCTCTTCAAGTTTCTTCGAAAAGTTAAGGATTTATGACAAAAAAAAAAAAATGTATTGTAATGTATTTTTAAAAAGATGAGCTGTTTAACGCGAGTGTATTTTGCCGAAAGATCTAGTGGCCTGTTCTTTACAATGGAATCCGTAGAAACAAATGTCAATGTCATTTATTGTTACTGTTTCTTACTATTTCACAAGTTTCATGATTTTGTGTAGAAAATATTAGTTAATAAACCGAAAATATGGTTAACTATTCGAATTTAGAAATGGCAGATATGCATTTTACATATGGGTATGCTAACGGTAATGCATTGGAAGCGCAAAGACTTTATGCTGAACAGTACCCAGAGCGTAGATTACCCCACCATACTACGTTCACAAATATTCACCAACGCTTGCGGGAACTTGGAAAATTTGAAAAGAGAAGTCATGACTGTGGCCGTAGCCGAGAAGTTAGAACTGAAGCTGTCGATGAAGCCGTACTTAATTTAATTGAGGAATCCCCAGAAACTAGTACCAGGAAAATAGCTCGTGTCCTAAATGTAAGCCATTCGGTAGTTTTTAGAATTTTAAAAGAACAACAGTTATATCCCTATCATCTCCAACGGGTGCAGTCGTTACTGATTCGAGATTTTTTACCACGTGTGGTTTTTTGTCAATGGCTTATTAATATGATCGGCCAAGCGCCGCAGTTCTTAAGAAATATTTTATTTACTGACGAGGCGAATTTCTCAAGAGACTGTATTAGAAATTTTCGTAACAATCATATTTGGGCTGAGGAAAATCCTCATGACTTTTTTGAAGGAAATCATCAGTATCAATTTTCATTAAATGTGTGGCTCGGAATTATCGACGATCATTTAATTGGTCCCTATTTTCTTCCACGACGATTAGATGGTGACTCATATTGTCATCTTCTCGAAGAATTACCTATTATTCTTGAAGAAGTTCCCATTCAAATTAGGCAACGTTTATGGTTTATGCACGACGGTGCACCAGCCCACTTTAGTATACGTGCAAGACGTCACTTGGATGAGGTGTATGCCAATCGATGGATAGGTCGAGGAGGATATGTAAATTGGCCAGCCCGCTCCCCTGACCTTAATCCTTTGGATTTTTGCATATGGGGATATCTGAAATCTTTGATCTACTCAAGGCCAGTTGAAGATATCAATGATTTGCGAAACCGCATTGTAGCAGGGTGTGAAACGATAAAAAATTCACCAGGAATATTTGAACGCATACGCAATTCTATGAGAACAAGAGTAGATGCTTGTATTGAAGCTGAAGGCAATCATTTTCAACATTTTTTGTAGATTGTATTGTCAATATCCGACAGATTTTTATTTTTTGTTACTGTTATAACATTATTCATCATTTGTTCACTTTTAGTCTAAGTTCCAAACTTCTTAGCCTAGTAGAATCATAGGTCAACTATTTGGTTGAGTGTTTTTTAATAAAATGTTATTTAATATGACAATAAATGACATTGACATTTGTTTCTACGGATTCCATTGTAAAGAACAGGCCACTAGATCTTTCGGCAAAATACACTCGCGTTAAACAGCTCATCTTTTTAAAAATACATTACAATACATTTATTTTTTTTTGTCATAAATCCTTAACTTTTCGAAGAAACTTGAAGAGATCAAAAAGTTAGTAAATGAATGGGGTTTTTTAGACATATTTTTTAAAAGGAAAAAATTTTATCGAAAAAAAAATTATAAGAAAAAATGTCATAGGGGTTGATTATTTCAACCCCTTACAAAAATAGTTCAGGGTTGAAAAAAATTCAAAAAGTGTAGTTTTATTGACAGATAATGTTCACCAAGTTTGGTTTCTTTAGCTTGATGTACGTGGAAGATAAAAAAGAAAAACAATTTTTTTTTGTAATTTTAGGAGGGGCGTAACTTTTCAGGGGAGGGTTTTTTCAAAAAATTTTATACCAAAGACCCCTATTAATTTTCATCGGAGAATCGCCCCTTTTTCGGTGTTATTTAGATACACCCTGTATAATAAAAAAAACTCTTTTCAAAACTTGGTAGGTAAATCATTAATAAGAAAATTGAACGAATTACTGGATGTTTAGTGTTAGAATGCACATTCCTCAAAATAGAAATTGTCCATTTATAAATTTAGAAAGGCGACATTCCATAACAAATCTACAGTTTCATTCCATTACCATTACCCAAAAGGAGTGTTTTTTCTCCCCCGAGTCTACAGTTTGGTGGGTCTATATCTTGGCTGTTTAAATCATGAGTGTTTAATTGTTATTACAGTGCGGTGAAACAACCGTAGCTTATTATACGAATTAAAACTAATAAATTCGAAATCAATCTATCTGTGATGATTCTACGAGCACTTACTAATGATATTAACTGTTTATTGACACTATGGGTATAATTCAATACTGGATGGGTCTTTAGTCCGCAGAATAGTTGTTTCCCATAATATCATTAAATAAAAAATCGTAGACTAGCTGTATTTGTAGAGAAGTAGGCTCCCTCTCCAAAGATATGGAAAACAGGAAGAATGTTAGCTTGAATTATTGTGAGAAATTAATGCCAATCGGCGTTTGACCATATTTAAATTAATAAGGTTTTCTAGGTCTCGCTTTTCTTGCACTGATCATACCAACTAAGTCTTTCTTTGCATTAAATACTGTTTGCTGAATAATATGCATCCCCTCTCCCATACAAATCTTATATGCTAACCTTTGCGATTAGTGGAAACATTACTATGACTTCTAAAGTTTCTTCCATAAGTTATTGTTTATTCGTTGTTACTCTTTGAAATTCCCTCGTATTTGCAACACGTAGTCAATTACATATATACTGATGTTATTGACATTATATTATTGTACACCTTAAAAAACGAATTATACTATTTTTTTGTAATAAAGGTAAGTACCTATTTCCTACCTTTTGTGATCAAAATAATTACCTACTTATTGTTAATTTCGATTGTATGTAATTGTTTCATATTTTGAAATATGTAATGGTTACATGAAAATAAGTCATTTATTATAATAATTAATTATTAAATCAACAATTTCATCCTCTGACAGTGTGATGTGAGAAATTAAATTTAAATTTACAATTCGATGAAAACAAAATGTGATTAAGCAGATTTTTTGCGTTAGATAAATTGTAAATTTAATTAATGTGCGTTTAATTCAGATTCATATTAATTTTGATTTGCCATGGCCGTCATATTTACCCGATATTTAATAAATGTCATTCAACCTGTTTAATCGAATATCAAAAAACAAACTGGTATAACATTACACAGTTTTTCACCAGTGTAAAATAAAATTACATTACACTAAAATATGTGTGTATAACAGATGTATTCTGGTATATTGTTATCCACTAATTTAAGGATTATTAAAAAAAACTTGGTTTGAAACGCTTGGTACATTTTGTAATGTTTAAACAATAAATATTTCGAGGATGATGAGATAAATGACAAAACTGTAATAAACAACAGCTCTTACAACATAAAGTTATGGTATACGGACATACTGATTACTTTGTTCATTATGATGCAAACACTTCATAAAATAATAAAATAAATAAACGTCAAATGAAGGACCTTTTTGATTTTAGTTAGTGATAGTGCATATCTCCTTAATAAAAATAAGTATTTTCCAAAATTATTATTTTAGTTAGTAATGTATAACTGCGTACACGCGTACATACATAGTTATAATTATTTTAAATATAGGTTTACTGAAAATTAATCACTTCATTGAATCAAATACAACGTCTTTTTTGAAGTCAAACGATGATTTAATAATAAATAGTAGGTATTGAAATAATTATTTTCTATCTCTTTTTGTTGATGGTAGGTATTGCGAAATACCTCCAGGATGAGCCGGTTGACTCATCGACTATGCAACTACTATTACTGCGTAACTATACTTTATAATACAGGGTGATTCACAACTTATCCAAAAAAATTTGGGAATAGATGCGGCATGAGAAATGGAGTCAATATTGTAAAAAAAAAATTTGTAAAATCCTTATAGTTTCTGAGAAAAAAAATATTGAAGTTATAGCACATTAAACCACTACATAGCTGGATAACTGTAGTCTCTAGCGTCATTCGCATTACGCGTGAAGAGCCATGTGACTCCTAATACTGAAATCCGTCGTTGCGGTAGTTTTTACCTGTTATCTGTGTTATTTACATCAGTTTTTTAGTAGTTAGTGTCAAAAATGGCTTGCGTGTATAGCAACTCAGAGTTGATGGATATCGTTTTAATTTATGGTGAAGCAAGACAACATTTGTATTATGGTGAAGTATTTGTGTTATGGTGAAGCAAGACATCATTTGTGTTAGTTCGTAGAAAGTGAGTAAGACGGACCCAAATGTGTTTACACGTGAGTGGATAAAATTTTGAACAATTGCTGTTGCAGCATCGGGTATGTCAAATGATTTTATTATTTAAAAACACAAATTAATTTTATTAATAATTAATAAAGGCAAAAGCATTTGAATTTGCCGATATAAAATAGGTGCGATAAAATTCTATTTACATATTTCTTTCCTTGCGAAAGTTTTTGTCTGTTTTTATCACACCGCCATGACGGTCGCATTGTGCTAGGTCAGGTTTTACACTGGACCAGTTTCCAGTGCCGTGCAGAAGTTTATTTTTAAATCAATTTCGAACTGACCTTTTTGATTTTTTCTTTACAAAATTGTATTTGTAAGGGTCCCCTGTACATCCAGAATTTTTTTTTGGATAAGTTCTGAATCACCCTGTATAATTTACCTTACATAATCGATTTAATGATAAAGTCTTTTAAACTTAAAATTATATTAATATTATACGCTGAGTTGATATGATACATTCAGTTATTTTCAGTGCTATATTTATCTAAAACCGAAATAAAAATCGACATTAAACTATTGCTATGTCCATAACGATCAAATAGTTGTAACTACCTACTACATATATAATGTTATGAGTGTCAAAATTGTAATACAATTTTTTTTGTATACGTTCCTATCAAAAAAATAGAACTGCAGTAAAATTTAAATGATTTACAGATAGAATAGTATAAGAAATACATTAATAGTATTCAGTTGCAATAGATTATTTGATTTTGCTATAACTACGGGCACTTCTAAAATCGCCTATGTTTCAAAGCCAGAAACCAATATTTTAAATACAAATATATACATGACAGATCGCTGCAATATTCGTAGCCATCCTGCAAAGAAGAAGATGGATCCATACAAAATTTCCGGATGTTTCGAATACGTCACCTGAAATACCAAAAACGACGCTATCGGTCTCCTACCAGGTCAGAGACCCTCGCTACACCATACTAAAGCCAAGCCGACAAGCGCAGTGCGCACTAGACGAAGGTCCAGAAATATACAAAATTTCGTGGATGTTTCGAAATTTCCGCATGATGCTCCTTGGTCGATGCCAGCGACGTTCAATGGTCCTGAACACGTTTACAACGACGTCTACGAGGTTAAGGACGACAGTTGCACACGCACGATGAAACCGGAGAAATTTACCGATGTTTCCAATTTTAGTTCGTCGAGCCGCTACGACGAACGGAAGAATCCTAGACGTCCACGCTTCCTCGGATGATGGCAATGACTAACAACGAGGCTTTCCCTGCAACCACCAATGCGAGACGCAGGAAACGAAAATTTCGCCGACCTTTCGAAATTTTCACAAGATGGATCCATCCCACGACTGGACTTCGGGTCTGTTCTAATTATATATACAGGTAGTTTTAAGCCATTACTTACCACGTTATAGCCAGACAAGGCAGAACTGCCAACGTCGCGCTCCAAAAGTTGATGACACTGAACCGGACTCCACGACAGCAGTTTTGTCGGAATCCAGTCCACTGGTGAATGAACGTGCACCCGCGACAATAATTGCAGTTCTTCAGCCAGGGCATGGTACCTGGTGAGAGTGTGACTCGATTCGACATCGTAAATTGGATAGAAACCGCTGCTTCCTATATGCAAATTTAAAATTGAATACAATTTTACCTATATACTATTTCTTGAGTTACTTCTCAATAAAAACAAAAAATAAACCCACACTCGACTCAACGTTCTCAGTTAAACGCTGAAACGCAAGCTTTCAGAGCTCACGTGCTCAGGCACTAAGGACAGTGATATTCAGACACTAAGGTATCACACCCGAACAAAATGCAATACAGGGTGATACAAAAAACTCAAACAAAACATTTACAAATGTCGTAAATTGGAAAACCAATTCAGTGTTAGTGCTCCAACGGTCGCGTAAGTTGCAACATATCCCACAAACAAGTAGATCGTGGAATCTCTGTAATCCGGAATGAGGCGCATCCGCATCGTGGCGCCCAAAGTGGGACCGTCATCGTGGATTGGCAAGCCACCTACCTTCTAGCGCAACCAGGCGATCACAGACCAAAGGAATTCCGCGACATGGCGCCCAACGTGGAGCTATGTTGCTGAACGAAATTGTGTCCAATCAAATTCCGCGACAGTATCCCTGTTTCTGTTCGGTAAAACAGTAAAATCATTCTGGTTACTCTGCAATAAAACTACCTTCTCAGATAGATCAAATTTCATAACACCGAAAAACTCTGTACTTCGTGAAACACAGTAATGCAACACAAGCAATATTTAAAACTGAATTGGTTCTTCAAATGTCTTTGGTTAAAATAGACCAAAATTCAGAACTTAATATCTCATTATTTCTATTCGTTTTTAACTCAAAACGCAGTTATTAAATTTATGAAAGACAGAAAGCCTTTTAACCGTTATTCTTTGTCTTGGTCTCCTTCTTCCAGAATACTAAACGGTAAATCTAGACATCAAACACTGTCACGAAATTTGAGAAAGAACAAAATTCTGCGAAATCTACTTAAGCATTAACGAAGACAAAACGATGTGCTCATGTATCACCTTATTAGCCACTAACTAGCAGTGTTTCCATCAAGATTTGTCTTTTCCACTGCCGTCTGCACAGCATAAAAGCTATTTTCTAAATCGAATAATAAAAGGACACATCTAATCTAATTTTGTATAAAAAAAGAATGTCTTTTTGATGACCACCGCAGCTTGCTGACTCCCCGATCTATTCCTGACGGCATTATTATCTCGTTTCCTTCGAACAAACTAAGGCTGACTCACCTGACATGATCGAACACGTAGCACCGACATTTCGCAATTTATTTTCAACACTTCTTCATTCTTGGGCTATTTATTTGCATAGTTAGTGAGTCCCAGCAGGCTATTTTAGCGCGCCGTCCTCAAACTAGAGCGTGTAATGTGCATGAAGCCCCTCCAAAGTTATTTTAATGGCGGTAAAAAGAGAAACTCGGCGCCCGAGCTAGGCCAGTGACTAAACAAAACCTTCGGGAAGGTTTTTCCACCCCAATTTATGAGAGACGATATTTATTTTGTTTTGTAAACCGTATAAAACATAGTTATAACGGTCTTTGTCATACTTTTTACAAGCGACAGTAGATATTTTGCATTTGAAGAGATAATTGAACAAATATAAAGAAATATATTGAGATTTATTATGTGTCGAGTGTTAATTTTGTCGTCACAGATGTAGTAGCATGAAGCTGCTGAATGCTGTCGTGTTCATCAAGTCTTAAATAATGTTTCACTATCAGCTCCTCCAAAAAGAATCCATCAACAGATCATTCAGAGATCTGTTTTAGAATAAAATGCTCAACAACGCAGACAATATTCTAAAGTTTATCTTTCTATCTTTTAAATGGTCTATTTATTTTTTTATAATGGACCCTTCTGAAAAAGTTGTTTGCCATAAAACTGGACGAAATTCACAAGTCGATAAGTCTTTAAAACTGAATGCTGTTAATGGATTTTTTTGAAGTTGGTAGAAAGGAAAACAGTGGTTTACGTAACAACAATAAAACTCATCGAAAGAGTATCTACGATATTTTTTCTTTGAAAATGTTGACATTAAGAAAAGGGGTGTCTTTAAAACCAATTTTTGTTAATGAAGAAAGAGGTTTTCAATATTGGCAATGAGACGTTACTGTTAGACAATGATGATAAAACTCATTCAAAGATAGTTTAGGGATATCTTCTTAAGAAGCTGATAGCAACTTAATGCAACGAAACCTTACTATTGTTAGACAATGGCGATAAAACTCATCTGAAGATTGCCTACGACTTTTTTTTAAGAAACAGAAATCAAGAAAACTAGACGACAATTTATGTACAAGATTCTTTAGAACCAAATATTGTCAACAGGTTGCTTCTGAATTTGGTTGAATGGACAACGATACATCGAGAAAACTGAACCACATCCTCCAGACAGTTGATTCCTCCGGAAGAAACTGTCAGGCTGAGAAAGATCCTTACCTCTATGCAATAATGAAATGATTCGAGATTAGTTGACAAGTGTATATGTTTGTGATATATTTTTATTTACTATTTTACCAATTCTATACGAATTACCAAAAGTTTCAGATATTTTCTGAAGCATTAAAGAATTCGTTACATAATTCCTTTTTTTTTTCAAGTTTAAAATAGCATAACGTTTCGATTATTTGGAACCTGATACTTTATTCAAATGACAAACAGGCCTTAAAAAACTGTTGTAATACATACTTAAATATTATAAGGTTGCCGGATACAGTGTGTTTTCGATTGTCGACATCCTTGAATGTATACAAAAATAATTGTTATACAGAAAAAAATAACTTTTAAAATACTTGCAGACATTGGACCATTTATCACGAATACTAATCACTGAGGAATATCGTTTATGGTATGGGCAACAACTCAATTTGACACTTGCACAATATCTATAGGTATTTCCAAAACATTTATTAATTCCACGTTGTCGTCAGTCTCTTGTAATATACGGGGCAATATTATGCGAAATTTTACACTGGGTATAAATTCTCCTTAGCAAAATAATATTTAAGCATTTTTTAGCATCTTCCGTATTTTCGTGACAGAACTAAATACTGATGCCCTAATAATCAGTCCGGAAATGCTTAGTTTCTAAGATACAGAGTGTTCAAGTTGCAACTGATTTTTTTTTATAAAATCAAAACTTCTAACGGAAAATAAATAAGGAATTATTTAAATTTTATTTATCGTTTCGTGGGGGAAATGAAATTTGATTATATTATTCTATTAAAATACAATTACAAATAATAATAAGACATTTTTCCTGTAACAGAGTTCAAGAATTCAAGTTTCTGTTCTGATGATCATAAATAAATGAAATTGATTGATCTATACAAATCGAATTATAAATCTTTTAATCACACTTTCAAACACATTTCAGGTTATTTGTTTCTTTAAAACGCTGCGAATGCGATGTGCGATTAAGTTAATTGAATTCATTATTGACGTTAATGAAGCAGACAGTTTCCGTTATACACCCAATTTAAAGAACTTTTCCGTTTTATTTCCCAATAACATCAAAGCCAATTTACTTCTACTTTCACTAAAGGGCTTCTATCTACGAAGGGCGAAATAACAGGCAATCGGATAAGCGTGGACCCTTTTTTTCTAAATTTATATGTTTAGTTACTTGACTTCGAGAGGTAAGCATCAGTGGAAAATTAAAACTTACGATATAAAGAGATCTGCCGGGCAAGACCCCCATTTCGTTTGGGTCTTTTTCTGTTTTGTGAGGCATTACAAACTTTTATATTTGTAATATCCTGGGTTTTGCTTTTTATTAGGTTTTGTAAGACAAGTATTCCCTTGGGTGTTGTGAGGCGACTTTTCTCAGGCAGTATCGTTTACTGAAAGGCATCTTCGTAAAAAATTTCTAATATATCTAGGCTGAAATAAGTTTTCTCTTGTAAATGCGTTGTCAAAAGAAATAACATGAAAAGCTTAAAACTGCTTTATGAACAGGTGATCTAGAGGCAATGAAAATGTATTCTTCCAGTCAAGTAATAAAGTTATAAGTCTAAGCATCGAATTTTTAGGCAACAACAAAACAACAACAAAAAACGGCAGTCATAGGCGTGCACACTCGTTCAATATTATAGTATGTTCATAATGAAGGTTTTTCAGTGTCATCTAAAAACATCGCGAAACATTGGCAAAACATATATGAAGCCAGATGATATGGCACAAATTACAAGACAAATATTATTCCTCATACAAAAAATAAGAAAAAAAATCAAGTATAAATTTTTTTCCAGAGACGCTTCATTTTCGAAATATAGGACGTTAAAGATTTTTAAAAAAATTCGAATTTTTTAAATAACTTCTAAATGAAGAAGGCTATTTAAGCCAAATTTGGCATGACACATACCATTTTTCCATAGAAGTAGAAGTCCCGTAAGCAACCAGTGGCGGAGTTATGGGGACACAGACTCATTAAATTATAAAAAAAATAATACGGCCCTACTGAAAATAAAAAATGATGCTATTTTTTTAGATAGAACAGTTTGTTATTGACAAAAAGTATACATTCACTTTTTTTTTAACTCTTATAGTTTCATGGCAAAATTGATTTTTCGGACGGGTACTTCTGGATTCTGTCGATAAACTTTAGGAAGACGTTCCTAAAAAAAATGGGGTGCTGTTAAACAAAAAGTCTACGAGGTCAATCGGCCACTACCTCCATAATTAGAAGATGTCGTGCTTGTCTACAGTCCGGAGGCGTCCATTTTGAACAAAATATTTTTTAAATCATTTCAATTTACAAATAAATTTTCATGTATTTTTTGCCATCTTATTTTATTTAAAAGTATACAACACAAGAAAATGAAGTGACTACAAACCACCTGAAAAAATTTAGTAGTATTGCAAGGGTCGTTACGTCGTCACATTAGATGTTAGGTACTTAAATATTTCTATTGTTTTCATAATTTTTTTCCAAAAAAAAACACCCTATATCTCAAAAACGAAGCATCTCCTAAATAATTTTAATACTATTGGATAAACCCAAGGGAAGGAGAGGCAAAAAGGCTTATTTGACTCACACACACTCGAGACCAAGACCAATTTTAATAGGTACTATATTTTTTTAGGTTTTATGAGGAACGTCTTCCTAAAGTTTATCGACAGAATCCAAAAGCACCCTTCCGAAAAATCAATTTTGCCATGAAACTATATGAGTTAGGAAAAAAGTGAATGTACACTTTTTGTCAATAACAAACTGTTCTATCTAAAAACAACATCATTTTTTATTTTCAGTAGGACCGTATTAATTTTTTTTATAATTTAATGAGTGAGTCCTATAACTCGTCACTGGTTGCTTGCCGGACTCCTACTTCTATGGAAAAATGGTATCTTATGTGTCATGCCAAATTTGGCTTAAATAGTCTTCTTCATTTAGAAGTTATTTAAAAAAATCGATTTTTTAAAAAATCTTTAACGCCCTATATTTCGAAAATGAAGCGTCAGGAAAAAAATTTATACTTGATTATTTTCTTATTTTTTTATGAGGAATATCTCCTTAAAATTTGTTGGCTTTATCCTGAAACACCCTGTATATATTCTATAATCTTGTTTTAACAATTATTCGACCGCCCGAAATTAACTACTATCTTCACAACAATTCTTGCTTATCAAAANGAGACGCTTCATTTTCGAAATATAGGACGTTAAAGATTTTTAAAAAAATTCGAATTTTTTAAATAACTTCTAAATGAAGAAGGCTATTTAAGCCAAATTTGGCATGACACATACCATTTTTCCATAGAAGTAGAAGTCCCGTAAGCAACCAGTGGCGGAGTTATGGGGACACAGACTCATTAAATTATAAAAAAAATAATACGGCCCTACTGAAAATAAAAAATGATGCTATTTTTTTAGATAGAACAGTTTGTTATTGACAAAAAGTATACATTCACTTTTTTTTTAACTCTTATAGTTTCATGGCAAAATTGATTTTTCGGACGGGTACTTCTGGATTCTGTCGATAAACTTTAGGAAGACGTTCCTAAAAAAAATGGGGTGCTGTTAAACAAAAAGTCTACGAGGTCAATCGGCCACTACCTCCATAATTAGAAGATGTCGTGCTTGTCTACAGTCCGGAGGCGTCCATTTTGAACAAAATATTTTTTAAATCATTTCAATTTACAAATAAATTTTCATGTATTTTTTGCCATCTTATTTTATTTAAAAGTATACAACACAAGTAAATGAAGTGACTACAAACCGCCTGAAAAAAATTAGGAGTATTGCAAGGGTCGTTACGTTGTCGCATTACGACATAGTCACATTAGATGTTAGGTACTTAAATATTTCTATTGTTTTCATCAACATCATTTTTTTTTCTAAAAAAAACACCCTATATCTCAAAAACGAAGCATCTCCTAAATAATTTTAATACTATTGGTTAAACCCAAGGGAAGGGGAGACAAAAAGGCTTATTTGACTCACACATACTCGAGACTAAGACCAATTTTAATAGGTACTATATTTTTTTAGGTTTTATGAGGAACGTCTTCCTAAAGTTTATCGACAGAATCCAGAAGCACCCTTCCGAAAAATCAATTTTGCCATGAAACTATAAGAGTTAGGAAAAAAGTGAATGTACACTTTTTGTCAATAACAAACTGTTCTATCTAAAAACAGCATCATTTTTTATTTTCAGTAGGGCCGTATTAATTTTTTTTATAATTTAATGAGTCTGAGTCCCCATAACTCCGCCACTGGTTGCTTGCGGGACTTCTACTTCTATGGAAAAATGGTATCTTATAAGAAGATGTGTCATGCCAAATTTGGCTTAAATAGTCTTCTTCATTTAGAAGTTATTTAAAAAAATCGATTTTTTAAAAAATCTTTAACGCCCTATATTTCGAAAATGAAGCGTCAGGAAAAAAATTTATACTTGATTATTTTCTTATTTTTTTATGAGGAATATCTCCTTAAAATTTGTTGGCTTTATCCTGAAACACCCTGTATATATTCTATAATCTTGTTTTAACAATTATTCGACCGCCCGAAATTAACTACTATCTTCACAACAATTCTTGCTTATCAAAACATTGCCACAATCTTTGTATCTTATACATGGTGATTCACAAATGGTGACCAAAAATGAGACCTGGTTATCTTTGGTGAATTTAAAGGGGAGTCTTTCCTATAAAGTTTTTATCTAGGACGCATTGTTAAAAAGATACAAAGTGTTAAACTTAAAAAAAATGTTTTTAATTTTTTTAGTAACGAAAATGTAATTTGTTCGAAATTTATTGTTGCTTGAATCTAATGAAAAGCATTATTTATTCTTTCTTCTAACTGCTCAGAATGTCAAAGTTGCTATCGCAGCCCACTATGTAATTTTGAAAAGCATTATATTCGAATATCGAAGTGTGTTCTCAGTTAATTTTTTAAGTTTTACTCGAAAATCATGCTTTTTTTCGAAAAAAATAAGTGTGTACTAATTTATAGAAAATTAAAAGACGAATCTGAAAATGTCACGGTTATTACCGTAAAGCAGTGGCGTGCTATTTTACTTAGAAAATATGCCACCCATACCCTGTATCTCCGTCACTGCAGCATGTAAAATTTAGGAAACGCCCCCAGATTTTGGACAATGTTTACATAAATACATGTGCCCAATTTCAAATTATTTCACTTATTAGTTTTAAAATTATTTAAAAAAATGTATAACATTTTTTGAAGTGTATCTTTTTAAGGAAGAATACGAGGTTTCGTTTTTAGTCATCATTTGTGAATCACCCTGTATAAGATTTAAATATTATATAAGGTTTATAAAAAATAAAACTTATTTTAATATTTTTTAAAGAAACACCGACATATAATTTCATACTCTCTCTCCAGTTCTTTATAAGTCTCTCCTAAAAAATGTGTTCGTAGTCCTTCGGATCATAATAATTAAAAGTTTACAACTAATAAAAAAGAATAGATCAACGTGTTCATTGCTTAGGTATGGCGTAAATTATTTATTTACCAAACGGGTACTTCAAACAAATTAAATGAATTAAATGCACACATATCTTCCGGTCCCATATAATTTTAGCGGTTACGAAATGACGAAGGGTTTACCGCTGTGAGCCACATACATCAAAACACACCGGAATGACAAATAGCAATTGTTTACTGCTTCCGCTGTAAAATTTGACTTGTTTGGCCAGGGATAAAACAGCAAACACCCGTTTCCGCGACAGAAGCTCTGTTCAAAAACGTTTTCGTTTATGGAAGTGGACAAGAAGTTAAGAAAAGTTGGTCAGGAATATGTTCGGAACTTTTGTAAATCACAGAAATATTTCTTTGTGTACAGTACGAGGTCTGTTCAGAAAATAACTGAACTTTTTCAATTACGCGCGCTAATGGAGATATTTAGTGATATGCGGTTGGCAGCACTGCGTTACGCATAACCTCCTCTTTAACCACATGTTCTTAGATTGTTGATATCTCATTATGTTTTCGTGATAATGTTATTTGAGTGCAACGTGGATGTTAGTGACGCTTTTGAAATGTGCAATTTTTTGGAACAACGATGCAACGTAAAATTTTGCGTGAAACTAGGGAAAACTTACACGGAAACGTTTCAATTTTTGAAACAAGCTTACGGAGATGATGCTCTGGGTCATATGCAATGTTACGAATAGTTTTTAAAAGTGGTCGTCAATCAGTTGAAGATAATCCTCGTCCAGAAAAGTCTCCGACTTCAACTGATGACTTCCGCGTTCAGAAAGTCAAAGATCTGGTGCGTGCAACTTGCCGATTGGCTGTCAGAGAAGAGGTTAGCATCTCAATTGGGCCATGCCATGAAAAAGTTGCAGCAAAATGTGTTTCTCGTTTGATGACCGAACAGAAATAAAATCGTGTGGACGTTTGTAGACAACTCTTTGTACAATCCAATGACGATAAAACATTCATTCAAAGGATCATAATGGGACAATAAAGCTGGGCTTACGGCTATGAAATTGAGACAAAAGGTCAATCATCACAATGGATTAGCAAAGGATCTCCACGCCCCAAGAAAGCGCGTTAGTCTCGATCCTATGTGAAAAGGAGGCTCACTGTTTCTTCGACTTTAATGGAGTTGTGCGTTTTGAGTACTTGCCTCAAGGTGAAACAGAGAACCATGTGTACTATCAAGACCTTTTACAACGATTTTACAAAAAATCCGTAAAAAGAGACTAGAGTTGTGGCGAGATAATTTATAATTCTTGCACCACGACAATGCGTTCGCACACTGAGCTTTGTGAATTAGTCAGTTTTGTCCCAAAAATCAGATTATTGACCTGGCCCACCCTCCTTTCTCGTCAGAGTTGGCTCCTTGTGATATTTTCTTATTTCAGAAATAAAAATCAGTCCTGAAAGGACGCCGTTTTCAGACTATTGATGACATCAAAGCAAATTCGTCACAGACTTTAAAAGCCAAATGAAGCTGCCACGCTTTGCGAAATGAAAATACTGGGAAAAGTGTACGAATGGGGGAGGGGAGTAATTTGAAGGAAACAAGGACCAGTAATGTATAAAATTAATGAGTAAAGTTAAAAAAATTAAGTTCGGATTATTTTCTTAACAGACCTCGTATATGAAAGAATATAACAATTTAAATACAATAATATGCTTTTAGTAGGAATGATTTGTGCATCCTAGTTTCTTTTCTTCCAGGATGTAATAAAAGTGTCAGATTGTTTGCAAACTATACTTCCATTCTGTCAGTACAGATTTGTCTTAATCTCAGTGAAGCTTGTTTAGCTTACACTGGAAAGCTCTGCAGTTTGTCAGGCGGTAGTTTGGTAAATTAGAGAATAGTAAGGAAAACATTTCGACACAAGAAATGGATATTTTTAGAAAACAGTAAAGTATTTCGAAAACTTTTCAGTTTTAAAATTTTATTTCTTTTAATCCATAGATCAATAGAGAAAATCTTTCAAATGCATTTACTATCATTAACTAAATCTACAAACAACTTGTAATGTATTATTTTACACAAAAATGGAATGTTTAATACATATAGCAAGGCTGTAATGTATTAAACAGATTAGTTGCCAAAGAACAGTGTAAAGAATACTTTTTTAAGAAAATTTATGAAAATCAAACACTAGGAAAATCAATACAAATTTATATACAGAATGGTCCCAAATTGTCTCCCGATATTTTCAGAGCAGACGCTATAAAGAAATAAAGGGTACCTCTTTACTTCTTCGCACTGAAAAAAAAAATATTTGGGTCAAATAAGCAGATATCTAGTTTTAAATGGCATTATTTGCCGTAAATATTATTTTATTATATTCAAATACTTTCGTCAAACTATGTGAAATATTTGCTGTAATCTATAATTTTTCTTAGAATTCATATTATTTGTAAGTATATACAGGGTGGTCCGAATTTATGCAGGAAACTTCGAGGGCAGATAGATCTCTTTAAAATAATATGTGTTTGCCTTATAAACATAGGTCTGCAACGGCCTCGTTTTAGAGATACAGGGTGTTGAAGTTGTTAAAAAAAATTGATTTTTTGTTTATATCTCCGGAACCTATTAACCGATCTCAATAAAATTTGGTACAGATAATGTATGATAGTAGGCCTTGCATTCCTTAAAATATGAGCTCTAAAGGTTCAGCCAGTGGTGTACAACTGGACAGGGGTCGCCCTCTTTTTATAAAAAAAAAAATACGCCACTGTATTTTTTACAAGTTATAGTAACGGATTTGTATTCTAATGCACTAAATACACCACTTTTCACGTGATTTTTCTGTAGTGAAGGTTCACCATCATTTGAGGCTTGTGAAGCCACATGAGTCGAAATTTGTAGTTTTGATGTACTTCTCATATTGGTTATATAGGTTAGTTTATATTAATAAAGGCTAAATTGTCTTAAGGTAGTAAACACATTTAAGTTTTAATATACGAGCATATTAGCCATATTTTAAATTTATATTACCCGTATTTCAAATTTGATTGAAATGGAAAGATGTGGAATAGAGCGGAGACACAAAAACTTGAATGAAAAGTATGTAACAAATAATAACCTAAAAATGTATGGGTAAATAAAAAGAAAATATCCGTAATATGTAGATTGATTGCGGACATGGTGTTCCTTATTATTTTAAATCGAAAAAAATTTAGGTCCTCATTGTTGTTCTAAAATAATTATGGCCAAATTATCCTCCACCACGCGAGACTGCAATTTTCCCCTGCGATTAAACGGATACCTTGAAACGTCGAAGTGATGAGTTTAATTTTAAAAATTGGCACGTATGCGGAGCTCTTTCGAGAGCCCGTGTTTATTTCGAGATAAATTGTTGCTCATTAAAGCCGGATATGAAAGGTAGAAGTCATTACTCACCCTCGTAATGGTTCTAGCAATTAGGCTCTTTATCGCGAAAATATCAAGGCGAATTTTTGGAGTGGAACAAGATGAAGGCCTTATAATTAAAAAAGTATAGATAGATAACGATTATTAATCAGATATTTAAAATAGTAGTAGCTTAAAGACATACAGGTTGTATTTAAATAAAGGAGCATAAAAGCTGTAGAATAATAATGTAGAATGTAATGTAGAATAGCTGTAGAGGCCAAAATTGGATAATTGGGTCAAACATAGATGAAAGTGAAGTCTTGTTAAAAATATATATTCCTTAATATACCTACAAGATGTCCGGAAT
The DNA here is from genome assembly GCF_000390285.2 of Anoplophora glabripennis. Lineage (NCBI taxonomy): Eukaryota > Metazoa > Arthropoda > Insecta > Coleoptera > Cerambycidae > Anoplophora > Anoplophora glabripennis. The sequence continues at coordinate 539,409 of NW_019416264.1, read as the reverse complement.
CAAATGGGCTTATAACTTCAAGGATAGTTTCCATGAATCAAAGTAAATTGATTTACACTCTTAAAATTTGGGGTAAAAATCCAATACATTTGTGAATTTACACTACAGTATTACATAATAAGTAAAGTAAAATTAAATATTCTTCGTAATAATAAAAATATTTATACTTATATTTTTTTTTATATAAAAATACTTATAATTAGTGATCTTTCTTAAAAAAGATAAAGGTAAGATATTTAAACTAATTTATAATTTTAATAAATATGTGTGGAAGTAGTTTACTTTGTCATAACAATATTATTAGGTATAAATATTAATAATATGATGAGAAATAACCACTCTGCCTCGACCAGCATTGAATTACTTCCACAATATTTTACTCACATCTATTTTATTATTAGTTTTTTCTTCATTCTAAGGGTATTAAGCTAATTCTAATCAATTCATATAGTATGAAATAGTTCTTTGATAATAACTGATAATAAGCTGGATGCTGGATATGGTAAAGAAATAATTCTACAGACAAGGATGGAATCAGAAGCTATCTAAAATAACAATAATCTACGCAAATACACATGCCTGATATAATAAATAGTTTATTTTGTAGTTTAGACTAGGAGTTATGAAACTATGTTTTATTCATGTTTATTTTATACGAAAAAAAGTTCTTTTCCTCGAAAAGATATGGATTACTGTAGGCAACTCTTAATTAAAAAAGCGATGTCTTAATTGTTAACAATTAACGATTTTATTGACTTGATAATGTGTACCAAAAAGTGGCTAGTTAAAATTTAACAATATTAAGAATTCTTAACCATTAATTTGATACTCATATACAGGGTCATTAATTGAGAATGGGCAATCTCTAAACTGGACCAACAACAAAAAAGGTATGTATTATAATTTTGTAGTATGAAACTTAAATGTTACATTATTCTAAATTATATCTACGTAAAATTTTCAACTTACACCATATGCATTTTTTAGTGAAAATACACTGCATTTCTACATGTAGGTGTAAAAATATCTCTAAGGCCCGGTACTTTGAGTCTCGGTTAAGGTTTGATTAACTAATCAAGCGATTAGACTGTGATTTATAAAATAAATCAGTATATGTAAAGTCTAATCAGTCTGATGAGTTAATCCAGCTTTAACCGAGACTCAAAGTACCGGACCTAAATAATACAATTTTACTGTGTGAACCTAAAAAACACAAAATAGTTTTACAACACCATTGTAAAAATAGTGTGTAAAACAAAAATTTTACATATTAAAATTACAATTTTAAGTTGTAGAATTACAATTTTACATGATAATATTAATATTTTACTCTGTAAAATTACAATTTTACAGAGTAAAATTACAATTTTACAAAGTAAAATTACAATTTTACAAAGTATAATTACAGTTTTACAAGGTAAAATTAAATTAGTACTTATTAAAATTGTAACATTATATATGTAAAATCACACAGTAATATATGTATGGATCTATTTAAAATTACAATGTGAATTTACAACTTTTTTGTAAATTTATATAAGCTCAGTAATATTCAGGCACGAATCATAGGTAACAGAATTGCCAATGATTCGTGCCGTAATTTTACGTTTTTCAAGGTTTACATTTTTTGCAGTGTATATCAAGAAATCTTGCTACAATTTTGCTTCTTTAAAAAGTTGTAGGCCTTCAAAAAATATTTTTAGATCATCTTTTAAAGGCTCGTATCTTTTTAAGGGAGAACATTGTATCCAGGTAAATTGATCTAAATCGGTTTATTTTTACCCAGAGGATTGTCATTTGTGGACACTCTGTATATTAAGAACAGAAGTTGGTCTTAGACTTTGAGAGTCAATTGAGCTTTCTCGAACACAGTACTTTATGAGTGTAATGAAATTTTACAGTGTGATACAAAACTTCCTTTATAAAAAATCTCAAAAAAGTTATACCATAAAATGGTCACTGAGAAAATTTATATTTTCTGCAAAAATCTTCGAATATTTGAGTGATTAGGTACTTACTATATTAGCAAGTATAAGTTTAGAGCTAGATTATATCTAATTTGTCTAAACTCTATACCTATCTGTAAACAATATACAAAAATAGATAAAGTGAAATATTATTTATTCACTCTATTCGGTACTTTTATAATACTGAGACTTAATGCATTAATATCACCTGCACAATATGAGAAAAATTGTGGATGTGGAAATCTGTTCAAATATAAGCAATATTTTTCAACGCGCGAACGTCAAGTTTATTAAAACTTTGTCTCTGTCACAATATGTAACTGCTGTTACAGTTACCTACGGCTTATTATTTGCTTCGTTGTTTTCGACGCTATTCTGAAGACATCGCAGGATCACATTTCCAGGATATTAAAGCATAATTTAAAATTAAGTATTTTTGCTTTTAATGTTTAGAAAATTGGAAAAATAAGTGAGGACACCAGATGTTATTTGTGACTCAAATAAAATAAAAAATATGATGGCAGATTGACCTATAATGTATATACAGGGTGTCCCGAAATTGATGCAACAAAATTTGGTCATAGATTCCTGAGACAAAATTAGGGGACCCGTATTTTTTCTTTTTGCCAACTGGCCCCCTCTTTCGGAGTTACAGCCCCCTGAAATCTGCCCCTAAGAAGTCCTTTTTATATCTCAAAATTTTGCCACCAAATTTTTTTGGCTCCAAAGCTCCACATGTCGTAAAACCTCTGTGTACCAAATTTAGTGATTCTTATACAACAGGGTTCTGAGATATAAAAAAAAGATTATTCTTAGGGGCGGACTTCAGGGGGCTGTAACTCCGAAAGAGTGGGCCACTTGGCAAAAATAAAAAATACGGGTCCCCTAAATTTGTCCCAAGATTCTGTGACAAAATTTTGATGCATGAATTTCGGGACACCCTGTATAATAATTTTTTATTGTACATGAGAAAAAAGTATAAATATTGAAAATTTAAATAATTGTAATACTGATAACTATAATTTGTATAGAAAATACTACTACATATTTACAATTTGTATTCACTCTCTATGTTGCTATAAGATATACATAACTCTGTTTAATAAATAATAAAACGTAAAAATTCTAAGGATTTGTTTAAGAAAATTCTATACTCGTAGCTTTTGCTACCACGTTACTCTTGAAATTTTTTTAAATTTGTTTGCAAATGAATACGAATTTTCTATAAACTTTCTTTCTTTCTTTTGTCTAGAAATATGTCCTACAACTAATACATAAATTTTAGAAGTTTATTTAAATAAAGATTACATTAATTAACGTTACAAAAGCAACACACATAAGTTTAGGAGGAAAGCGGTACAATCTTGAAATATAATACAGACAGTATGCAGTGTAGTCAACGAATAAATTTGGAAAATACTGTTACAGATGGTTACAATTTCTTATAACTTTATATAGGTATCACCAAAATTTTGCGGCTAACGAGTTCCTCATACAGAAAACACTGTAACGAGTATTGTTCCTAAAATCATGACAGGAACATATTCAATTAAACTTTCATACAATATTGTTTAAAAATTTGAGAAGGTCTATAATTAGTTTCAAGATCATTTGTCGTCTTGAAAAGCTTGGAAATGTGTGGAATTTGGCTGGATGTGTCTTTCACGAACTTTCAAACAGCAACAAAGCTACCCCGAATTTTCATCGGACTGCAGCAGAGAAATGAGCAAACGCTGTTTCTGAAGAAACTCGTGACTGAAGGTGAATCGTGGTTACTCTTCAAAAACGTCAAAAGAAGGTTTGTGTTTCGACGGAAAACATCGAAAGGAATACCAAAAGACGTCCAATGTGGTGTGTTTGATGGGACAGAAGCGGAATCATCCACTGGGAAATCATCTCAAACGGCATCTGCTTCTAGTGGAGTGACAATGGTTTGATATTTTTTTAAACATTTTTTTCATAACATTTACTGAAATTTTCTCAAGCGAGCGTCTACAGTGACGTATTCCGGTCAGAAACGGCAAGCGACAATTCAACATCAACAGCAATGTCTATCTGGCCAGATGAAAAGACAGCGCAGAGAGAACCATATCGTCTTCCACCATGACAATGTGCGTCCACACGTTGAGTTTTGTCGAGTCGAATCCGTCGCCAAACAAAATTTTTGACGATTTGGGTGAATTGGTGACCGATGTCAAAGCGTGAGTTACTTCCAAGTATATGGGAATCAGTTATTAAAGTTGTTGGGAAATACTTATGCTCCAGAATAATTATTTAAAATGTCCATTATTTTATTTCATCATATTCAACCCTATACAAGACATTCTCTCCCTTGTATGTTTACACAATCTTCAATGACGAATGAAGTAAATTTCAAGTGAATTATCATTATGAAAATATAATTATTTATTTGAGTCATTAGTTTCATATTTCTGTCAGACCGAATAGTACAAGAAATAAATACACAATCCGTTACGTCAAAAGAATCAGTTAGTGAGTTGGTTTTGTTATGAAAAAGATGCCCAATTAATAAAAATAATTATGAAAATAAATTGTTCATTGGCCTTTTACAAAATATACTTTTCCGCAATTTCTACAATTTTTTTAATTCCACAGTTAGGTATATTTCGATTTTATTCAAATCAATTTCTTTTATCTTAATGTCCCTCCATCTATGGAAGAACCACACATGCAGTTATGAAAGAATTAATTTCCTTTCCATAGCTATAAATTGTTTCTTTGTGTCCCAGTACTAATTCACTAACGTAATATATGAGCGCGTGAATATACTGTTACCCGAAAAAAAAGTGACAACAGAAATAATGTGGAGAAAAATTCTTATAGGCGCGTTCCCAAAAGCATCATAATTAACTAAATTTACATTCCGTTGGTGGTCCTTTAGCTTCAGGGATACACAGAAAGATCTCTGCAGATAAGAGTAAAACGTACGAGCGTGTTTGGGATAATTTACTTACTTTTTGTAGGAGCCCCGTCTGAAATTTAATTACCGGTATTGCCGTCGACTAAGAACATTTTGACAACACTATTAAGGGATTTGCATATTACCTGGGGGCACTATAATTATCGTAAAATATATAGAGGTATAACTGATGTTTGCACGTAATTACCGTGAAAATCGAGTACCCACTAGTATTGTGTATTAAATTTGGCTATCTCTAAACGAATATCTTCAAAATATGATAATGAGAAGTAGTTCCGCTGGCTAATGAAATTTATAATAGTGTGTTCCATTGTGTTCCATATTTAGAGTTGATAAAAATATTTTTATTATAGAAAAAAACTGTATTAGATTCCGTGTGAATTTCAATATTGAATAGCGAAGAATGTACAGTGCGGCTCATTCGAAATTCAAACTTTCTTGAAAAAAAATTCGTTCATCTCTCTGTTAACTATGATTACTACGCGCTAAAAAACCTCAACTAAAGTCAACTACCTTGTGCAATAGTTATCTAGATCCCTTAGTACAAGAATTGCTAAACAATGTACCTATTCGTCGTAAGAAGGTGCCCTACTGATCTAGTAAAGCATCGACCTAAGGTAGTACATATTATTTTCCTCAATATACCATTAAAAAAGACTGGTTAAATAATAATTTTCCAAACAGTTCCTAACTGAATGGCCAACCAGATCACCAGATCTCACCCCTTAGACTTCATCCTATGGGGTATACTTAAATCAAAAGTGAATAACTGAGGCATGCAAAAAAAATTAAAGAGGTATAGTATTCCCGATCTCAATTGAAGAACCAAGAGGTTAGCAGTATGTACCAGGTTCGGTCGCAGCAACTCGGCATTGAAATATTTGAAAAACTTGTTCCCATATTTATTTAGCCATACCCATATACAGGTCTAGTCGCCCAGTTGAACTATGAGCGTGCGGGCAAACGCGGCACAAACACAACAGCGCTGGGCGACCTGGCCGTAAATTCAGTTGTTAACAAATGGCCTAGCAGTGCAGTGCAGCAATGCGGAATTTGGTGTGATTTAGGTAATTTTAATTTATTATAGGCACCTTCTATTACTCATTTATATTACGATTGCGAAAGGGAGAAATAAGAGGGATATTTTGTTTACTAATATTACTACATCATGGCATTTTCGGGACCTTTTGAAACGAAACAAAACGAAATTTACCATCAATATAATAAAATTGTTTGAGGACATAAATAATTAAATGGTCAAATGAACGTATAATAGAAATTTTCTACGCATTGTATACAAATTACTATAATTACATTTAGCTGAAAACTTTTTTAGGAACGCCTATGAAACTCATTAAATTTTATTGCTAGGCAATAATGTTCAATGCAGGCAGACATGTTCAATTGACAGACATGTTCAATTGACTTCTGAAGGACTATAACATTTAAGAAGTGTTATGAAAGAGATTACATTAAAAAACGGTGCAATAAATGTATAGAAAAAAATGAGGTTTAATGGAAATGTCAAAAATTTATGGCATAAATTTTTGTATATGTTTAAGGCTTATGTTATTTGATCTTTTTTATCATTCACAATTATAATTTTTTCGTCCAATACAGTTAGAAATTATTGCTTAATTTAAAATTGCACATTTAAAACGAATACATCTTTATGTGTTTATAAACTTAATTTATGCTTCCATACATTGCTTGCCCCGTTTAGGAAGAACGAACATAATAAAAAAAAATTACACTAATTTTGCAATAAGCAATGAATATCTGGCACGAAATTTAGTATAAACCAGACTGAAAGGGTGCGAAATCCAGTGGCATAGTCAGGTTTTAGGTAAAAAAAAAATTTGTCTTAGACATAAAAAATAAAAAGGAAGCTTTGATAACTCAAAATAAACTCCAATTTGTGATGTAACAGAGTTTTTCTATCTTTCAAAAAAAAATCCAAACTAAATATGTTTATAAACAGCCTTTTTACAAGCATGTTTCTATTTTGAAATGGACCACAGTGTATAAGGTTTAATTGTATTAGAAATTAAAATAACTATCCTTTAACAACTGTGATAAATATTTTATCATCAAATATCCATCCTCACTACTACACAGTACTCAAATATTCTGAACATTCTACATACTTTCCTATTGATATTAAGATTAATTTTAATTAAGTTTGTGTTCATTTACATCGAACCATAACTTGGGTCTTACTCGCTAAAATCCACAACTAAGATAGTATCTTGCATATTAATATTTGTAGCATTTTTCAAAGTGTTCTTAGAATATTTGCTAAAGATAACTACCAACAAATACATACTCTGAAAAATGCTATGCATGTGAATTAAATGTAAAGATTTTGAGTGCAAGTGCAAGGTACCAAAAAATATGATAACGTATATTGTTGCAGTTTACAATAATTAGAAATGTAAAGTAACTTTTACAAATATGACAATCGATCGATACATTAAATCCAGTGTATTATATATTTGCACTTTAACAACTAGATGCATGGTACTATTGGTCGTTATTTACACTGCCATCTAAACTGCTGACGCATGGAATTATGTCTTCTATTATGTTGATACACTGGCAATGCCAACACCGGTCAATAATAGTGGTTAGTTAAATCTACAATACATTGAATTAAAAAAAAATATTTCTAATACGAAAATACGAAATATTTCTAATACGAAAACTTCCACCAAATGTGTAATTCCGGTACATCAAAATGCTTTTTTAATATGCAGAAAATTATCGAAATTCAAAATAGTTAAATATTCTTTTAAATCTTGATAAATAAGGGACAATATTTCTGTTACTTTCAAAATTTGGTCGAGTTATGTTATGTTGCTGGGAGAGACGTTTAAGTATCATACACTTTACATAAAATTAAATATTAAAATTCTATTCTTGGTAGTTGTCATTACTGTTATCTACTTAATCTTTAGCCGTAGTAGTACACTGCACATAAATCTTCACAGAAATGCCTCGCCGGAGGAAAGAATACTTGCCGCTAAAGATACAAAGAAATCCATCAATGATTTTAACAGCTTATGGGCGGCCAAATTCTGCTAACCTGCGTTATGTCCTTTATTGATTACCGTGGAATTATCATAGCAACGATTTATGACGGCCGTAAAACATACACTGCGAACGGATGTGCGAATTGCATTTGGACGTGCTATATACTACAATGAATTTAAAATTGATTCATGTAATTTCGGATTTATACTACCACTCAGCCCTAGCTATACAGCGAGGTGATATGACAGGTAAGTGGATCATGATATTAAAATATATACACAGTATGGCCCAACATATTCTGCTTGCTGGCAAGTATCTTTATTATGTGACAACAAAATAATTAAAGCGTTATATCACGAAAATCCAACAGTAACCGTAATAAGTTAAAAAAAATAATAACGTGGACAAACTAATAACAAATACACTCGGCAAAAAAATTATGGGAGCAGAAATATTTCCAAATTTTTTAGTGATTTTTGAAAGGCTGCAATTTCGTGAAAGATTCTAGTTTTGAAATCAAAATAAATAATACTAGGCAAAAATTGCACAATGGCTCAGAAAATTTTTTTCTGTCTTAATCAATGCCAGGGTCATTTAGCCTGATTCATCAACATCATTTTGTTTTTTTTTCTAAACAATTTTTTCTATCGAGATATAGAGTGAAAAGTTACTTTATTTTGATCATCGACATCTCATGAACTAAGATCGTACAGCGAACGGAAGGTGGGATTTGGAAACATGAAGCAATCGTCTTCAACGGCCTTTTGGTATGTAAAAAAATTACTTTTTCTGCTGTTTTAGAAAATCAACTACTACCTTGCAAATACCGCGAAAAGTACCTATGTTTGTAGGTTCTTTTTAGCTCAATACACGCTCATGAGGTCTGTAAATTTTAAAATCGATCGATCGAACCATTTTCCTTTTTTGAATCGTCAGTTTTATAAAACATTAAAGGAGCAGGTTTATTGATCCTTAAACATCAATTATAGAGGATTTAAGATGAAAAATATTTGTTGGCATTAATTTTCTCAAAATTTTGCGTTAAATAATAATATCGAAAAACCAAAAAAAAAAAATCAAAATTAAAAAAAACAATTTTGAAAAAAATACTCTTATTTCAAAATATTCAGAAAGTTAATCGCATTAATTTAAATTGATACCCCCAAGTGAATCTCCATGCATTTTTTTAAACGCATCGCTGTATCTACGATTTATTGATCTTTTTTTCAAAAATTCTTAATCCTTAAATAGTTTTTTTCAAAACTACCAATTTTTTTCAAAACTACCATTTTTTTCAAAACTACCAATTTTTTTCATTCAAAATTATTTTAATTTTATTTACAATTTTTTCATAAGTATTCAATGCGAAATTGTGAAAAAAATAAAGCAAAATTTATTTGAAAAATTCGATTTTTTAAAATTTTGATGTTTTTTTGTATTTGATGAGTATTTAACGCGAAATTGTGAGAAAAATAACGCAAAAATTTTTTTTCCATCTTAATTATCATTAATTGATGGAATATAATGTAATGCAATAAACATGCTCCTTTAATTTTTTATATAACTTTGACGATTCAAGAGAAGAAGGTTCGACCGATCGATTTCAAACATTGGTACTTTTCGCAAAGTAGTCGAAATTAATACTGAGTATAAAAGAAATTATTTTTTTCTCAAACATACCAAACGGCCCTTCAAGAGGATTGATTCAAGTTTCGAAAGCCCACGTTCCGTTTGCTGTACGGTCATTAGATTACGAGATTATCGATGATAAAAAACATTACCACTCAATAGCCGATAGATGAGAAAAAATAGTATAAAAAAACAAATTGAAGCTGAGGAATCAGGTTAAATGACCCAGAAAAACCAGAAAAAAATTTTGTAAGCACATGAGCAGATTTGTAAATTAAAAAAAAAATTGTAAAATTTTTGCCTTGCATTATTTCTTTTGATTGCGCCGAAGTGATGCTAAAAATTTTTTTTCATCTCAAAATTTCAAAACTAGAATCATTAAGCTCCAAGATGCTTTTTTTCTCGATACAACCATTATTCACAAAGTTACAGCCTTTCAAAAATAACTAACAAAAAAAATGGAAATTATGCTGCTCCCTTATTTTTTTGCTGAGATTATTTCCAGCCAAACTAATGCTCAACAAATCTAATTATATAGAAAGCGTACAAAAAGTCTGATATTATTTTAATTGAAACTTTTGAAATGTAAGAATGTTATATTTTATCTTTATAAATAATATCCACATAAAGATAGATATTTCCGGACTAATTTCTAAAGATAAATATTTTCCGCTACATATATATGCATGTATTTTCAGGTTCTAGTAAATATCTCCAGCGAGATAGGGGGCACAAAATTTTCACGTTCTTGTACTTAACTGGTAACGCCACGCGGAAAAAAATGAGTGAAAGCTCTACACAAGCGTCTACGTGTATTGAATACGTTCTGGTTAAAGCTACATCAAACTGCAGGTTTCTGCTTTACTATACGTATAAGAAAATCAAGTATCAAAAAATTCTTACAGTGAAAAATTCTAAACCAATAGCTGACAATTTGTCAATACTAAATAAATCAAAGTGGAAATTCGTATTTTGTGTATATCTTCAATTAAAGTGTGTAAGAAACTAAATTAATTATTTAAAGGATATTTTCAGATGTAATTTTTAATTAATAATAAGAAAAAGGTATATTTATTTCTAATTAACAATTCAGAAAATTGGCAATGGGGGATTCTTCTACTATTTTATAGACAAATTACAATTAACTTTATTATAAGTTATAATATGATGCCATATGGATATACCAAATTGTATTTTTAATAATGCATACGGCGTCAGATTATATCTTCCTTTTAACAAATGTGACGTACACATGACATGTTTTGTATGCTACATTAATTTAAAATGCAAGTATTTATTTGCATAATTTTCCTCTAACACTTATTTTAATAACTTACAAATAACGGACTGCTATAAATATTACTAAACTTTCAGTTCTTCGAAAATCAATGTTCTATAATAACTTATGATGATGTTTAACAAGTAATTGAGGTTAAAATTAAAAATGAATTGATGAGTAATATTCTAAAATCTATAAATTTCCTTTTTCAGTTTAAAAATAACAAATTGGGTTAACTCAGAAATTCTCATCTGCAATTAGTTTTCAACTTGATCTATAACTACATTAAATTTAGAACGACTGTCTACAGCAATATTTGCATTAATAATATTTCTCCCACTAAAGTTGGAAGTAACTTTGTTATTGACATTTCCAATAATGATTCATGCTATTAGTTCTGGTAATAATGCTTCCTGCATTGGCCTCTTGCCAGTCAATAGAGTTCAGGAATTAAAGCCAATGATCTGTAATGACTGCCACGGTTTCCATTCATTTCCCAACGTTACACTAAACTAAGTTACTATTGTGCTGCTTCTATTTTCTTCGAAAATTCTGAGTACTGATGTATACGTCTAATATGCAAGGGTTACAAAGTTAAATATAGACACACTAGTCAAGGCTTTTTATTTATAAGATAGATAGATAGATATATTTATTAGTCCAACTAGAGCATTACAGCTTTGCTATGGGATAAGTCAACTCTACATAATACAATATAATTGCATGTTAAAAAAAGGCATATAGCCCGATCCACATTAATTACAGTACAAACAATAAATAAATAAAATAATAAATACAATATAAACATATGATAATATACAACCTACTACAGATTAAAATTAAAATAAGCTAACAGCTATTGTCAAAAAATTCCTGAACGGAGTATGCACAAATTTTTAATAAATATATTTTAACATTTTTTCTAAATAGATGAAAGTTATTTATGTTTTTCAAATGTTGAGGTAAATGGTTAAATAACCTTAGTCCCAAAACATTGTGAGCTTTTGAAGTCATGCCGAGGCGTTTGAAGGGGACACAAAAATTATGTTTGTTACGAGTATCATGACAGTGGACAGATACATTTGTAGTAAAACGTTCTTTATTTTTATAAATATATAACAATATTTCGAAGGTATACAAACTTTTCAACGGGAGAATACCAAATTCAGTGAATAAAGGGCGGCATGACTGGTTCGGAGGTACTCCAGCTATACATCTGACAATACGTTTCTGGGCAATGAAAACGCTATCTGCCCTACATGAACTTCCCCAAATAATAATTCCATATGCTAACCTTGATTGAACTTGTGCAAAATAAAAGGAAATTAACTGAGGTATTTCTAAAACATCCTTCAAAATTCTAGTTTGATAACACTTTGAATTTAATATATTGGTAAGTTTATTACAGTGACTCCCAAATGTCAAAGTTTCATCTAAAATGATGCCTAAAAACGAAACAGTATTACTTTTCTCGATACTGATATTATTAAACTTTATATTTAGGGAGGATGATATCCGACTTTGAGGTGTATGAAACATTATATAGTTTGTTTTAGCACTATTAAAGAATAAATAATTTCTACTAAACCATCTACATAAATCGGAAATATCTGCGTTTATGTTATTTTGAAGAGATATTTCACACTTATTTGAAAAGAGGAGCGAGGTATCGTCAGCATATTGCGAAACAGATGCACCAGGAATTATTTTTGGCAATTCATTAATATAAATAATAAACAGTATAGGCCCTAGAACAGAACCTTGGGGGACACCAATATCATTACTTAATATGGAAGATATATAAGTGGTTTTTTTATTACTTTCATATTTGTGTATTTTGACCATTTGCTTTCTTCCCCTTATATATGAAGAGAACCAAGCTTGTGCCAAACCTCTCATCCCATAAGCCTGGAGCTTTGTTAGTAGCAAGTCATGGTTAACACAATCAAAAGCCCGACTAAGATCGCAAAAAATTCCAGTCGGACTATTACTTGCTTCAATAGCATCCAATATTTCTTCATAAAAAGAGATTATAGCGGTCGTAGTCGAATGACCTTCACGAAAACCATGTTGATTTTCGTTAATGATTTTATTATTTTTCAAAAAAGTAAGCAACTGCGAGAGCATTGCATATTCAAAGATTTTTGAAATTACCGGGGGTACAGAAATAGGACGATAATTTTCCATATTTTCAACATCATTCTTCTTAAAAATGGGAGATACTAATGAGGTTTTTAATATCGAAGGAAAAACACCTTCTCTAAATGATTCATTAATAATGTGGGTCAACGGTTTCACAATATACTTCACAATTTTTTTTATAAGAGAGCCGGATATATCATCGGGACCAGCTGAAGTTTTATTTTTTAATTTGTGTTTAATAATAGAGAGAACGTCTTCCTCGTTTATGTAAGTTAGGAATATACTATTTGGAATCCTCGTGAGATTTAAATTAATATGATTCTGTACATTTATCTTATTGACTATCTTATTTGGGGCATCTATAAAAAAACTATTAAATTGCTCAGAGACTTCTTGAGGATCCTTAATGATTGCGTCATTTACTACTATCCTGATATTTTTTTCCATTTTTTGTTTACCAGTTAGCTCGTTAATAACTTGCCATGTCGTCCTATTAATATTATTAGAACCATGTATTTTTTGCATATAAAACTTACTTTTCGTTTTTTTAATAAGTAGTCTATGGTTTTCTTAGCATTTTTATATGTATCAGTCAGATTGCTATCAACGATTTGCATACGATACAGATCCTTTAAATTGAGACTAGATTCTATAATAGCTTCGTTAACCCACTGTTTTCCGGTTCCTTTAGGTACACATTTGGAAACTCGTGGACAATTTGCATTAAAATGATACATGAGAATACTATGAAAGTTGTTAAATTTCGCCTCGGTACCATGAGCCTGGTAGGTATCAAGGTGGCTGAGTATTAACCTTCAGAATGCAATCTGAAAAATGAAGCGCTGCGAGGTTCCATTTTGAAGCCTTTATTTTTCATATTTATATAAATGACTTTCTCTTCTATTTTCTCCTTATAGTACAATCATTGAATATGAAAATCTCCGAATTCTTTGAAACTGCATGGATTTGCATAAAAATGTAGAATAAGGCTCATCTTAGGCTCAAGTTCAAAAGTGGCATAAACCTGATTGACGCTTTTTGTTTTTCAGGGGTAAAAACTACGCCTAAGTGAAAAAAATTGAAAAAATTAAGTTTTAAGCATTTTATTGATAAAATCTTGTTCAAGCACAAAGATTAAATAATGTTCCATGTTCTCGAACATGTTTTATGATATATTTAATATTTTCGACCCCTATGCGAAAAATAATGATTAAAAATTACTTTTTAAAGATTTGGAACGATTAAATCGATCAATTATTTAAAAAAAAGTTACCTTATAGCTAATAAAAGAATTTTTCCCTTTCAACCCCTAAAAACCAGACAAAAATTATAAAAAATTCCTTTTTAAAAGCTTGGAATGCTTTAACGATGCAATTATTTAAAATAAAAATTCCCTCATTGCTTATGAAAGAATTTGTATCTCATAACACTTTTCAACCCTTATAAATCACCCCTGTGCTAAAAAAATGATAAAAAATTACGTCTTAAATCTTGAAATGCTATAATTCTGCAATAATTTAAAATAAAAATTCCCTTATATTGTTTATGAAAGAATATTTTGCTTTTGCCATTTTCAACTCTTATAAACTACCCTTTTACCAATATTAAGTAATGTAAAATATTTTTATTATAATCGATTTTTAAATATAATCAATCATAAAAAAATTGCTGCATATAAATAATCATACAAAATTTTTTTACTTACTTTATTTGTATAATATAATATATAATATATAAAACTGAGAAAGCCTATTTTTCTCCGAAAAAATGTCATTGGTTTTTTTACCATAACTCGGTTAATTTTGAAGCTATAGTATCCTACAAAAAAGCATTTTAAAGATAATTTCAAGAGCTGTAAGATCGTTTGCATATAAAACCTTTTAAGTTCTTCGTTTTTTAAAGGGAAAGGATGGAAGGGCTCGAGACAGGACGTTTTTTCACTAAAATGGATACCTCAAGCGGCGATATCTCCTTTATTTTTTATGTTATAGGAATAAAAGAAAGCAAAATATTTGATGAAAAAAAAGCTACATTTTTGTTGTCTATCATTTTTTACGTATCTTTCATAGTTTCAAAGTTATTATATAGATGAGGCAATTTTTTTGAATAATGAAAAATACGTTTTCAACTTTTACCGTATCTTTCATAGTTTCAAAGTTATTATATAGATGAGGCAAGTTTTTTGAATAATGAAAAATACGTTTTCAACTTTTACCGTACATTATTTAAAAAATATGCATTCTAAACCGGTCTAACTTCAGGATCGTATGAAAAACACTAAAACAAAACTAATTGTAAAGGATCTACGATTAATTTTAATTATGACGGTAATGGTACATTGTTTATTGCTCATTTTTACTACTACTATTAGAAGTGGGCGCTTTACTCTGACGATATATATTTCATTTCCATGGGTCCAACATGGGTCCGATTTCGCTTCGTTCCTTGGTTACAAGGTGTCAAAATTTTAAAATAAAACTTGTTTTTTCAAAAAATTTAGATTTTCACTTGAGGGACTTAAATAAAATTTGGACAACCAACTATTTACAACCGAATACACATTCCTAGGTATTATTATGTTGAACATGGATTACAGGACCGGACTTACTTGCAAGCCCTTGGATTTAATCAAAGAAAAAATTGGTTCTCCTTTGAGATGTCTAATTTATATTACATGGGTTAAATTCTAGCTCAATTTTGATAAAAAATTGACTTAATATTTTTTCCTTTTCTTTCGATGAATTATTAAACAACTCGACTCGATAAACATAATATAATATTTTACAGGAAATGTTGAAAGTGTCCACCTTCAGCTCGAATACAACCCCGAATTCGTTTTTTGATGGTCTTTCTAACTCGTCGAAATATCCCTGTCTCGGCGAATTAAAGCGAATGTGTCTGATATCGCTGCCAAAAGTCTTCCCTTGAAATGACAGGTGTTTTTCTTTGATTAAATCCAAAGGCTTGCAAGTAAGTCCGGTCCAGTAATTCATGTTCAACATAATAATATCTAGCAATGTGTATTCGGTTGTAAATAGTTAGTTGTCCAAATTTCATTTAATTCCAAGTGGAAATCTAGATTTTTGGAAAAAATACATTTTAAAACATTGACATCCTGTAGCTAAGGAACAAAGCGAAGTCGGACCCATGTTGATATGAAAAAATAATCTTGTTTTTGGGTTGGGAATCTGCTTCAGAGCGTTGGGCCATGTTTTCTGAAACACCCTCTATAGGCACCACATTTTAACTATTCCTGTGTTGATGTACATACCGTATACTTATTGCAAGTACAAATATTTTATTGCTCCAGTATAATAGTGTTTAATTTTATAAACTTTTTTTATTTAAATACTGTTGTATGCATTTACTAATATACTATTTTGAATGTTAACTCGAATCTCATTACCTATATAAAAACGAGTGTAAAAACTAGATCTCTATGAATTTATCCGTTATATCCAATTTATTTCTTTTTTGTAATAATATTTATGTATTCGAATAATACCATATACATATATCTCTGAACGTTTTAAAGGGATGTGGAAAATATGTGCGAATCTTCGATATTTATACCTGCCATAACCGCTATAAAAAAATTAACCCTATAAAATTTATAACGCGTTCCCGAACTGTTTCGACAAAGCTATGAAGTAGCCCCTGGAGACATAAAAACCTTCCACATGCTCCAAATAATGTTAGATAAACTCATTTCGGTCCGAAAAATTCTGTTTTCTTTATAAAAATACGTTGGCATTTTATTACGCTTAGAGAGCGCTCTTCGTAATGGAAATTCGGACCAATCAACGAAACTATTGATAAAAGAAATAATAGGAATCGAAGAGAAAAATTGAAAAGTAAGGTCTTTTAAAAGTATATACAAGAATAGCTATTCTTAGCATCTTCTTCAGGAACATTATAAACTTACTGGTTGTTACCAACTACTTCAAAAAAACTGTCTCTTCATCTGAGGGATACAGGCATACAAAAGAAATGTCCAAACCCAATATACCCACATATTATTTCTCCGAAGGAATTCGTTGCACTGAACACGATCCTGTAGTCAAAGTTCATGACTTGGCGATGAATTTCGGAGAAAAGTGAAATTTTTTGTTGAAAACGCCCAAATATGGGTCAAAACTAATTTTTCCTAAATTTTGTCCAAATATGACCAAAATGCCACAAAGTGATATACCTATTTGGACAAATTTTAGGAAAAATCAGTTTTGGCCCATATTTGGACCAGTTTTCAACCAAATAGTGGATTTTCTGAGAAATATCGAGGTCATGGGTAAATTTTACTAATGATATCTGGGTCTCTTGGGTTTCTTTTTTTGTGCTTGTGCTATTTACCGTAGGCTTCTGGTAAGAATGCTATAAATTATGGAGACAAGGAGTGAATAGTAAGATAAACAGAGGTGTAATGAAGGATATTCATAGACTTCCCCCAACGGCAAACAACTGAAAATTTAATTACCTAGCTGAAATTATGTTTATCCAAACTCATTACAAATGCTTGTGGTTCCAGTAATATTAGCGTAACGACGAATATGGCTCTGTTAGTTTCGCAGGTTTATATTGCACTTAAATTTAAATTTTCGGCGTATCTCACGTTAAATTTATGAATCGTTCTTAATACCATTACTGACAGTCTTATAAAATTGAAAAGCAAACTGTGTGACTCGAAAATTTAGCTAGATAAAAGTAACAAAAATGTAAATTGAAAAATTATATTCATAATATCTAATAAATATATGGTTCACAATTTATCAAAAAAACTTTCTAGACATGCGCCATTAAAATTAGAATTGATGTCCCTAAAAATGTAGGGTACTGTATAGTTTAGCACGTCACAGTCCACTAAATTCGTTTTATAACAGTTTTATATACAGGGTGTTTCAGGATTAAGTCGACAAACTTTAAGGAGATATTCTTCATAAAAGTATAAGAAAAAAATCAAGTATAATTTTTTTCCAGAGACGCTTCATTTTCGAAATATAGGGCGTTAAATATTTTAAAAAATTTTTTAAATAACTTCTAAATGAAGAAGGCTATTTAAGCCAAATTTGGCCTGACACATCTTCTTATAAGATACCATTTTTCCATAGAAGTAGAAGTCCCGCAAGCAACCAGTGGCGGAGTTATGGAGACTCAGACTCATTAAATTATAAAAAAAATTAATGCGGCCCTACTGAAAATAAAAAATGATGCTGTTTTTAAATAGAACAGTTTGTTATTGACAAAAAAAGGAAAAAAGGAGGAAAAAAAGTGAATGTACACTTTTTATCAATAACAAACTGTTCTATCTAAAAACAGCATCATTTTTTATTTTCAGTGGGGCCGTATTATTATTTTTTTTATAATTTAAAGAGTCTGAGTCCCCATAACTCCGCCACTGGTTGCTTGTGGGACTTCTACTTATATAGAAAAATAGTATCTTATAAGATGTGTCATGCAAAATTTGGCTTAAATAGCCTTCTTCATTTAGAAGTTAATTAAAAAATTCGAATTTTTTTAAAAATTTATAACGCCCTATATTTCGAAAATGAAGCGTATCTGGAAATACATTTTTACTTGATTTTTTTCTTATTTTTTTATGAGGAATATCTCCTTAAAGTTTGTCGACTTAATCCTGAAACACCCTGTAAATATTTTTCATTTTCAAAGCTAAGATGTACCAAAATAGTTTCCTTTTATTAAATTTATTTTAAAAATAACATGTTCTAGTATGTGTTAAATTATTCACTTCATAGGTACGTCAAAAATAATTCTTTGTGAATACTTAAACAAATACGGGTCATCACACTTATGTTTTTTATTAAATAAGGTCTCAACCACATATTATGCAAACCATACACGACAGGATGAACGCCTTAATAAGGATCACTACATAATTTTACACTTTTTGAATCAATAAAGAACTTATTGGTATTCCCGAGTGTGCAACAGGGCAATTATTATAACTGTACCTCTAATAGAGTAATATTGAAATTAGTTCCATTATAACGTTTCAATGTAACTCGATGAATAGGTCATGATATGGTTATTATAGTAATTAATGAATAGTATGTTAATAAAACATTGGCAAATAGATTATTGCTCTGGTCTGATGTAATTTAAATGTTAATACCTAGACGTGGGGCTAATTCAGTCGATTTAAATTAAGAAGACAATTGTATTGTTTCAGGAATGGCGCGTATGTTTTCAATATAATCGATGCCGTAACTATTTCAGCCATTGTATGCAACATAAGGTTTATGGTTTATTAACGTATTTGTTATAAGTTGGACAAAAGCTCGATTGTTTTGGAGGTGTTGGCTTCAGGGGCCGTAATCGATATTAATTTGGGTCAACGGTTTTGGTTTTATTGAAACAGTCGCGAAGAGTTACTTGGACATCTCTTTTTTGTGACTTTACGGAAAAACTGGATTGGGTGTTGGCGGAGAACTTTTCAGAATTGTTTTTATTTGCCATGAATTCATAAGTTCTTGAAACAACTTTTACTGCATTTTGATTATCTAATAATAAGCTTTTAGCTTTTTGGTTATTTTACGTCGGCTTATTCTGCTACTATGTCAAAACACCGACGCCAGGAGACAAGCAACTCCCAACCTGGAAATTTTGTAGGAATCCTTTACTTTTAACATTATTTAGACAAGAGACTAACGGTTCTATATCCTTTCCGAGAGACGATATGTCTTCCTATACGAACCTCTTTGTATAGCTTCTGTGAATACACTGACATACAGGCCGCTAGAAAGAGGACGAGCATCGCGAGCCTTCCCTGGATGATCACCCATCTAAGTACTAACCGCGATCAGCGTTGTTAGACTTTTCATATCAATGACATGAATGCCAAGTTCATAGGTTGCACTCGCCCCTTATGTAATAGTAACAAGCGTTCAAATAAAAACGTGGTCAAGTTGGTTCTGAAAATTTGGACGTAGGGCGTAGCGTGAACTTAAACGTCATCTGTCAAAGCGCTATATCGCCGCTATCAATTTGAATATTTTCGTTTTAAAAAGCGTTTAAAATGGTGTTTTCTCAAGAACAAAAAGTGTTTATCATAGAGTCCTACTTTAGAAATGGACGCAAGATTGATGGAATATGGAAGTATTCTATTGAGGAATGTTTCACAGAATTTCAAAATCAATTTCCCGGCGTTGTTGAGTACAAAATTTTTCAAAGTGCAGTTCAGCGTTGTGTTAATGTTTTTCGTGAAACGGGCAGTGTAACAAGAAAAGAAGGAAGCGGCCGACCTAAAAAGCGGACTGAAGAATTAAAAGAAAATGTCCAACAAATAATGGAAAATGCGCCAAGAACTTCTGTACGTGTTTTATCACAAATGGTGGGAGTATCAGTCGGTACCTGCCACACAGTGTTAAAAAAACATTTGCGTTTGTTCTCCTATCGTTTAACTTGTCAGCAAGAACTTCATGAAGTTGATTTTCCGCGACGGGCTGTATTTTGTGAATGGTTTTTAAACAACTACGGTGAACTTCATAATATCACCTTTTTTTTCTGATGAAGCCTTGTTTCATTTAAGTGGTTACGTAAACTCACAGAATATGAGAATGTGGTCTTCTGAAAAACCAGATAACTTTTTTGTCGAGGGCCCTCTACACGCTCAAAAAATTGGAGTTTGGTGTGCTCTCAATCGAAGGAGGATTTATGGACCTATTTTTTTTAATGGTACTCTTACTGCGCAAAGGTATAGAGAAGAAATTATCGCTCATTTTGTTAGCCAGCTGGAAGAAAACGAAATTACAAACTTTTACTTTCAACAAGATGGCGCAAGGGCACATACGGCAGGCGAGACGATGAATATGTTGAGGGAAGTTTTCCAAAATCGACTAATAAATCTCAATGCTGAACATGAATTTCCACCGAGGTCATGTGATATTACGACGTGTGATTTCTTTTTGTGGCCTTACCTTAAAAACACTATTTTTGAACTGCCTATTCCTGATTTAAACCATCTGCAGGCTTGACTTATAGACAAAATTCGTGAAATTAACAATACCCCGAGCATCTTAGAAAATGTCTTTAATTCTTTGAGGAACTAACAGGTGTGAAAAGTGCTTGGAACAAGGAGGGGGACACTTTCAGCAGCTGCTTTAATTTATTGTTATAACAAGGACGGGGACACTTTCCGCAGCTCCTTTCATTGTTTGTTATTGTTATCACGATTATTCTTTAAAATAAAGTTATATAGTCATTAACGTTATTGAAACTGACAGCTGCTATACAGCTCGTTGAGAAATGAGGTTAGGTTGGTCGCTATAAGCTACTCCCTACGTCCAATGTGTCAGAGCCAACTTCGACCACGTTTTTATTTGAACGCCCGTTATATTTAATACAAATCCTATTTCGTTTGTGAAGAATTGATAGAAGAAATTATTCTTGCTCTATCATGTAAAAATTAACTATAACTTTCTTGATGTTATATATAATTTGAATTGAAATTTAAATAAGTATTAGTATTTGTCAGCTTCCCGTAAACACTTGTTTCATATCCGTCACAATTAGTTTTCATTAAATCGTCTAAGAAAGGTGATGTGTTATTCTTTTCAGTTTCTAACGTGATAGTGATATACTGTTCTTTATCATTTGTATAGTCCAAAAGAAATATTGAAATCATAAAAATTATTAAGCCAAATTGCAAAACGTCATTTAGTTTTCTTCAAAATATTGAAGATAATGATGATCCATTCCATATAGTAAGTGGCACGTAATTCCATATCGTAAATCAATATTTAAATTTGATCTGCAATTTAAATTCATATAGCTTTGAAAAATAAATTCATTTTGTAATTAAGTAAAAAACAGTATGTGAAATACTGTAATAGTATTATTAATTGGGTAACAGAAATTACCCAATTAGTTACTAACAATAGTTCCTGCAAATAATATTGAAGCTAAGTAGTCATAGATAAACGAAAAATAGTTTAAGATAACAGATTAATATTACAAGAAGATTTACTTGGAGCTGACAGGGAGAGAGAAGAAAACATTGTTAGATAGGATTCTAACATGGAACCATGTTCCTCCAATCAAGAAGTTTTTTCAAACAAACATTTCTCTAAACGTTCGTATGCACACGTAAGCTAATGTACATATTCCCCCAATAGTCAAACTGAAATAAAAGCTATAGACTTAAACAAGGTGTGTTCAAAACCAATATGACTGTGTTGGGTCGCAGATGAATTTACAAAAGGGGTCTGAAACCATTTTCCTAAGACCACAGCCGGGCTTCTGGCATTGTTATTGGGCTGGTAAGCAAGCTTTGGAGCGATTAGTGTAAGAAGAATATCATCAATACTGAGACCAAGACAGATCAGGATGATGAAAATATTTAATGTTCCACATTAGAGGGGATCATTTAGGAACAAAAACATTTAGGAGTGATGACAAGGTTAAAAAAATGGTGCTTAGTTGACACCATAACTAAGAATATTGATTTCTGATGATTATACTAGAAAGGGACTGACTTCGTAGCAAAATACCTTTCATTTATATTTTTTATACTCTTCTGAATACCCTCATATAATATCCTTTCGAAAGAAACAAAATATCATTCGGGAGAAATATAAGGCGAAGAAGTGAAAATATATATAACTTCTATACTATCCAATATGTGAGTAGCGACTTGAGGATTTGGCTGATCGATGTTACAAAACGATGTTTATATCTCTCCAAGCGCAACTCGAAAGCAAAGGCATGTATTTGCCCACAAATGCTTTTTTGTCATCATAAGCGTCATCCCCCAGATAGCGACCTCAGAGCAAGGATCGGAAGAAACGATCTTACGAAAAAAAATTTTTTTTAAACATATACGCATAACATTTTGCTTGTTCATCCAAGAAGAACAATAGAAGGTAAAAGGTAAAGCACTATTTTTATTACTTACTCAAATACGGTAATCTCCCCGTTCGAAAGAAAAACAAATTGACACAAGATTCTAAACAAAGTATTTCCATATTTATATATAAAAAATATATTAAATGTACGGGAATAAAATTATTTAGGCACATTATGAAGTAGACCAAATTAAAAATTTATAAATTCGGTATACCGCTGCATGTTAAAAAACTTGTATATATAGGGTGGCTTAATATTAATGTGCAATAATTTAGCAGTAGATACTACTGCCAAAAAATAAATTTATTCTTTCCTATAAACATTCAATGAACATTGGTTCCTACAGACACTACGCCCTGCTAAATGAGGTCTCAAATATATTTTCTTCGAAAATGAGTATTCGCAGAATTATATATTCGGTATGTTAGACAGTTATTAGATGCTCCAACCACGACGTAAGAACTATTTAAAAAAATATCCATAGACGTATTAAGAAGGAGGGCTTCTGGTAAAATCCCGATTTGTAACATGTCAATATTTTGAAATGTCGACATCAACTAATGGGAGATTTGGATTTTCTACAAAAAGACAGGTACTCATGATTTACTTCGATAAAATACTCCGCTTTCAATAAAAAAATCATTATGTAAAAAATTATGTAATTATGTAAACAAGAAAATTAATTGAATTAGTCGGCAAGCCACGAAGAAATGTACCTATTTCCTTGAATCTGTTATTTTGTTTTATCAAAATCTAATAATACATTTGATAAATTTAAAAGACTGGATAATATCAAACATTTAATAAAAAAAGGTCCCCTTCAAGAGGAACCATTTAACATTTAACCCACGCTGATAGAAAAGAATAATCGTATTTTTGATGTTAGAACCTGCTGAACAATTGTCACATATTTAGAACACTGTCTATTTTTTCGTATTATTCTAAACTATATCTAAAGCCCACTCCAGATGATGAGGTTATTAAATAAATGTAAATAGATGCAATATGGTATTGATGTGTAGATTTTCCACAGCAAACGTAAATAAATGTCGTATTGTGTAGATGGTGCATATCGATACATTCGAAAGCATGTCTTCGCTTGTCATTAAATAATCGGCAGTTAACCAAACAGCACAATGAGGAAAACACATCTGTCCAAATGTATGAATAGCACACTATCAACACTTAAAGCAGGTTCTACAGGGTATTGATCTGTATGTTCCTAAAAAATTTAATGAAAGTGGTAAGTGTGCATACGCGATTGACATGGGGACAATTGATAAGTATGTAAAACGATTTGAAACATTTGAGAAGATACTTTAATGTGCTCTATTACACACTTGTACATCGTACATGATTCAACTCGACTCTATAGGTTTTGACCAAATAATCTACAAATATTTTATACAGGATGATTCACAACTTATCCAAAAAATTTTTAGAGTAGATGCGGTAGAAATGGAGTCAATATCGTAAAAAAAATGTGCGGAGAGCCATGTGGTCTCAGCGACTACGAATACTAATATCCAATTTTACAATATTCGTTGCGATAGTGTTTACCTGTTATCTGTAGTGTTTACAATAGTTTTTTAGTGGTTAGTGTCAAAAATGGCTTGCGTGTATACCAACTCGGAGTTGATATATATTGTTCTAATTTATGGTGAAGCAAGACATTTGTGTTAGTTCGTAGAAACTGAGTAAGACGGGCCCACGGCGGTGGATAAAATTTTGAACAGTTTTTGTAATATCAGATACCTATGTCAAATTATTTTATTATTTGAAACCACAAATTAATTTTATTAATTAATAATAACAATAACGGCAAAGGCAATTAAATTTGCTGACATAAAATAGGTGGTATGGAATTTTATTTATTTCTTTCCTTCCGAAAGTTTTTGTCCGTTTTTATTACACTTTGCCGCCATGCCGGTCGCATTGTGCGAGGTCAGGTTTTACAGGGGACCAGTTTCCAGTGCCGTGCAGGAGTTCATTTTTAAATCATTTTCGAACTGCCCTTTTTGATTTTTTCTTTACAAAATTGTATTTGTAAGAGTCCCCTGTACGTCCAATTTGTTTTTTTTTTGGATAAGTTCTGAATCACCCTGTAAGTGTCCGTATTTTGTGCAGCCAGCTTAACTGTAGTTCCAAAAGAATAATGTGGTTTTGTAAACCATAAGTTACCAACTGGTTATACCTATCAACAGCTATAAATCTGGATGGTTGATCATAAAAATAAATTATAATTTGTTTTCCTTCCTTCCTTCCTTCCAGTTGTATAACAGTAGAGTAGTTTTAAATTGTACGTATAGAAAAAAATACCATTCAAAATAACACACACGAAAGTTGAATAAATATTTCCTATTTGATGAAATTAAAAAAATCCATATATGCAAAATTATCACTTCGTGTAGCTATAAACTATGCGTATAATGCTATTAAAAATCAGCAGCACGGCACCTTTTTAATATATACATGAAAACCGTTAATTAAATTTTCTTTAACGAAGCGAAAATAATAACCATCCGTCATATTATACATACAGCAGGGCCTGCATTGTAGTTTTATGGAAATGGCAGCTATCCAGTACAAATTACAAAAACAGATTTAATTAAACAATATGTGCACCACATTTAATCGATCAGATTCATTACCAAAAAAACAAAACAGAACAAAACCAATAAATATCATCCTCAGTTGATTCGTCATCCCGGGGGCCTCAGAATTATGATTCAGTTAATTCCATCGCGCCGAATTCTATATTAGCAATTCAAATTTGTAGGGCCAGGTAATACCTCAAAAATAACCAAGTTGAACAGAAGTTTACTTCCTCGGGCAGTTATTAATAATTGTAGAACTTATTTAGTCCATGGATTCATTCAAATACAATTTCGTTTGAGATATTAATTCCGAAGAAACTTTACTTTGAAACTTGTGAAACTTCAGTCGCAAAATAGATTTCGAAATAGCAACTGGAAGTCATTTATCATTGCATGTTGAAGTATCATAAATGATATTTTAACTGAAAACGGGCAAAATCTCTAAAAATCCCTACTTAAGGAGGTATATCGGATTTACTCAAATGCACAGATGTACTTGAAATTTATATAGCATATTACCCAGTGCTCCCTCTGTGCGTCATATTTTTTGATTTTTTTTTTTTTAATCTAGATTTTGAGATATTGTTGTTGAAAGTTGTTCATTTTAGTATAGGTTTATATGGCGAAGATGAACGGTGCGGCTCTTTTTTGCCCATAACTGAGAAAAAAAAATGTAGAAATTGTGAAACAAAACTTTTCCATAGATAGTACACAGTATTATCTTATTTTTTTTATGTAAAACTAATGTAAGTTTTGAACATAGTACAGCTGTATTAATTAGAAACAGAAACTAATAATTGGATTTCTGCCTGACTTGAGGATTAATGTGGCAACGTCGTAATCAGCTGTCAGCAAGGAGGGAATTCATTTGAAAGACTTGATAAAAACGAAATTGATTTCAAACATATACATTTTCCTAAATCCCATGCACATTGTTATCAACAATAAATTATCCACAACAGATGATTTTTAAAAACTAGATTAATTAAAAAAGACTATGAACCTGTGATATATTTATTGGAATAAAAAATACAGTTGATAAATCCTTTTAATATATTTAATGGTTTATAAAAACACCGTATTCATTACCCAGCAATATTTAGGGTTACATAAAGTTTTCTTTTACTTGATTAATATAATTAGTAATACTTGAGATAAAAGCATTTGTGCGGAATAACAAAGGAACATAAATATTTCTGAGCAAACTTTATATCTAAAAAATTAGTTATAGTTGCAAAACTTTTGTAACATTACTAAAATAGAGATTAAAAACACGAACAGTGAGAAAAGAAAAGAAAGTCGAAAACTTACAAAAAAGGTAAAAAATTGGGTATTTAAGGATTTTTGGTAAACTTTACTTTTTTTAACCTCAAAGAATCCTATATAAATCTTGAAGAGTTCAAACCGGTGGATTAAAGTAGTCAACTATAACAATTTTTGACTTTCAGATCCTGAAACTAGAAACCTCTGAATTACTTGAATTTGTTTTTTATTGCTCTACGACCAAATTTAACCTAAAAGTTTAAGATTTTTTTTATCCATTAATTTTTATAACCAGTATACCAGTTCACTACTAATATATTATGTTATATTATTTGCTCTACAACAAGACATTAAAGCTATTTCAAACCGGTGGATTAAAGTAGTCAACTATAACAATTTTTGACTTTCAGATCCTGAAACTAGAAACCTCTGAATTACTTGAATTTGTTTTTTATTGCTCTACGACCAAATTTAACCTAAAAGTTTAAGATTTTTTTTATCCATTAATTTTTATAACCAGTATACCAGTTCACTACTAATATATTATGTTATATTATTTGCTCTACAACAAGACATTAAAGCTATTTCAAACCGGTGGATTAAAGTAGTCAACTATAACAATTTTTGACTTTCAGATCCTGAAACTAGAAACCTCTGAATTACTTGAATTTGTTTTTTATTGCTCTACGACCAAATTTAACCTAAAAGTTTAAGATTTTTTTTATCCATTAATTTTTATAACCAGTATACCAGTTCACTACTAATATATTATGTTATATTATTTGCTCTACAACAAGACATTAAAGCTATTTCAAACCGGTGGATTAAAGTAGTCAACTATAACAATTTTTGACTTTCAGATCCTGAAACTAGAAACCTCTGAATTACTTGAATTTGTTTTTTATTGCTCTACGACCAAATTTAACCTAAAAGTTTAAGATTTTTTTTATCCATTAATTTTTATAACCAGTATACCAGTTCACTACTAATATATTATGTTATATTATTTGCTCTACAACAAGACATTAAAGCTATTTCAAACCGGTGGATTAAAGTAGTCAACTATAACAATTTTTGACTTTCAGATCCTGAAACTAGAAACCTCTGAATTACTTGAATTTGTTTTTTATTGCTCTACGACCAAATTTAACCTAAAAGTTTAAGATTTTTTTTATCCATTAATTTTTATAACCAGTATACCAGTTCACTACTAATATATTATGTTATATTATTTGCTCTACAACAAGACATTAAAGCTATTTCAAACCGGTGGATTAAAGTAGTCAACTATAACAATTTTTGACTTTCAGATCCTGAAACTAGAAACCTCTGAATTACTTGAATTTGTTTTTTATTGCTCTACGACCATATTTAACCTAAAAGTTTAGGATTTTTTTTATCCATTAATTTTTATAACCAGTATACTAGTTCACTACTAATATATTGTTATATTATTTGCTCTACAACAAGACATTAAAGCTATTTCTATTTCTATTTTCTATTTTTTCTATTCTATTTTTCTTCTATATCTTTTATTTTATTTTTTTCTATTTTCTACTTCTATTTCTATTTCTTATTTTAAATCTAAATATATTAAGCAATATAACTTTTTAATTTTTTTGTACAACATGATGAAAATAATAGTATTCTATATAAAGAGTTTTTGAACTAATGAATTTACTTATCACTAGACTTGTCCTCTGTAATAGCTGTTTTACATTGACAATTTATTGATCAATTAATTCATGAAGTCGCTTCATCAAGAAATTGGACAAGTGCAATGCACCAAATCAGCTGTCAAATAACTTCATGAATTTATTCATCAAGTTCTTGACGAATTTCATGTTCTAATTTTCGTCAATTTCTTCGTGATGTTCGGAAGTACCAACCCAACAGATTTCCAGCCTCAGATCAGTAATGAGGTTATGTTATTGGAATATGTAAATAATTGTGTGGCGTCGTGCTAGTTTTGCATTGTTTTTACTGATTTGTTACTTACAAAAACTAATATTTATATAATATGTGTCAGAACGGTACCGCTGTTGTATCACTACAATTATGAGTGGAAAGGTGACATTTTTGAAATTTATTTGCTTCTTTGATTCATTGGTAGAACTGATTCATACGTCAAAAAACTTGACAAAGTCTGTAGCAGTGTAAAACCACACTGTTTACCAATAAATTCGTGAATTAATTCATGAAGAAATTCGTCAATTTATTCATCAATAAATTGTCAATGTAAAACAGCTATAACACATGTCCTGGATTAAATAAACACAATTAAGTTTTTTTTTCGTTTTCAAATTGTGTTATTTCACTGAGTTTATACTAATTTAAAAGGAATACGTTTCTGTTAAGTAGCTCAATATTTGGTTTTAAAAAATACTACATAGCCTTTGGGAATTCAAAGGATATCTAAGGGTTCTACATCAAAAGGATTTGTGGTATCCTTCAATATAGGCTAAAATTCCTTAAACCCTGGACTTTACAAGAGCCCTTACGTCGTAGTGAAGAGGAGTTGATATCCAATAATTTTGAATCAAACCGAATTTGAACATTAGGAAATATGTTATAATTATTTAAAATATATTCTTTAACTGTACTGCACTGTCATCAATGTTATACAGGGTGTCTTATCGGGAACTGCGTCGATCGCTATCTAGAGTACTGCTCCGAAAATTTTGAAAATTTGACAACATGGCAATGTCCCTTTGGTGAACACAACTAAAATAACTAGAACTCTCCAGCACCTTCGGTTATACCGGAAGTCGACACCAACTTCGTTATTTTAAATGGGGCACCCTATATATTACTGTATTTTCGGATTCTACGTGAAATTTGAGGGTCACTTTATTAAATATTCCCTATGTTGCCAAATTTTCAATTTTTTCGGAGCAATGCTTTCCTAGTTATAGATCGACGCAGTTCCTGGTGGGATACCCTGTATTATTAGTTTATAGAATATTTGATTTTCTAAACAGTTTTTATTTACTTATTTGCGCAAAGTTTTCGTTTATTTTTTCCTTAATTTTTTTTGGGTATTTTGCCAAAAATTCAAAAAATTGATGAAAAAAGGATCAATCAAGAGTTATTTTTAGTGAGATAGTTTTCCCTAACCAAAAATCTCATACTGAAAAAGGCAGACAAAAACAAAACACAAAATCACTACTACATATCGCGCATTTCAAAAAGTTTGTAAACGTTTCGAAACGTTAACTACTACTTTTTGTTTGCTTTTTTCAATGTGAATTTTTGGTTTCATAAAAATAACCCTTGGTTGATTCCTTTGGCGCAAAAGTTTATTTCATTGACATTTTCTTACAGGTGGCAAAATACCCAAAAATGAAAAAGAAAAAAAAAAAAAATTACGTACCTATAGGTACAAACCCAGGCACTAGACTTGCGTTATCTGTCTAAAGTGACAGTTGATGATTTTCGTCATCTTTTTAACAAAATGTTTACGGAAATCGAGCTTTATTGAAGGCTGCTAAGAAAAAAAGAAAACGAAAAAAGACTGTAGTGTCTTAGTAAATTATTTTAGTTAGTCGGTGAAATTTTGGTAACGCGTAAACGTATTCTAAACATGGTTCAAATGTTAACTTAAAAACTATTACATGGTTCACGGTCTTCAACGTTCTGTTTCAGATATTCCAAATATTTTAATTTAGTTAAATGCCCTCTGCAGCAGTCATTCTGACCGTAGTTGTTATGCAGCAACGCTAATTATTACGAAATGACTGGAAATGATGGGAAACGCAAGGCATGACTTTGAGGTTGCCTTGACATTGACCTCGAAATTTATCGTGGAAAAACTGTATATTTATATGCTGCTCGTGACACAACGAATGGCTGCCTTAGTTTTACATGAAATAAATAAATGGAATGAC
The DNA here is from genome assembly GCF_000390285.2 of Anoplophora glabripennis. Taxonomy (NCBI): domain Eukaryota; kingdom Metazoa; phylum Arthropoda; class Insecta; order Coleoptera; family Cerambycidae; genus Anoplophora; species Anoplophora glabripennis. The sequence continues at coordinate 508,813 of NW_019416264.1, read as the reverse complement.
AAATAAAGAACGCATTTAGTTTGTTATCTGTTCTAAACGCATTTTTAATCTTTTAGCCTTTAGACTTGGGCAATAAATCTGAATATATTTGTTTCACTTTATTTCGTTTAAATCAAATCGTTGATACAGTTACAAACACTAAAATTTATTTTTTAACTATTCCTGTAAAAAGGTAATAAACAAAATCCACTAATGGAACTAAGAAACAGATGTCTACAACATTTGAAGTTTTGCTAATTGATAAAGTTAATATTAAAAAAAAATTACACCATCATTTTCAGGATTAGAATTATCTAATGAATTTTTTTACTAATAGTATCCGGACACTCCATATAAAATAATGAAAATATAAATTAACTTTCACATAAATAGGTACAAATACGCCATTTTTAATAGCAAAGTTCAAAATTACATTCAAAAAGGACATTGCTAATCTACAGGGTGTCCGGAAATACCGTTCGAATAATTCTAGGGGTGATTCTACATGTTAAACTATGAAAAAAAGTTCATATGAACATAGGTCCGCAAATGCGTCATAAGGTTCCTATGGCGATTCAAAGATGCACCGGGATATAGGTTTTATTTTATATCTCTGGAACCGTTTCAGATAGCCATCTGAATTTTGGCATATGAATTGCCTTTAATAGTAGGTACTTTTCAGTGTTTTTACTAAATTATTATTTTAATCAGGGGCGTACCGACAGGGGAGGCCTCGATTTAATTTGTTCACATTTTTATTAAACGTCATATTTTTGCAGTTTTCTTTAGANCGCCGTTCGGGTAGTACGGTTTCGTCCACAATCTCTCTTATTTGGCGTAAAATTACCAGTTTCTCTTAATCTCTGATGTAAACTGCTGAACAGTTTATCAGAAGGAAGCTGGCGATTTGGAAAAGTTTCTTGGTACAACCTCCGAGCTTCCAAAGCACAACCGTTTGCTTTGCCATACATGAAGTGCATGTCGGCCATTTCAGCAAAAGAGTATTCCGGCATTTTTTGAAAGACGAGAACAATGATTTTTTTCAATTACACTGTTATTAACACAATAATAATCGAATAAACTTTATTTTTAAACCTTATGTCAAATTCGTTTACCGTAACTACAGTAATTTGACCTTTTTCCATTTTCAACTTAGCACCGACATAAGCCTACTTTGATGTAGAAATTTTTATTATTGGGCGACCATGCATGCACTATTTTCTTTGGAGAGTATTTTCTCGAAAACGGCTAGCCTGACAGGTTTTCTACAAGAATACCTTTTTTATGTCATTTATACCGCGGAATCAGAATTTCTAAAGAAAACTGCAAAAATATGACGTTTAATAAAAATGTGAACAAATTAAATCGAGGCCTCCCCTGTCGGTACGCCCCTGATTAAAATAATAATTTAGTAAAAACACTGAAAAGTACCTACTATTAAAGGCAATTCATATGCCAAAATTCAGATGGCTATCTGAAACGGTTCTAGAGATATAAAATAAAACCTATATCCCGGTGCAATCTTTGAATCGCCATAGCAAACTTATGACGCATTTGCGGACCTATGTTCATACGAACTTTTCTTCATAGTTTAACATGTAGAATCACCCCTAGAATTATTCGAACGGTATTTCCGGACACCCTGTATATTTGTAAAAGAAAGGAAAATAGATGCTCTTATTTTCAGCAATTAACCTAAATCTCGATTGCATAATTAACTACAGCTGTTACCAAAATAATGTGTTTAAACTGTTTCTACCAACGTTACATGTTTAGAAATCATAAAATAGTAATAAATTAAAATTATTTACTTGATGTCTAGTATTGTTTGCAGTTAATAAAATTTAACGTTTTTTTTATAATCTTTTATGTTACAGGTATTCTCAGTCGCTATTTGTTATATAATAATGATTTTATTGAAATAATACAAGGTGATTGACAAATGTTGACCAAAAATGAAACCTCGTATTCTTTCGTAAATTTTAAGAGGAGTATTTCCTATAAAGTTTTTATCTAGGACGCTTCGTTAAAAAGATACAAGGTGTTAAACTTCAAAACATATTTTTTATTTTTTTAAATAATTTAAAAACTATTAAGGGAAATAATTTGAAATTGGGTACGTGTTTATGTAAACATTGTAAACATATTTTTATAAATAAAATAGTACACCACTGCTTTACGGTAACAACCATGATATTTTTGGATTCGCCTTTCAATTTTCTACAAATTACTACTTTCTTATGTTTTTAGAAAAAAGCCTGACTCGAGTAAAACTTAAAAACCAACTGAAAACAGTTTTATTTAAATGACATTACAAATACTAATTATTCGGTTATTTATTCGAATAAAGAAATTAATAACAGTCTCAATTTCAATGATTTTTTTTTGAGTAAATGCTCAAACATTTCTCCATTTCCACGAAGATAGGCCCGACATCTTTTTAGTAATGAAAATGTAATTTGTTCGAAATTTATTGTTGCTTGAATCCGATGAAAAGCATTAATTTTATTAATATCGAAGTCTTCTCAGTTCACTTTTTTAAGATTTACTCGAAAATCAGGCTTTTTTCGAAAAACATAAGAGAGTAGTAATTCGTAGAAAATTGAAAGACGAATCCCAAAATATCATGGTTGTTATCGTAAAGCAGTGGCGTACTATTTTATTTAGGAAAATAAGCCACCTCAGATTTTGGACAATGTTTACATAAATACTTGAGCCCAATTTCAAATTATTTCACTTATTAGTTTTTAAATCATTTANTAGGACGCTTCGTTAAAAAGATACAAGGTGTTAAACTTCAAAAAATATTTTTTATTTTTTTTTAAATAATTGAAAAACTATTAAGGGAAATAATTTGAAATTGGGTACGTGTTTATGTAAACATTGAAACATATTTTTCTAAATAAAATAGTACACCACTGCTTTACGGTAACAACCATGATATTTTTGGATTCGCCTTTCAATTTTCTACAAATTACTACTCTCTTATGTTTTTAGAAAAAAGACTGACTTTCGAGTAAAACTTAAAAAACCAACTGAAAACAGTTTTATTTAAATGACGTGACAAATACTAATTATTCGGTTATTTATTCGAATAAAGAAATTAATAACAGTCTTAATTTCAATGATTTTTTTTGAGTAAATGCTCAAACATTTCTCCATTTCCACGAAGATAGGCCCGACATCTTTTTAGTAACGAAATTTATTGTTGCTTGAATCTGATGGAAAGCATTAATTTTATTCTTTCTTCTACTGCTCAGAATGTCAAAGTTGCTATCGCAGCCCTCTATGTAATTTTAAAATTATTCATTATTCACATTATATTCGAATATCGAAGTCTTCTCAGTTCAAGAGAGTAATTTGTAGAAAATTGAAAGACGAATCCCAAAATATCATGGTTATTATCGTAAAGCAGTGGCGTACTACTTTATTTAGAAAAATATGCCACCTCAGATTTTAGACAATGTTTACATAAATACTTGAGCCCAATTTCAAATTATTTCATTTATTAGTTTTTAAATTATTTAAAAATTAAAAATATTTTTTGAAGTTTAACACCCTGTATCTTCTTAACGAAGCGTCCTAGTTAAAAACTTTATGGGAAAGACTCCCATTAAAATCACCAAAGAATACGAGGTTTCATTTTTGGCCACCATTTCACCCTGTGTAATGAAATCTTAATATTTTTATTTTCATTATATATTAATTATGTTATTATTTTCATCAGTTCTTTATTATCTCTATGAGACATTACGTTTTATTGGAAAATCTTTTAAGTAGCTAGTGCCATTTTTTGATTAAACAATTAACGAATTTATTAACATATGTAAATGTTATATTTATATTATGTTCTCTTTATGTAAATAAAAAGTTACACATCTGTCTCAATATTTTATCAGCATCTAAATGTCCCCTAGAAAATAATATTTTAGATATCAATTCTCTGGTTATAGAGAATATTTTTAACAATAGATGGTGCAGATTATAAAAGTTTTTGCATAAATCAGATATTTAATAATATGTATTTTCACTTAATAATATTTATTTTTTATTTAAAAAGGCAGTTTAGTCCTTTAGATACATAAGAGAATTTCTTGAAAATTTTCTGATATCGAAAAAAAAACGTTTATTGTTCATAGAAAAATTCTAAGAAAATGGAAAAAATACTACTTTTGTTACCTAGAAAATAAAAGTAAACTTTGTTTATAACTATGTTTACCAATGTAAATAATATGTTATTACGTATGAATATATTTGAAAAACAACCCGATCCCGAATATAAATTAATTATAAAAAAAAGATTTCTATAATAATTTCTTCTTCTACTTTCGAGTTTTATTTTTCAAATTTTTCCAATTTGTTTGCTTCGGAAAAAAAACGAAAAGAAAGTTTCCTTTAAATTTTTCTGTTTTTTCCGAATTATTAAAAATATCTAGGTATATAATTAGGTACTTGATATTTTATGCTTGCAATCTTATATTAATGTAAATTTTATATAGACGAAACAGCAACCAAAAGTAATATTAACTTAACACTACTTCAGTAGGTACATACATAATTTGTAATTGTTGGATTTTTATAAATATTGTCCCAATTATGTCGAATTATAAACTGCGATAAGTTGATTTAGACAATTATTAAATATATTCTTATAATAGGTAAATTTTAAACGGTCTAATAATAATCAGATTTCTTTCATAAGTGGTTTTAGATGTGTAATAATAATAAACTTGGTTTTAATTGAAATGTAACTGTTGCTATTCTGTTGGTGTTGGTAAAACATATAAAATATATTATTAAATATATCTTAATTGTAGAAATAAAAAAAAATTGTTCTGCATAGATACAATCTTTTATCGAAAATATAATATAAAGTGTACATATACCAAAAAAATGTGTAAAATGTTGCAGTTTACGTAATTATGTCAGACGCTTTTCTTCTTACCTTTAATAACAAGTGAATTGGAGGACTAATAGTCGGCGATTTTTTCTTTTCCTGGTGGCATAGACAGGACTTTATCCACGGCATCGTAGTAAGCCAATCGAAAATTTTGATCAGAATCAACTTAATAGTAAACAATGACACCTCACTACTACTAGATATGCGTTTCTTGTTAGTAAAGCACTATATAAAAACTACTCGTAAACCTGCTCCTCCATCAAAAATTCGAATACGGGGTTAGTAAAGCGCAGCGCGTAAGCTGTTCGTTTTAATTCAGGTCCATGATAACGTCAAGCACGTGCTTTTTTCTTGCGAGGCTCTCGCAGCCCGACATAGCCAACTGGATGCAAAGCGCTCGGCTGCCCGGACGCAACTGACAGATCGGCCGCCTGCGATCCGGAACTTTTAAAACAGCCTCTGTACCTTTGGTGCGACTACCGATTGTTGAGGGCGGGCGCCTTTGATTTGGAAGAGCATTGTTGCGTAGTTCGGGCACCCCTGCCGCCGGGGTCGGTGACGTCAGAGCCGGTGCTGATTTCGCCGAGGTGAAAAACGGCAGCCCCAGTCCGAGGACTGATAACAAATGACTGGAAGGTGTGATAAAAATGAAAAAGAGTGCCGAAGTGGCCGGAATTTATAAAAAACACAGCAAACTACTGATGGACTAATATATCATTATTAGATTGTTAAAATCTGAAGGGCAGGTAACCTGTCAAGATAAACGACTAAAGAAGAGAGGATGAACACGAAATGAAGAAAACAAAAAGCCATATTGGGATTATGAATAAGTTAGTAGCGTTTTTGATTTCCATGGAAAGAGTGCCTTGGTAATCAATTGTTAGACACAATATGTTAAAGATTTAATGTTCTACCATTGTTTAATTGTATATTCCACTAACTTGTAAATTTGTGCAGAAAATGGAGTATTAATAAGAAAAAATCTAACCACTCTGTTCCAATTTTCCCGACATATTCTTTCGTTTTTGAACTGAATAAAGAATAGTCTCAGATGCCGCTAAAACTATTTGGTGGAGAGAACATCATTGGGAAAAGTACACCACGAAAATGGTTTTATCGTTTCAAAGAGGAACATTTTACTAATGATGATTCTCCATGCCCAGGAAGACCATCTGGCGTTCATGAAAAACGTTTAAACGTGTTTATGATGGTCCACATCAATAAATCCAGGAATTTGCTAGTACGAGTATGACATTTGTATTAAATGGGCAAAGTTTAAAAATTAGGTGTATGGGTGCGACATGTTTTGAATGAAAAATACAAAAATCACCGAGTCAACAATTATGCCCCTTTGCTACCCCCTCATTGTGTAACTCGTCGGCAACATCAATCATTTTTGTCTAAATCTGTTGATGAAAAAGACTGGTGACGAAAAATAGTGCCTTTACGTCAACGTCAAGAACAGAAAATAATGTCTTTTTCTCTAACAGTAGGGCAAAGAAGGTGTCGTCTACTATGAATTACTTCCGAGGAATGTAACCATCGCTGCTGATGTTAGTTGCCAACAACTCCGTAGTCTTGAGACAGCAATTAAGGAAAAAGACCAGGAAGAACTCATTGAGTGATGTCGCAGAATGATAATGTCCATCTTCATACTGTTAGCACCACAAAAGCAGTCACTCAGGACCCCAGTTGCAAGGTTGATGAGATTGCCATCGATTCTGCTTTTTAAAGCTAACCCAATGTTTCATGTAGTGAAGCACACATAATCACATCAAAAAATTTATCCGCTCCATAGATGAGACCCATACCATGCTATTCTCTCCCAAATGTCGAGTTCCTAATGCCAATTCTGCCATAGGAAATGTTGTATTACCTTCCAGTTTTTTTAATATTGGCGAGAGATGCACCTAAAAAGAAAGCAAAATGCTGAATACAGCAGTAGGTCTCTCCTTGAACATAGCTTTGGAAATAGGTAGATGCATCTTATTCGTCGGGTTGTAGTTCAACCCTTGCGATGCCATAGGACTGGAATAATACTAAAGAACCGACCTTAAAACTAAAAATGAATTAAAATTCTACATTCGACGGATTCAAGTCACAAACCATGAGTTTGCAGCTTGGACACAACAGAAGGCAAGTTGGTGACACGAGTTTATTTAATAGGCCTCGAAATTTTCTAACCCCTAGACACTACACACAGTATTATCCACTCACTCAGTATCACAGGCATATCCACAAAGTCAGTCCAGTAACCTTGCAGTTCTTGATAGGTACCAGAATCCTCTTACTTCCCAAAGAAGTCTGTTACAACTTTATATTAGGTAGAGTTTTCTCTTTTTTGGATACGACCGCTAAGAGCAGTTGTAAATGAGAAGAGAAAATCGACCTAGTTATCAAACTACACTTAAGGGTTGCAATAAATCAATGCAATTATATTTTTATGCCTTTTTCATCGATCTCTCTTTTTTTCATTCATATATCTCTTTTTAACATCCAATAGTAATACGCCACCATATTTTCGTCCCAGCTATTTTGATACAACTCAATACTCTATCAATGTACAGTGTAGGAAAGTCTAGATGGTTTATCAGAAGTTACGTGAGAGCGATAAAGTAAGCCATAGAAATCCATGTGATAGAAAAGGATGGCTATAATGAAGGCGTCTAATAGTCAACGCCCATTTCGTTCTTCCACAAATAAGAAGTGGATCTTATTTGTGGAAGGGCGAAACGGGCGGTGACTATGAGACGCCTTCATTATAGCCATTCTTCTCTATCGCATGGATTTGTATGGCTTACTTTATAGCTCTCACGTAACTTCAGATAGACCATCGGTACTTTCCTACCCTGTAGATGAGATGATATGGCAGAATACTGTCGAATGTTAAAAAGAAACATACATATGAAAGGAAAAAGAGAAAAAGAAATCCTCTACATACATATAATTCGAAAATAAAATAAAGCGAAACAAAAGGAAGAAAAAATTAAATAACGTACATGTAACGAAAGTTTGGCCAAATATTTTAATTATATTCTGTATGTCATATGTATGTACTCAAGTGACGATCTTGAGCCGGTTATTCCTTCTGCTACCAAATAGTATATCCAATGTTTTTTTTTGTTATCTTGCTTCCGGGTTTTGAAAAAAAATAACCAACAAACTTCAAGAACTCACAAAAATAAGGAACATGTATCTTGTTTAAAAAATGCTTCGTTGAGGAGATGGAGGGTGCTGAACCGAAAAAATAAATACATTTTTACACTTCTGACTTTAAAAAGAAAACTGATAAAGCTTTTTTATTATTTGTTTGAGTGTTCCGTTGAAGAAGAAAATATAATTAAAAAATACCACCAATTTTTTTCTTCTCGCATAAAAAATCAATTTGAATACGGAATTATGGAAAAATAAAAAATATATTTGCTTCTTCTAAATAGAATAAATAATGAAAAAACTTTTTTTAATTAATCATGTCTGGTATAAAAAGTATAACATATTTCAAACTTCTCAGTGCTTCAGGAAAAAAATAAATGACTTACGTTCACTGTTTTTCTGAGTTTTATGTAACTTCGCAGTTTGTTGATTTTTATTACACTCTGTATAAGGAAATTATATCAAAAGAAGAATAATTTTTCTATTATAATCCCCAGATTTTTAAGATTCCTTTGACATGTTACTTTAGTAATCTTACGTTTAATTTAACTCCATGAAAACCTACGGCACAAACTAGCCCCGCAGAAAATTTTTGCCGCACCTTAACAAAGAAATGTTACAGTAAAATGGTATATTTCTCTTTCGAATCGACCCTTTAACGGACAATTAATCTTATCGGACACCCACTGCCCTTGGACATTCTTCCCTAAATCATTCCGCCACACTTCCGATTTTAGGAACAATTCGGCTCAGTCTGAGTGTTATTCTTGAAAAGATAATAAAAAAGTTAACAACTTCATATCTGTTCGACGTAGAATGCCATTTCAGTAACTACAGTAAAAAAAACAAAACAAAACATTAAAGTAATAAATAAAATAAGGAAAATATACCTAATTACTGAGAATTAGATTCAAATTATGTTGTGCATGATTAGAAAAACTATTAAAAATATTAACTTCTGAATATCTGCGTTCTTTTCAAATTATTTCAGAAATGGTCAATTATCATTATCATCATCTTAGTGAATTTAGAATTCAGTAAGCATATTTCCGACGGTTATTATTATCTAATAATAATTATTATTTATTTTAATTTTCACTGGTCGGTTTATAAACTTAGTTTCTTGCGAAATATAAGTACCTTAGGCGAGCCTGAAATACACATGCTGTCCTATTTAAAAGACGAATTGTACAAAAAGTGCTTTAAATAGAAGTTGCACCAAAAAGATTTTTATTCATTTATTATTTTTCGTCGTACAGAGTGTCTGATTTCTTCTGGGTGCAACTTACGTTTCATTGTTTCAAATGCAACAATTTGTATATTACTACATTTTTTAACTTCTTGAATTTAAACCATACTGAACAAATATTAAGTAAAAGCGTATCGTTTCTCGGTATAATAGTGCAGACATAACACAAGACAAAATAGAATACAATTTTATACTGTCAAATTCTGTGGAATTTCGTTACAATTTATTTCCGATGTCCGGTTATAAAACTATTATCTATTTTGTGAAGATTTTTTTCGATTCAGTTAAAATGTTGCTATAACTTTTACTTTATTTTAACGGTCGTAAGTTATTTCAAATTAATTCTGAAAATCCTCTCGAAATTAATGCAACAAAATTTGGTCTGATTCTTAAGACAAAATTAGGGGACCGGATTTTTTATTTTTGCCAAATGGCCCCTAAGAATAATCTCTTTTTATATCTCAGAGCTCTATTGTACGAGAATCACTAAATTTGGTACACAGGGGTTTTATGACATGTGGAATCTGATGGTGTTGCGCTTTTTGGCGGGGAACCCCCTTAAGACAATTTTTCGTGAGTCCCTTTGTCTTTGGAGCCAAAATTTGATAGCATATTTAAATTACTTACAAATTATTAGTCCGCTAGAAAGCCATTAAATTTAGAAACTTTTTTGTCTCTTGATACTTTTTTCGTAATTCCCAATGTTTTCGAGAAAAATGTCGAACTGTGATCGAATGCCTATCGTGATTCGCCATTTTCCTCAAAAACATTGCGTTTTACGAAAAAAATATCAAGAGACAAAAAAGTTTCTAAATTCCATGGCTTTCTAGCTGACTAATAATTTTTAAGAAATTCAAATTTTGATACTGTACTGTACTGAATGTACTCTAAATAAATATGACTTCACAGGTATTTAATAAGTATCTAAAATGATAAATCTAAATATTATAATGAAAAAACCCATATCTGACATATCGAATATAAACTAAAATTATTACCTAATAAAAATGTAAATAATGTAAACATTCAAAGAAATATAATAAAAAAGACATCTTAAGTGCTACCATACCATGAGAAAAGATATGCCTAATTGTGTTAATGTGATTGCACCGAAACAACATTCAATTAGCCACGAAAACACACACAGAGCTTTGTAGTTATTTTAAACCGTGCCTGCATATCCAAGGAAAATAAACCAATAATTCTAACTAAATATAACGGAAAGGAGGTACATATTCCAGACCTTATAAGCAATAAGTGACTGCTCTCTCTACTTGCACAAGCAAATATACAATCATTTTAAGGTTAGGCGACAATAAATTTTCTCCCAGCGACTTGTTTGGACGTTTTCATTGCGTAATTTATTAAAATGTTGAGGATCTAATCGGGAACGAATCTGTACCAATAATAAACACTTTAGTATATCAAATAAATACTTACAATATATTCATACATTCAACACCTCGAGTGAATGTTGGTAATAACTGTGAGAATGTTGTTAGACAAATAAATTCAATTATTGCTTAACCAAATACCACTGTGTTAATAAATTTATTTCAACATTAAGTGGGTACTTTGTAGATGACATACTGTACTTAAAGAAAATTTCGACCTATGACATTTCTTCCGTCTTCTTTAAGGGTCAGCTAAAATTTTAAACGTTAAATTAGATATTCAAATATTTGCTGAATATTAAAACAGCTACAAGAGAGAGAGATCGTAAAGATGTTTTGTTTGGAAAGACGATTAAAATTCGGTCATAATAATAAGTATGACAATAGTTCATCTACAGCTGTAAGCACCGGAATCATTCTGCGACATTGTTAACTGCGTTATTAAGACACGATCAATAAATAGTGAAGGATGAGCAACAAACATGACTGCATGGATGAATACGAACCAAGAAGTTCTTAAAGGATCAAGGAAGAAACTAACTGTAGACACATCGAACCACAATCTCAGATCAATGAAGAATGAACGTTTGGAAGAAAAAAAAAAACGGGAAAATTACTGCTAATATTGCGGAGCCTAATTACGGATACTGCTAGCGATAGAGAATGGTATCCCCACTCCTACATTTGCAATCACAAACTAATTAAGTATGACAATATAAGTGCAGGTAACTTCTGAAAGGAACAAATAGAAAAGGTATAAGAGTATGTAACAGAAGTAATAGAAGAAACGAGAAAAATGTTTGTAAAATTTAAATGTACTTACTATCCCAGGTAGTAAAAACGTAGATGATTTTAGGAGATAAAGTAATAGTTATTATTTAAATTTGAAATTGATAAGTGTGAGTCCATATTTATAATTTTCGGGAAAGAGTATAGACTTAGTAATCTCACAATCCTTTTATTTGTAATGTTCAAAAGACGACTAGTTTCGAGGTCTACACTTAATTTTTGATTATACTAATGTATACAATTTTTTAGAAAACTTTTTCAAATTAATTATTATCAAGTTAATCAAAGAATTAATTTTAATTTTTAATTTTGAACCTTATCTAAGAATAATTATTTAAGTTACTATTGACAAATATTAAATTTAAACTTTTCTAAGGATAATCATTTAAGTTACTATTTTTTATAAAACTTTTACAATAAATTGTAATATTAATATCGAGTTATTATTTAGACCATAAAGGAGGTAAGTATTATGTACCAATCGAGGACCAGTTTGCGCCCGAGCGGAGCGAGGGCTGGCAATAGTCCGAAACTGGTAAATTATACTTAACTGCTGCGTGGTGTATAACATTTTATCTGCAGTTCTTTGTGGTAAATGAAATAAAGATTAGGTTTTATTTTTGGATATTTCTCAATCAACTCATTTTGACATTATTCGAAATATTGCAAAGTCGCCCTGGTTGTTTGGATTTTGTCGTTTCTAAGGTGTTTATAAACAAAGCAACATAAAAGTTGCAATTTTGCTGGTTTTGAATTATTATTTCTAAATAAGTGATTTTCAAATAGAAAGTGCAACAAATGCTGCCTGCGAATTTTTATTGCTCGAGAAGTCGAACGTGCGCTACGGACGAGTATAGAAATTTCAAAGAATGGTGCCAGAACAAAAATACTAGTGTTTCTGAAATATCACTGCTAGCATATCAACGATTTTCTCGTTCAGGCACCCGATAACACATATTTGCTAATGAAAGTAATGGAATGGAATGGATGAAAATTCCATATTCCTTGGCAAATATTCGATATATTTGACGAACATGAATATTCTTGAGTGAAATATTAAATATTCATACATACAACATGAACGAACGTTCACGAATATTCTATGAGCATTCGTTGGTGAACGCTCGTCAATGTAATTACAGCAATATTCATAAATAAACGTTCATGTATAAATATTGCTATCCTTATATTGAGCCACTGCTTTAGTGAATATTAAGGAATATTAGTTGAATTTTAGAATATTCACTAATGAATATTTATTTATATAGTTTCCTAAAACAGTCAATCTATGTAAAGGCAGCAGTATTCATACATGAACGTCATTGATGAATATTTCTGTCTTAAGATAAACTAAATGCTTTAGCAAATATTCATACGTGAATGTCAGTGAATGTATGAATACTTGCTAAAGCGTCGATTAATGTAATTACATCAATATTCGTAAATAAACGTTCACTGACGAATATTCATAGAATTCCAGATTTTAATCTCGGCGATCCCTTCTGCAGAAGAAAACCTAAACCTGGAGAGTAAATTCTCTGACGTATTTATATTTGCTATGTGTATTGGTCCACAGTCCACAGCGTCTTTGATTTTTGTGTATGATTCGTCTCGATTTAATTTATCTCGATTCCTCTGAATTTCTATTACCTGGGAGCTTTAGATGAAGAAACTTTTTGTATCTCGTCTTGGGAAAGGCTCTATCTTCCTTGTAAATGATATTAATACTGTGTTGTTTTAAGATGTAACCTCGCTATCAGTAAATGTACCATAGGTTGTCGCTTCTTTTTCCTTCTTCTTAAGTATCTTCCTGATGGCTCATTTAATATTCCTGTTCGTGTATCCATTTTTCCTAAGAATTGACTGTAGATGCTGTGGTTCATGGTCCATGTGTTCAGGCAGATGGTACGTCTTCGATGTATTAATATGTTGACAATATCTTTGTTTTTGCTGGGTTATTATGAGATTTAGCGTTCAGTTTCTCTTAAAAAGGGCATCTAGGACATTATTTTCAAGGATCGAGGCGATACGGGCTAATGTCTGCAAGCTATGCACAGAAATGCCATGAACCAGTGCCACAGCAAATACAAATACTAGTCACTTTCGGAGTATTGTCTCGAAACGTCAAGAAGTCTAAACCGACGACGTGACAACCAGCCCGAAAATTGTTCAGTCATTAACATAATTGGTTACAAAAACACATTTTCAAGATAAATGTAATGAATAAAAAAACAGCAACATATTCTGCTAAAATGTGGCAAACTTATTGTGTTATTCAACATTATTAGAATAATTAGACAAAGTACCTATAATATTTCAGAACGTATAGCCAAAAGTAAAAACAATTTCTGAAATACATGGGTAATTAATAAATATCCAATATTCTATAATTTACTTTTTTTATGTCTGTAAATATGTCAGCTTCCGCAGTCCCAAAAAGGCTTGTCACTTCTGAAGTATTTATCAAAGCGCGATAAACAAGAAGCAGTCATTATTTATATAGCGCGTGAGTCTTACAGTAATTGATGATTATATTTCAACGGTATCGTAAACCCTGTAATGACTTCCGTTTATTAAACTATTTACAAAATATACACAATTACGTAACTTTATGTAGTAGAGTATAAATATTGATTACTATAATAAAATTTATCGTTTCGAGGGTACGAAGACTTCCTCGTAGTCCAATACGGTCGTTCAACGAGAAATGAGCATGCAAAATTTGCGGGTATTAAAATTTTATTGATTTAGAATAGAATAGAATAATAAAACTCAAACTTAACTATACCATAAAGCAAGAACAAAGGAATTGTTAATAAATTTTTTAATTCGTATATGGGTGCATTGTCAACTGTCTGTCGCGTTGTGGACTCTAGAAACAGTATATTTTTAATCTTCAATCAAAAATATTTTTAATAAATGTATCTAGTTATCCGAATTGTAATCAACAGCAACGGCGGTGACAATATTTTTAACAGGCGATATTGTATTGTTCTAGCTATGTCCTGTCGAAATTTGGTTAATGCATCGCAATTTGTACCTTATAATTTTTTTGTGTCATAAATGTGAGAAACTTTATTCTCTATATCTGCTGAAAAGTTTCGGTTTGACAATTTGATACTGCTTTATACAGCTCAACATGCTCTCATTTGGTAGGTCTTCGATTTATCTAACACTTTCGTTGAGGTAGATGCTACTAACACCTTTTTCAATCGAACATTTTCGCCTCAGTTCTGAATCAGAGCAATTCTTTTGCACTGTAAGAATTTCGTGTCTCTTCATTGATTTTCGGTTCACTAAATGCACATAAATTGCTTTTAAAGAGAGAATAAATGTTTGGGCAATTTTTTGTATAGAACTAAGTAGGTAAGTTTGTAACACACTAAAATAAGTAAAATCAGATTAAGGATGGGGCATATACAAATAACATATCTATACAAGGATAGCCAGAAGTACGGAATAAAATTCATATCTTTTGAGTGAATTATTATTATTTTAAAACGCTGAATCACGTTAACTGATTTTGATTTTTTTCCCATCTTTCGGTTAAATAATAATTAATGTTTATTCAACCTCCTAACCCCCAGCTACCCCTACTTTTTTTTCAAATGGAAACATAAGGTATGAGGAGGCTCGTTGAAAAGCTTATAGAGAACCGAATCCAGCCATACCAAATAAACAAGTTTTATTTTTTCAATAAAAAGTTTTTTTCATTTACAAATTGAAACAACTAGATGATTTACAAAAATAAACTTAATGTCGCAATGCTGAAAATGTCCTCCATTCACTATTTGGCATTCTCCAAGACGATAGTAAAAGCTGTCCACAGCATTCTGAATGACTTCAGCTGGTAAATTATGCATCTCCGCCCTAATCTTGTTCTTTAAATTCTCAATATTATCCGGTCTGTCCTGGTAGACTCTTTCTTTCAAATATCCCCAAAGAAAATAATCCAGGGGTGTTAAGTCGGGGGATCTTGGCGGCCATTCAACTGTACCCCGTCTACCAATCCAGCGATTTGGAAACATTTCATCTAAGTATCTTCGAACATCAATACCAAAATGTGGGGGAGCGCCATCTTGTTGGAACCAAATTCTTTCATTCGGTATATCTGGATCAATTTCATGAGGGAAAATCACAGCTAGAGCAGGTATCAGGTCAAATGTTAGGAAATCCAGGTAGCGTGCGGCAGTAAGATTTTCTTCAAAAAAGAATGGGCCCAAGATTCTGTTGTTGATGATACCTGCCCATACATTAACTTTTTGTGGATGCTGCGTATGCGATTCGCATGTCCAGTGTGGATTTTCCTGGGACCAAAAGCGATAGTTGTGCCTGTTAACCACTCCATTTAAATAAAACGTAGCTTCATCCGAAAAAAGTACGTCTCGTTGAAAACCATTATTGTCGTCACACCGTCTCATCATTTCCTCACAAAATTGTAATCGCCTATCATAATCGTCTTCCAAAAGCTCTTGGACAAGACATACCTTATAGGGGTGGTATTTCTCTTGTTTCAGAAACATTCGAATTGCAGTTCGAGAAGCATCGTGATTGCGGGCCAATGAAACAGTTGAAGTATGAGGATTTTCAACAAGTTCTAATGCAATGTCTAATTTCTTTTCTTCATTCAAAGCACGTGCCCGTCCAGTTTTGGGCAAAGTCTGTACTGTACCGTGTTCCTCAAATTTGTGAAATATTTTACTAACTGTCCCTTGCGAGATTTGGTTTTCGGGATATTTCGCATTAAATAAATCGCGCACTTCAGCCTGACTTCTTATTTTGTCTCCACATCCAAGCAATATCAAGATTTCGATGCGTTGCCTTTCTGACAATACCATTGCAATTCAGTAAATAAATTGATTTTGACACAATAGTAACGTTTCGAACTCCAATTTACAACTAAAGCGAAAAAATAACCAGAAAGCCTGGCAAGTAAGTGGTACCAAAAAAACGCAACATAAAAAAATATATCTTTTTTGCGTTAGCAGCGATAGGTGCAGTTTCAAATTCTTTATTTCATTCTGTGCAGATTCATGGAGGGTAACATTGAAGATAATTAAATTTTATTTCACTTGTTAAGAAGGTGTTTTATACAACCCTAAAAACCTTGCTATTGAAAAAATAAAACATGTTTATTTGGTATGGCTGGATTCGGTTTTCTATAAGCTTTTCAACGAGACCCCTCATGCCTTATGTCTCCATTTGAAAAAAAAGTAGGGGTAGTTGGGGGTTAGAAGGTTGAAGAAAAATTAATTATTATATAACCGAAAGATGGGAAAAAATCAAAATCAGTTAACGTGTTTCGGCGTTTTAAAGAAAAATCACTAATTCAAAAGATATGAATTTTATTCCGTACTTCTGGCCATCCCTGTATATGAACTGTATCATGAATTTCAGTGCCTGCTATAGAGGTTTGTCCAACTTGTTTCCTGGTTTATGTGAGTAGACTTTCAAACGTATGGCTCAGCGACTCCACTGATTTTACATTGCTTCTGTCTACCATTCATTGTATTAAGGAATAGTTAGGCGGCGGTTCTGCTCTCTAGTGCAAAAGAGAGAAAAACATTTTAAAGTTCAGTGACAGATCACTTGCAAATTAAAAGTTAAATTATATATGAAAACAGTAATAGAGGCTGTGCAAACTTGCTTAAAATTGTCACCAAACAGCTGTCGTAAATATTTCAATAGTCATTCTTCGAGTCATTCGATTTCATGACAACTTGCTTGCCGTTTATCGATTTTTGTATATTTAAGTTTTCATCTCTCCATCTAATTTTTGTTCCAAAATCTTTCCATGTTTTCCTTTCGATAATAGTTCTATTCACAATTTTCCGTGCAGTTTTCATTAGAATTTTTGTTAATTTGAACTCAATGATGATCATTGAGTGTGAAAAGTTCGGTGAAATGGAAGGTATATTCTGTGTATAAATTATTTATAATCTCGTTGGCATCTAAAGATAAACGTCGATTTACATTTCTGCGCTGTAACTGTATAATCTCCGGCTGTTCTTCACCCGCTTCACCATTTCATGGACGCCACATATTTTAATAATCAAAACTAAAGTCCTGGTTCACACGAAGCAATGAAGTAACTGGTTTTGCAAAAATATTATCTATTTATTGTCCAATGGGACAATGAGAAACATTTGTGAATTTTGAATTCGTTGCTAGAAAGAGATTTTCCAGGCATGGTTCCTACCTGTGAAATAATCTCATTTGCTGCTCGCTTGAAAATTGAATTTTCTTACAGGCGGTAACTGAACTCGGGTCGCCGCATTAATCATTTTCTTAAAAGTACGGAAGTACTTCAAGAAAAACTGCTCAATAGCTACACTTCCTGTTTACAAAAACAGTTTTCTATTAGCTCATGGTAGAATTTATGGAACAGGGACCAAAAAAAAACGGTGATGGAAATACTCCATCAATCAGCTAATTTAGAGAATGAAAGCGAAACGAAGGGAACGAGTAGTATTTAACCATCAGCAAGTGGATTGTAATTAATGAAATCAATTAGGCCGTACCAATAAATTTTCCTAAAGAAGCGAAGAATGTTAAAATTAATGATACCAGAAAGAAAATTTGTAAAGCGGAACAACGCCGGTTTACACAATGGAAATATAGCGTCGTATAAATCACGGATATATTTTTTGTTTTGACTCATCAAGAATTAAAAATACGCAGAACGATTGATGGGTTTAATATGCAGGGCGATTCTTTTATCATGGAAAGTATGTTTACATTTTTTAAACATCTCTTCTTTGCTACTATTTTTTCGCCTCCGTATATTTGTGTTATCAAAAGGATTCAAATTGGCTCTTTGAGGTAACAATTTATAGCAAACACTTACTAAGAAATAATATATGCCTGTTATAAACACGACGTATAACAACCGACAATAATAAATTACTGAACCTTGTGGACTGCACAAGATCTTATCTCAATAATTATATCTTGTAACTTATTATTCTGTGTTACATTCGATTCCCTTCGGCAGGTTGGCAGGTACATCCTAAGATGAAGCGTATCCAGATGTGAATGCAGAGAGTTATTTGTACACTTATTTTTGAAGGACTAAACGCTCATTAACTTGATTCGAATAGAACAAATTCGAATTAGGTTTGGGTTGCCTTAAAGTGTTTTTTGTCCCTGTTTCATAGATAAAAGAGGAAGTTAGGTACATAATTTGGTAAATACAGGGTGGACAAATGAAAACGAAACAGAGCCATTTTCAGGAACTGCGTCAAGATTATAGAAAAACGCTCAGACCCGTCGATTTTGGATTAAATGGGGACATTCTTTGCTGGTATTTTTGACTCCGCCACTTTCACCCCCAAGCAAGGGTAAGCATCACCCCAAAATATTTAAATGGCATTGGGGGTTGAGTAATATTTCTTTTGAAAGCTCTTACAATTCTCTTTACAACAGACTTTAAATTTTATAATTCCGCCTAATACTTTGAAAAAAAATACATTTTAAAATTTAAATTATGTTTAGTTGCTTACTTACTACTTAGTTGATTACATGTTCAAACTGATGACAGCCCGCTTTCATACAAGAATAAAGATTTTGTTCGAAACGTTCGCGCACATTCCGAAGCATTTCCGGAGTGATTCGACGGCATTCGTCGACGATTTTTTGACGCAAATCTTGTAGCGACGCTGGCTGTGTTTTATAGATTTTACTTTTTAGGTATCCCCACAAAAAGAAATCAAAGGGCGATAAATCCGGTGATCGTGGAGTCCTCTCTACGCTGCCTCTTCTCCCAATCCAATTCCGTAGAAAACGTTGGTCCAAGGACAATTAACGCATAATGCGGAGGAGCACCGTCCTGTTGAAAAATCAAATGATCTTCATCATACTTTGGAACATTTTCAATAATACAGTCAAGGCAGGGTCAATAGCGTCTTCCAGTAATTGCAAATACATTTGGCCAGTCAAATTGCCAGGTAGGAAAAAAGGACCCATTAGCCGGTCACCGAAAATTCCAGCCCATACATTTAATTTTTAACTCTTGGGTTTGAATCGGACCAATAGCAGCAATTGTGACGACTTACCGTCTCGTTCAAGAAAAAACTGCATTCATCAAGAAAACCAGATGTTAAAAAGGAACTGTGGATCACTCTCTGCTCGCTCACTCATTATTTCGCAAAATTGCAAACGGGGGTCATAATCATTCTCATGAAGTTCCGGGACTAAATGCATTTTGTATGGATGGAATTTACTCTTCTTCAAATCTTCTTCAAAATGGTTTGCATGCTAGTTCAATGGATCCCAGACATAGATGCCAGCTGCCTCGTACTTAATGTAAGATCAAGATGAACTTGTCCCAAAACTGCAACTTCACTAGCTTCATTAACTATAGGTTTTTAAATTTCTCGTTTTTTATTGGCTACGTTCCCTGTCTCTTGGAAATTTTTTACTAACTCTAGAACATACTAGAGCTGTTCTATTCGCATTCGATATCTACCCTTTCCGCAATGGAATAAACCATAGTGTTTAATTTTCAAAAACACAATTAAATAAACTACCAACCAACGCTTTCAAATAATACTAGAAAATAATTTGGAATCCACTAATTTTACGTTCATTGTGTGTGTATAGCATTCATTTCTGTTTTTTACAATTGTTTTTTTTTACGATAACAAATCGCGAAAAACCAATATAACGCAAGAAATACTAAATTTATACCATTGACGTACTTAACTCGAATGACTGACATTTTTACAGTTACTAATTGTTTGTACATAAGTTTCAACTTTAAAATAAAAATTCTTAATAAGTATTGGGCAGAATTATAAAATTAAAAGTCTGTTGTAAAGAGAATTGTAAGAGCTTTCAAAAGAAATATTAGTCAACCCCCAATGCTATTTAAATATTTTGGGGTGATGCTTACCCTTGCTTGGGGGTGAAAGCGGCGAAGTCAAAAATACCAACAAAGAATGTCCCCCTTTAATCTAAAATCGACGGGTCTGAGCGTTTTTCTACAATCTTGACGCAGTTCCTGAAAATGATTCTGTTTCGTTTCATTTGGCCACCCTGTATATAAGTACATTAATATACCGTTCTTGTAAACTGTGTCATTGCTAAATGTTAGTTTGAATGATTCGTTGTTTATTTATTAATTTGTTTATACTATACATACACTCTTATTTCTTATTGTCTTATTATGCTTGCAAATAAAGGCATCTAATTTAAGTGAATTGGAACACATTTCTTATAGTTATTATTAATAATTTCTAATGTATGAGCCCAGTCAATTTTATTATTTAAAAGTTTGTATAAAAACACACGTCATATTTTCTTTTATTTTCAAGATTAAAAATTAAACCTTTTAAGAATGTCTCCTTGAGACAAAAATTGCTTGATATCAGCGATGTTGCTACAACTATTTTTTCTTAACAAGACCCCATCGTTAAAATAGTAAATTTGTAATCTAACAATTTCAGGATGCTTTGTAAATTACGTTGTCATTTTCAGGACCCAAAGCATTTGCTAAATAATCCCAAAAATATAAAAACAATGACGTAACATTCCAAATGTTTGCAGTTAACTGTTTATATTTAAGTAATATAATTATTTCCCAACTAAATTATGTATGACGAAATATGGTGAACGCAATATTTATGTTTCATTTAGCAGGATCGTTTTTTTTTTCTATTTCCAAATCGCAGCATCGTTTCTGCTTCATGTTCCATGAAATTACTTATTTGATTAAGACGCATTCAAGATAACTATGTGAGCTATGTTTAGAATCACTGATGTTGCACAGTCAGAGCTCTCAAGGCGTCGTAGTGTCTTATTTTCTTTGTCTGTAACACAAAGTGATGCTGACTTACAGCTTGGATAGCTCAAAATCGTATTGTTATAATTAAATCTTTGATCTTTCCACCAAGTCAATAATTTATTTTAACAGAAACAGGTTAACGACACTCAAACGTAGAAATTCAAGATTAATATAAAATCCATAACAAGTGTTATAGTTTAATGAAACACAGGATGTCCCACTAGGAACTGCGTCGAGCGATATCTAAGAAAGTGTTGCTCCGAAAAATTTGAAAATTTGGTAACATGGTAATGTCCCCCACAACTAAAATATCTAGAATTCTCCAGCACTTCTCGTTATACCGGAAGTCGACACCAACTTCATTATTTTAAATTGGACACCCTATATATTATTGCATTTTCGGATTCTACGTGAAATTTGAGGGTCACTTTATTAAATATTCCCATATACCTAGGTGTTATAGATTTTGAGATATTAATTTTTAAAGAAAAAATTTGACAGATGCAAGGGTCCGCGGAGATGTATTTTTCGCGAATAACTCAAAAACTACGCATTTTATTAAAAAAAGTGTAATGAACAAAAATGTAGCTTATAAATAAATAAAGAAAATCGTTTTTGAAAAAGTGTTGTACGTCCTATACAAAGCGAAATATGGTTAGTGGAAGGGGACTTGTTTTGGGGGGAATACTTGAATCGATGTATTCAAAGTCAAATAACGGAAAAATGATTAATTTTACGTGTATAACGCTCCTGGAGTTTTTTGTAGTACTCAAAAAGGTCGTCAAAATGAGCCTTATAAAAGTTAATTAGAGCTAAATTGGAGTTATCCTCAAAAGCAGATGGGTTGTTCATATTTTTTAAGGACAAATGAGCAGTAAACGTTCAGAATTAAAATTAATCGTAGACCCTTTTGTTAGTTTTGTTTTAGTGTTTTTCATGCGATCATGAATTTAGACCGGTTTAGAATGCGTATTTTTTTAATAATGTACGGTAAAAGTTGAAAACGTATTTTTCATTATTAAAAAAAAATTGCCTTATTTATATAATAACTCTGAAACTATGAAAGATACGTAAAAATGTAGCTTTTTTCAACAAATATTTTCATAAGCAATGAGGGAATTTTTATTTTAAATAATTGCACCGTTAAAGCATTCCAAGCTTTTAAAAAGTATTTTTTTATCATTTTTGTCAATACAGAGGTGGTTTTTAGGGGCTGAAAGGGAAACATTTTTTATTGGCTATAAGGTAACTTTTATTTTAAATAATTGCACGATTTAATCATTCCAAATCTTTAAAAAGTAATTTTTTATCATTATTTTTTGCATAGGGGTAGTTTTTAAGGGTTAAATAAAGGGTCGAAAAGATCAAATATATCATAAAACATGTTCGAGAACATGGGACATTATTTAATCTTTATGCTTGACAAGATTTTTATCAATAAAATACTTAAAATTTAATTTTTTCAATTTTTTTTTTTCACTTGGGTAGATTTTAACCCTAAAAAACAAAAAGCGTCAATCGGGCTTATGTCACTTTTGAACTTGAGCCTAAGATGAGCCTTATTCTAAATTTTCATGCAAATCCATGCAGTTTCAAAGAATTTGGAGGTTACAGCTGATTTTCAGCTTCAATGACTGTACTATTGTTAGGGTTGCCGCTACTACTTTTAAAGATATTCGTAATTTTCTATTTTTGTGGACAATCATACCTGTTGTCAAACTGGCCATGACCAAAAACACTCCAAAACAATTCAAATAACTTGTCAAGTTAGTTGTCAAATTATTGTTATGTTTGTAATAGTTTTTACTGAAAATTTAAATAAAAATGCTTGGGGATCGTTTAAATTGTTTGTTTATTATTTATGGAAAATGTGACAAAGTAATTTCAAGAACATGTAGAGAATTTTTAATAAATACTGAAGTTATTCATTAGTTCAGTTTGATTTTAACACAAACCTGATTATCCTTATTAACATTATCTATTACAAGTAAACAAAGTAAAGATACTTCTTTAAACTTTATGATCGTTTTTCTGCATGCGTAAGGACGGACTTTCAAACAGAGTAGTAAATATTGATCACGATCTTTATAAGACTTATTGCCAGGTTTATTTTATTTGATTTAAGTACCCGTTTACACACGGACTTGCAAGTAACATGGTGTTACATTCCAAACTTCATTCTTATTCAAAAGAGCCACAGTGTTGCATAATGAAAGCTCATAAGCACTGTAATTTAATGTGGCGTGTGAGAAACATGGGATATACACGGTTTTAACATTATACAAAGTAAAACGAAATAATCAAACGAGAATAGCCATTTTAAGTCTTAAAGGAAAATTGTAGAGTATACATCTAACTGAATTAATTTTTAAAGCTCAACTTTTCACTAATACACCAACAAATCAATGCCCCAAACGCTTTAAATACCTGAAAGTAAAAAATACTGAGCTTTAAGCACAATAAATGTGTGGTATCTTTAAAAAGCGGGAGCACCTCGGTCGTGCAAGACTGATTGCGGGCTTAGTTCGACATTTATCTGCCGGAAATTACCTTGTTGTGTTGTGAGGAAATATGTAGGCAGTGTATCATATTCTACTGATGGTACTGCACACGAATCTGCGATATTAAGAGATACGGTCTCTGGAAAAACCGTGATAATGTTGCAATTAATCAAGAACAACTGCTGAATTTCACATTACGGAAAAAAAATTAGATGTGATTTATCAAAATGAAGAATTTCGTCGTTGTACACACATAGCGTTTTTTAAAATAGACTAATAAACTTTGAATACAATAGCGTGTGTTGTGTTAAAAAAAAATGATTATAGTCATTTATTGTACTAGACGATGAAATAATATTTTGTCTTGTGTAGCTGTGTTTTTCTATAGAAAACTTTAAAAGAAAACCGTTTAAAAAATCAATTACAAATTAGGTAATTAGTGGGGAGAACGCATACCAGTGGGAAAAATAACTATTGTTTTATTCTGCTCTGCCAGTTCTGCTTGGTGCTACCTTTTTGTTTTCCACAAAGTAAAAGTAGAAATGTACAAAAACGAATGAATGAAGGAAAAAACTTACCTCAGACGTGGAAAAGATGCATTAGAAACGGTGGGGAAACTATTGCCCCAAAACTCGCTGGTGATTTGAGAAAATAAATACACATCCTTTCAAAAGTGCACAAGCGCAAAGAATATCACTGCTATAAGTAATAAGGTGTTTCTGGCATACTTTTTGGAGAAGTCAAGGAAGCTGAAGTCGTCAAGATTACGGTCCTATTAGTCGATGTTAAAGTCAACGTTGCTAGGAAATGAAAATTGTGACATTTCAAAATTAGTAATACGTCTGATGAGTCCGCTCCATTAAATAACACTTCGTAATGTGTTCAAAAATAGAAAACTGATTACATTGCTAAAGAAACAGATGATATAAACCCAAAAAATCGACGCTCCACACGATGATTATTTGTTTATGTAGGAGAATTTCTGCAATAATTTTACTACCTAATTTAGAATTTACAACAGTTTGTTGCAATAATGCGTTTGTTTGAGGCATGCCGATCCAATGAATTGTATAAGATAGAAACTTCTAATGTTGATAGAAAACTGGTTATAATCGTCTTAATTATTGGCACCAAAACTACACAAAATTGCTCGTTTTGCATTATCGACTTTTTGTGTGGAATGAGTGTTTTGTGTATTATCGGAATATCCTAAAAACATGTTTCGCCAGAAGTTTTTTATCAACGGCCAATCTGTACAATCTGAAGGAATAAATACCTTGTTTATTATTCCTAGCCGATTGCCGATTTTTTTTAAATTAGTGGATTCAGAAATGTATACCGGCAATTGTTTCCACTGCCCTGCAGCCACAATGCTAACAAATTCTAGTGCTAACTTCATACGAAGAAGACCCCTGCGTCACTTTATTGGAATTAACTGCATTAGACACCCGAGGTAGAAAGACATTGGCGGCGTGACATTTATCATAGCGGTTTATTGTGCATGCTGTGTTTTGCAGTTGCGAAGGCGTGTTTCTTCGGTTCCTTTCTTGGACTTCTATTTCAACAAATATTGTACAGACTGTACTTCTCGTTTCAGATGAAAGATAACGGACTATAAATTACATTTCTAGGGACGTGTGAGTGATATTCGCTTGTCAAAAGATGTGTGGTGGTAGATAAAAATGTATGCTGTTTTAATCATTTATTTGACATCTGGCCGCTGAATTGACAGCCGTTTATCCATGAATGTCAGCACCTTCCATCCATCACTCGTATATAGATAAAGTAGTTCTTACGAAATCAGATAAACACGAGTGCATTATTTTTTGTTTGTTCAAGTTATGCAACACAAATTGATTTCTAACCTTTTAACAATATATACATTTTGTTTATAGTTATGTAACACTATTTACACTGAAAGAAATAATTGTTCAGTCCTGTAAATATATTTTGTCATTTTCATTACACTGAAAGAAAATAATTGTTCAGTCCAGTAAATATATTTTGTCATATCCATTAACTGTATAGCTATATTTGATATAGGTAGCTTATTTCTTGTTTGACAACATGATATGTATTTAAATAGAACTACGCGATGTTCAGTATAACGCATAAGTTTAATTTTAGTTTTTCGTTGCAAAGCGTTACATATAGAATGCATTATTTCATAATTTTGAAATTTGTATAAAATAAATTTATAGACTTGCTACATTTCGTACCAATTAGGAGAATTGTGAGAATGAAAAAACAGTTCACTTATTCCAAAATTCATAAATAAATGTGGAATACGAATTTTGATATTTCATGCAAACAGGACACAAGTTGATATTAAAAATAAATAATTAAAAAATGTATATTTACTTACTGCCCGATAGTTTCTGCACTTTGTTTTACCCATAGAACTTACAAACAGTTCACTTATTCCAAAATTCATAAATAAATGTGGAATACGAATTTTGATATTTCATGCAAACAGGACACAAGTTGATATTAAAAATAAATAATTAAAAAATGTATATTTACTTACTGCCCGATAGTTTCTGCACTTTATTAGACTTTTACTCATAATGAGAGCAAAAAGCTACATTTGATCAACCTCTATAAAACGGAAACGCCTTTGGACCTGCCTTTATTTTCGAGATATAAGTGTGTATTATGTATTAAGAATAATGTAAGTACCTACTTTTTTAAGTTTAAATAGCTGAAACTATTCACATTTGGAGAAATAAAGATATGTTTGACATTATCAAAGTTGTATTATTCATTTCACAAAATACGTAGGTACCTTCCCTGAACCAAGACTAAATTAACTTTCACTAAACGCAACGTAAGTTAGGGTGTTATATGTCATAAATTTCGGATATTTTCCTGTAATAAGGCGTGCACTAATAGGGGAAGTTACCTGAGTCAACAAATACGACTCTATATTCTTTTGTAACAAGGCGATAGAAATAATGAGCTTAAGCTTTTAGCTTTTAACGAAATAAAAGCATGATTCATATTATTTCTTTCTAGGCTGATGCAGTCAGTATTGACCAAATGTATTAACAGGATGAAAGCCTGTATATGGAAGTGACCCTAAAATATAAATCTTAGTTTATATTGCCAAGGGGAAATTTGCGTGTAAATAGCGTATATGAAACAATTTCATTTGTACAAGGACACAATTTGTGTAATTGAAAATTTTATGACTTTTTGCTTCGTTTCTGAGATACGTTGTGTTACAATTTTCGTAGAAAAAAACTATTTTTGTTTATATAAATGGGGGATTGAACAAATTGGTTTACACATTTAGAATTTTTTACACTTTTTTAACAACTAACATGTAAACAGGTTCCCTATAAAACCATAGACCGCACTGTATATGTAGATTAACATAATTTTATTATCGATTATCTACATCAATTTAAACCTATTCCCTAGACTTAAATCTGTATATGGAAGGGAAAGCGTTGTATATAAGATTAAAAGGGTGTGAAAGGGTAAATTTAATCTTCAAGGGATTACTATAATGACTCGGAACAGGTTTTGGAAGGGGTTAATTTCAATACCAATTTTTATGGTAATTAAAGGTGGAGCGATTTAATTTTATGTGCTGCCTGAAAATTTGAGATAAGGATAAAATTGAAACCAATTTAAAGGGAACAAAAACAAGGAAATTTTATGTGGCTGACTGGCATGTATTAGAATAAAAAAAATTTATTTGTACTTTATTCGGAAAAACCTGGGGGTAATGGAATATTAAAAAATAAGACTGTTTTTTCCTATGAACTACGAATATACGTTATAAAATGTCTTGCACAGAGATAGAGATAGGTGTGACAAGCTACTCTATTAAACAAAAACTTATTTTCGGAGATATTCGTCATATTCATTTAAAAAAATGCACTTTAAATAATTTTGAAAAGCAAATCGTGATAATTCACAGCAAAAAGTCATCTTGTTTTCTATATTCTGGTACCCATAGAATTTGCAAACCAAAAGTATTTTTTTTTATAAATGCAAATGAGAAAAAAACATCACATATTTTTAAGTAAATATTGTAAAACGGCATCGTCAGACCTATTACATGATAAGTCCATAGTCTCCTATAGAGGCTGTTGAATGTCAGCATGTTTATTAAAATGGATACTGGAAAAATATTATATACACCAAAGAAAAGTTACTATTATTAATTTTTGAAAATATACTTGTACGCCACTCGAAAACTAATTGAGACAATAACTCATATCTACTGAGCAATAGCTCGTTGACAAAAAGGCAAACCTGATACATTTACAAAAAAACCTGGCAAATGCTTCTTCTATTTTCAAAATATAACATCACTATAGGAAATTTACGAAATAATACCAACTACTAGTATAATGTTAACACAGGAAATATTGTATAAACAGTATAGACAGTGTCATGAAGAATGGTTGATTTCGACTTTCTAGGTACTAGATGGGGTTCTAGACGCATTAGTGCAAACTAGGAATCTCTCAAAAGGAACTATCGCCAAAGTTAGAAAAAAAGTTGTATAGTATTTTGAAGCTTACCCTCAAATCAAACCTGAAATGCGCTAATTACTTCTTGAAATATAAGGAAAAAACTGGAACATGCATTTTGTTTTGTGCTGTAACTCTTTTGTTTATGAACACTTAAGACAACGTACTGTTACATCAGGTACGTCATTTTCACGATAAGAATTCATAAAATAAAAAAACTAATTATTATTTATCTACGACATATTATGAGATATAATGAAAATAACAATTAAATTTCAATAAATTCTAAAATATCATTGGATTCGTACTTTTTTCCTTAATTTAACTCTTCTAACTACATACCTACATAAAATACCAATATAGTGTACATAAGAAATATTTTGCATACCAAAGACAGTAAAAGATATAGAAAAATTTTATTACTGGAACTGTTAAGAGCCCAGAAATCAAATTTCATTGCCATCCTTATGAAAGAATAAGTAAGGGGGCGGTATGCAAAAAATAATATTTTTCCGATTTATTAATCATATTTCATGAATAAGTTGCAACATTTAATTTCAAAAAATGTGTTCGCAACTTTATTATAATTTGGGCCACCTCATAGTTTTAATAGTTATGATATTCCTGTAGTATGTAAAAGTTCTAATCTGGTATAATGCTGATTATGAATGATTTTGCAAAACTAACCTGAAGGAATCACAAAAAATTATAAATTTTTTGTAATAACATAAATACAAAAATCGAGGTTATAAATTAGAACTGATTTTTTTTATTTGATTCATAACTTTAACATCCTAAATATCGAAAACGAAGCCTCACACGAATAGGAATCCATGAATCCAGTTCTTGTATTTAAATTAAAATTACCTTATACTTTACTATTACAACATACTGTTACGCCGTCCCTTAAACACTTTATGTGCGACGTATCCAGTGAAACAATGATGACACTTGAAAAAACGTCAAATCACATTACATTAATTATATAACTAAAAGAACCCTAACTACTAAATAATTTGAAAATAATATCTAAAAGCGGAAGAATAATGTTAAACTATACTACACTATTGTACACTACACTAATTAATTAAAGTCTGCTACATTCCTCTTCTTTTTTTGGGTAAGTTCTGAATCACTCTGTAGATACGAGCTTCGCTCGAAGAATGAATTTGCAACGGTTTGGGTTTGGTGCAAAAGATCTCTTGTTTATATTATATTATAAAAAAATAATGAAATTATGTTTTTATATTTTATCTTCTATTTTTTATTATTTTATATATTTTATATACATATAAACTCAAGTTATAGGTAAACAAGATCAAAATATATCACAAATTCTGCTGTGCAAAACTTATGCGCATGTACTAAACCAAAAGAATTTTGAAGCGTTAGGAATTATTCTAGTCACTTTCACTTGATTGGAAACTAACTTAATGCTTTCTACAAACACCAAAGAACAATGTTAAAAATCGGTCAATTTCTGCTCCACTATAGAACTTTCTGTAGCTGTCTTAAATGATTCCAATAAGCTTGTATTTTATGGAAACACACTTCTAAGGCTGTCATTCTGTGGGGAAAATCGTCCCAGACAGTAATATCCGCGTAAGATCGGGTAAAACTTGTTCAGTCTCTACGCAGATTCTTTGAAATCGATCCAACTCCGGAACTTTTTATAGCGCTGTTAAATGACTCCAGTAGGCTTGTATTTGTTACAAATACACGTATGAAGTGGCATTTTCCCGAAGAAAATGTTCCAGTATTTACTTCCTATTATACTTTTCGATCAGAATCACTAAGAAAGTTCAAGAGTCATACATCGATTCAGACTTGTCTTCATCGCTGCTCTCGTTATTACTCAGTGTCTCAAAGATATCAGAATTATCTGGGGTTAAAGGGATGGAGTCTAGATAACGCGTGTATCCAAAGAATCATAAAAGCTCCATTACATGAAAACAGCAACCGACCACTCGTTTTCCGACCTTACATCCACAGTAATCATCAAAAATGCGATCAAGTTCATTAATGCGTACCTTGTTATATATATGTTCTATTTTTTGTCCATGTATACCTTTTTAAGTAATATTCATAGATATTCCTACGTACGTAACGTTTGATTCTTAATGCGTTGGGCTCTAGGCTTACGTCTCCTTCTTTTCATTCTTATAATAGCTCACTGGAACATTTTCCCCTGAAAATGCCGAGTTTCGATGTTTATTCCCACCAATTTGGAACTTCTGGAACCAGTTGCCATAGCTAGATAATCAATTTTGAAAAGTTTACCTTCCGAAATAAACAAATTTCATACGGTATTACGCATGTATTGATAACTGGAACATTTTCTTCTGGAAAATGCCGTCTTCTTAAGTGTAGTTGCAGCAAATACAAGCCTACTGAAGTTATTTAACATCGCTACAAAAAGCTTCGGAGTTGGATCGATTTCAAAGAATCTACGTAGAGGCTGAATACAAGCCTATTGGAATCATTTCAGATAGTTACAGAAAGTTCCAGAATGGGGCAGAAATTGACCAATTTTTAACGTTGTAATTTGTTGCCATCATTCTTCGAACAAAGTTAGGGTCTCCAATGTGCACTAGACACTGCATTCGTGGCTTCATGGCTTTCCGCATCTATATATTTCTTCTATGTACATACTCTTCAAACTGTCAAAGATGCTGACACGGCGCGGCGCACAGAGTCGTACGCAGCTCACAGCTTTTATAGGAGACCAATAATAACAAAGGCATAAGAAATAAATATACCTAAATAACCATAATAAAATGATGATTTTTACCAAATTTCTCCTGCTCATATATCCAATTTTCTACGAATTCTGGACAGGTTACCCGACTGGATTATATCACACTTGCACAAAACGCGGTACCATTTATCAAATAAACAATACCATCATGCCTAGCATAAGGTTGTCCGTAAAAGGCACGATACAATTACGCGGTACCGACGAGTATAATAAAGCAAGAGGTATGTACTTTGCATATTAGCTATCAGCCGCACAGCATCCGATGAAAACAGGTCCGCAATCACTTTATCTCCATCTAAATTAACAGACCGCACTGAGAAAAAACAATAAGCGGCCGTTTCACGGCAATGATGGGGAGATAAGTGTGGCAATAGAGGTTTTTTTGCCGTTTAGGCGATTTTTGCCTTGGAAATTGCCGTCGGAAGCTATTTTATCGACATGCAAATTAAATTGCCGCCAGTACTGAAAGAATACAAAATGTGGTACGCCGCCGGCTCACTGGACAGTCATTTGGTGTCCATTACTGACGTGGTAATTTAAAACGTCGTCACTAATTTTTATTTCCTTGGACCTAATTTAT
Organism: Anoplophora glabripennis; assembly: GCF_000390285.2. Lineage (NCBI taxonomy): Eukaryota > Metazoa > Arthropoda > Insecta > Coleoptera > Cerambycidae > Anoplophora > Anoplophora glabripennis. Next base: position 477,239 of record NW_019416264.1, on the reverse strand, counting down.
TGTTTCTTTGTTTATTATTGGATATTTTTCCAACTGTGAAAAGTTTTAAAAATTAGTAAAATAAACCACTACGCCAAAAAGGATCAGGCAAAGGTTATTTTTATGAAAATTATTTTGCCTCACCAAAAATCCAACGCTTAACATGCAGATAAATACAAAATACACGTCACTATATCTTTTTGACTTCAGTAATTTGTAGTGGCAGTGGCATATGGTGCATTACAAAAATAAGTTTCCACAAAAATGGTTCAAAAACAGTGGAAGAAATGTTTTATTCAAAATACAATTCATCCACTGCATTCTCTTTGAAACCAGAACTTTAAGTGATCATTTTGTACTTGTCTTGGTTGTTCCACACATTGCAGAATGTACAATTCGCCATAAAACAAACTGTACTTATATCTAGTCCAGGAAAATAAGGAAAAAATTAATGAATTTTTTTACACTGAGATTTTTTTTATAGAAAACTGTGGGTATTGAAAAACATGTGTCACATACGCAACCCCCAGCAACACACAGGGTTTCGAGATATATACCGGGTGATTCAGTTTGGTATTCGCGGTCCTGTATCTCTTTTATTTTCAAGAATAGCTATAACAAACTCTATATATTTTTAAATCGCCGCTCAAACTTTATCAAATTACATTATTAGATCGTCCCCATGGTTAACATATGTCAAAATTGCTACAGTCAACTGTTTTTGCTCAAATGGCACACTATATATTTTTTTATCAATCAAAGGAAGTCTATAGTTTCATTAGAAGTATTGCTAGAAAAACAGCAAAAAAGATGAATCCTACTTTTCGTAGCTTTATTCTGAAAAATGATAGCCAGCTGCGGAAATAAGTTACTATGTTTTTTAAAGTAACATATTTTATTTTTAATACGATAATAATATAACAATTTAAAGCAATACTTATTTCAAATGTTTAAAATGACCTCCATTTGCTTCCAATCACAGAATAGCATCATCTCTAACACGTTTTAGTTTAAAAACAACAATAACGTTAATGAAAGCACAGAAAATGTCCCAGGTTTCCGCCGGGTGATTCCTTAAACAGTATTTCTTGTTCTTCCACTAGATTAGATCATTTTAAAGACTTAAATTCGCCAATAAAGTCGGTGTGGTAGCTCTAATGACTTTATAAAGCTGTCAAAGTGTGACTGAAACGATGGCAATGGCTTTATTAGAAGCCGTAACATAACACTGTGGGTTTTCTTGTTTATGACCACTTTGGCGGTTAATATGGTAGAATAGCGGGGAGTCCATAATAACCTCATTTCCTTTAACTTGACTTTACCATCACAAGGAAAATATATACTTGAATTAGTGTTTAATAATTCTAAAGTAACTGCATTTTATACACTGAAAAAGTTTACTGATTTACAGTAGTTATGCTAAAGATTTATTATTTCTTTTAAGAATATTATTATTTATTTATAAATAACTGGAAACTGATTAATAAATAAATTAAAACTGTTTGTTAAAATTTATGAGAAATTATAAATTTATGAAACCGCCTGTTTGTCTGAGGCTGCAATTTTCAGTAACAAATAGAAGATTACTACACAGGCTGTATCACGAAGAGTGCTCAGTAGGATTATCTCAAAAAGTAGTCAGAATTGAAATCTGAAAATTTGAATACAGAAGTTTATCAAAAAGATCTATTCAATAAAAATAGTGTCAACTTCCTCGCACTTCCAGTTATACCAGAAGTCATCATCAACTCTGTTATTTCAAATGGAACACTCTGTACATTTATGCATTATTTAATTCTGCGGTAAATTCTAGACTAATTTCATATAAGATACTATAGGCCAAAATGTGACAGTTTTCAAGTTATTATCAATTTTCGCAAAAAATTGAGGGATGTAAGTGATATTTGAAAACATAATAACTCCGACATCTAGCTTTATTTATTAATGAAATTTAGCATTTACACTTCTTTGTACAGTTGTTACTAATGTTAATATTGACAAACCCTGAAAAATAATTACACTATAATATGCGAATTCTCATAAAAATAAGACAATTTGTCCTTTAAATCATCAATACAGAATCGTCTAGGAATAACCTGCAGTTATGAACTGTTACTACTTTGTAAGTTTGTTATTTCACGGGAGATACTGCTATGCAACATACCAATTGACCATCTGAACCCCCAGGCAATATTACTTCCGAGTGGTATTTAGTTAGACTAGTTTCAGTTTCACAATTAGCATAGGTCGAGCGTATAGGTTACCAACACAATCTACCTATGCTGTTCAAAATTGAAACTGGAGTATCCCATCAAATACAAAGTCATTCTGAACTTATCCTGATTTAGGTATTTCATATGGATACTTTATCGATATCGAATAGATATTAACTAGTCCCCCGTTATAGAAAACTCTTATGGTAATTAAGTGTTTTACTTTAATTTCGGTATTTCAGAATTATTGTTGAACTGTAGAGTAAGGTTGGTGATTGTTGTGATATCTTTAAAATAAACTTAGTTCTTTCAATTGTAGACACGATATATCTAATAGATATACAGGGTCGGAAAGTCCCCATGGTTCATCGGCCGTTACGTGAGAGCGATAAAGTCATAGAAATCCGTGCGATAGAGAAAGATGGCTATAATGAAGGCGTCTGATACTCACCGCCCATTTCGCCCTTCCACAAATAAGAAGTGGATCTTATTTGTGGAAGGGCGAAATGGGCGGTGACTATTAGACGCCTTCATTATAGCCATCTTTCGCTATCGCAAAGATTTCTATGACTTTCTTTATCGCTCTCACGTAACGGGCGATGAACCATGGGAACTTTCCGACCCTGTATCTAATATAAATATGATTTCATTTCAATTCCGAAAGTCTTCTCAACACTTAAATATACAGGGTGAGTCAGTTTTTTGTAGACCAACTTTAACAGGAGATAGAACATATGTTTTTAAAAAGAAAAGTCTCTATAAGCATATGTCTTAGAAGGCATCGTTTCCGAGATACAGGGTGTTGAATATAATTTTTTTTCTCGAATTTTCAATATAACTTATAAACGAATGTTTAGATTTTTTTCATGTTTGGGGGATAATGCCTATTAATTAAGGGGCATAAAACAAGCGATAAGAATTTTCAAAAACTTGCACAGTGGCGGAGTGGAGGGGGTGTTCAACCCCTTTCTTAAACAGAGCTTCTACGCCAATGACTATTTTTTAAAAACTGTCATTTTCATTATCTACATACAGTTTAACAAAGATAATATCCCTTCTTCTGTTTCGAAATTCCTATGCGTTTCCGAGTTATTTTGATTTTTAGTGTTTGATGTGGTACTAAATTAATTTATTTATTATCAATTATCGGCTAAATATTTAATTCTTTCAATGAAACCTACCTATATATGGTTTGTTAAGGATTCTAAAAAGAAATCTCTTATTCTTTATCTCTTTCCAATGTAGTCAAAATAAATATTTGTTATACCAAGCCATACTCAAATACAAGACTTTTATAAGTGGAATCTGTTTACTTCACTAATTTTAACAATTCTTATTTATTATGTGCTGCGTAAATACTAACGTACTGCAACTAAATTACAAAAAAAAACATTGAATGAACATTGATGTTAATGTTTATGGAGAATTTTTTTGAATTTATAACAATATTTAATTAACAACTTACAACTTTTTGGCAACTGCGCAATAATGTATTGTATGTACGTAATATAACAGATTTCAACTTATAAAAGTCTTGTATTTGAATATAGCTTGATATAACAAATAATTATTTTGACTACATTGGAAAGAGATAAAGAATAAGAGATTTCTGCTTTTTAGAATCCTTAACAAACCATATATAGGTAAGTTTCGTTGAAAGAATTAAATATTTAGCCGATAATTGATAATAAATAAATTAGGTACTTACTTAATTTGGTACCACATCAATCACTAAAAATCAAAATAACTCGGAAACGCACAGGAATTTCAAAACAGAAGAAGGGACATTATTTTTGTTAAACTGTATGTATATAATGAAAATAACAGTTTTTAAAAAATAGTCATTGGCGTAGAAGTTCTGTTTAAGAAAGGGGTTGAGCACTCCCTCCACTCCGCCACTGTGCAAGTTTTTGAACATTCTTATCGCTTGTTTTATGTCCCTTAATTAATAGGCATTATCTCCCAAACATGAAAAAAATCTTAGCATTCGTTTATAAGTTATAATGAAAATTCGAGAAAAAAAATTTATATTCAACACCCTATATCTCGGAAACGAAGCCTTCTACGACATATGTTTATAGGTACTTTTCTTTATAAAAACATGTGTTCTGTCTCCTATTAAAGTTTGTCTACAAAAAACTGACTCACCCTGTATACAGGATGTTAGAAGTTTGACTGCCTTAATTTTAACAGACGATAGAATACATTAAAATAAACAAAAAAAACTTTAGGTATATGACATGGGTCCTAAACTCAACCATTTCCGAGAAAAAATCAAAATCTTCAACAAAAGTTCGATTAATTAAGGAATATTGACATAACTGCGTGCATAGAATACCATAAAATACAATGTTTATCACATTTTTGAACTTCTTTATGCTTAATTCTAAAAAATAATTAGCGTTGCAATAAATTTAAAATTCGATAAAATTCATATCGAGCAATGTGACAACGGCGCGGCGGATAACACGAGGTACTAAGCTGTCCAGCATTACGCAATTCAGTTGGTATCTGGAATTGCACCGTGCCTCAGTGTTTTTAGTATACCAGTATTTCCTTTTCTTGAGGTGTTTTCTAGCGAGTGCACGAAAATTGGAATCGAAGGTGTCGTGCTTGCATCGAAAATGGTGATAGACATATGTTGTAGTTTGTTTTGTACTTACAGAATTTTGCTTTTTGGTAAGTACCTAAATTATTTTTAATACGTATGATTATTTGGATGACGTGAATCTTTGAGTACTTTAATTACATATTTTTCAAATTCATAATTTGATTAAAAGTCAAGTTCCTGTTTTAAGAGATTAGTAATAATTACTAAAATTCGAGCTAAAATTTAAGCACAACATTATCTTCGTACTTCAAAATCGATACATTTTATTTTATTTATTTAAAAACTGGAAAACAATTGTCTTGAAATTTAATTAATGTTTCACAATAATAGTTGTTTACATTTTTTCCGTAGGACAAGTCTGCCACGTACACACGTGATATGCACCAGCTGTGTACCGTTAGATTAAGCGCTGTTGTCACGTTGTGATGAAACTCCCCAATATTAATACTCGCTGTATTTTGAAAACTTACTCTCCTGTAATACACAACTATTTTGTTCATTTATGATTACTCTATCTCACGCTGAAGTAATAACAGTCAAACTTTTGACACCTCGTATAACTAAATTATTGAAATTATAGCCTGGTGGCAACTCGACCTAGGTTATTTTCTTAAATCTATGAAACTACTTGAAACAATTTCTCTATTAAGAGCTGCAAAATGATGGCCCAAAAGTTTTTTATTAATAACATCGGATTGATATTAAAATTGATAGGAATGATGACACCTATTAATTGTAGAAGGAAGAAAATACACAATGTGCGAACGTTGGAAAAGACTTCGCTGTTATTTTTTATATTTATTATATTTTTGTTCAAAATGTAAATAAACTTTCTACATCAGGCTTGCACAAAGATAAATCACAAGTAAATTTTTCTTTTCCATTTTCAGTCTCGAGCAGTGTATACCAATCTAGGAAGCCCTAAAGTGGAACAGTCAGGGCAATTTCGACGGTATCACGCAGATGCGGCTTCACTAATCCGTAAGTAATGATAGCGCAAAACATGCACGTCGTCAAAACTTAAAAAACCGATGAGCGGAAGATAGGTACGACCATAAAACAGTCCGCTGTGCAAAACAATTTGTTTGATATTTGTTTAATTGAATGAAAGCAGAACTGACAGATGGGTTTTGCAGCAGCAACTGACCTGATTTTAATTTGTGCGATGCCGCTGCAATTAAAACGCGAAGTCATGTCAGATTGCCCTCGTAAACAGCTTAAATTGCTTTTAAATGTTTGCAAAAAGTCACGTTTAAACATTAAGTACTGTTTCACGAGAGCTTTTACTGAAAGCGCATTCGTTTTATGGTAAATAAAATGTAAATTGTAAGCTTGTAAAATACGTATACCTAACTTAAACAGAATAGGTGATATGTAACTGCTACATCTATGAATGGTTACTGTATCTATAGGCTGCCTATCGGCGAAATTACCTGTTTTTTCGAAGGTACTAAAAGCAATACCTGTATTGTTAGTAGGTGAAACAACTATATCGGTTCATGAATGATTCAATTTGTTTATTAGATATTGCTGGTATAATTCAATGCTGGTTGTTTTCCACATTATCAGCATTAAATGGAATTGTAGCTACGCGCATGAAGATGTTCCAGTTTAGGTAATTCACAATTTTATCCACAGCGAGGTACAACTCAAAAAAATATTTTTTTGTTAAATCATTAATAAGAGATAAAATACAGAAAACTTCTCTAATTTACACAAATTTATTAGAATTAAGAGCTCAAAAACTTAATTAATTCTAACGAGAGACTCTTAAGTGACTAACAAACAACGCACTTCATTAAAACGGCTACACAAGTAACGGATTATATGATGAAACAAATGTAACTGACTGATCCTACGGGAAATGTTCTCAGTCTCAAATTAATTAGCAAAACTGGGTGTGTACGTAACGACTATAGATCATATCTCATATCTAGACAATTTATATATTGGGTTTATTAGGAAATTAGTTACACATCCATATTTTGCGGGAATAGACACATGGGTATCTATATTACAGTTCAGTGTGCTTTAGTAAATAGAGGACATGACGGAACTTTGGTATAGAGTTATGTTGAATTTGCCAATTATTCAAATATAGTTGACAATTAATAAAATTATTTCTTAATTACAGCCAATAATTAACAAATTACCTAACTAATTAGGAACACCAATGTATAAACGTAGTTATGTACTGAAATACAATTTTGTCATTACTTTGTTCGTGTATTTTAAACAATTCAATTAATTAATTAATTAATTAATTAATTACAATATATTAAATAATTGCTCGTATTAATTATTAAAAAAGCTAATAATAAAACATAATGTTAATACTTGATAGTATATGTAATATATCTATAGCTAAACCATTTCAAATGAGTTAAAATGTACTTAGTGTAATGTTACATTGTTTCTCGTGAGTGAAAACAAGCAACGACATGGAGAAAAAAACGATGGACGAAATAAAATTAATGGATCCGGAACCATGGCTCTAATTGTACTTTAAAGTTAGATGTGATGCGGTTAAAGTTAAGTTGGATAGATAAATTAGTTGCATGTTTACTTAACAAAGTTCAATTCCAAGTAATTTAGACGAATAAGTTCTTAAAAAAAAAAATATTTACCAGTTCTTAACTTCTTGAACGCCATTCAATATCAACCCACCACACAATGTGTAATATATTACTACAGCGATTTTATATAAAAACGGTCATACCACCTCTATTTATGTCTAGGTACCTACTTAGAATTTAGAATCCCATAGAAACAACAAAATATATTATATATTTTCTAGATTCGTTGGTCTACTGCACATGGAAAAGAGACACCTTATTCAGAGAGACAAACGGAGTGCAAAAACTTTTATTAAGTTCATATAAACTTTGTTATTTTTAGTCAGAAGGACCCTAGTTGATCATCAATTATGCCACACCAGACGTTTATAGAAGTTCGTCATTGAAAAGCAGACGCTTTGCTGAAATGAGGATTCTCATCAGACCATCTGTGAGAGTTGTGCATATTGTTCACTCTGTCTCGACCAAACAGCGACTCATAGGTAAATGACATACGTCATACTAATTGAGGATTTGCTTGAATCCATTGTCAAAAATGTACCCGTGAAGTCATGAAATTGTTTTATCTTCTGTGTCCAGATGCTGAACCTGTTGTACATGATAAGGATACAATAGATTGCTATGTACTGCTCGCCATACTCGCCAATGAGGAACATTCTTACGTGCTGAAATTCTCCTAGTACTTAATTCTGGACTGTCTTTAATTAACTGCAAAAAGTTTTCTTGCCCAATCAAATTTTGCTGCTCAGGACGATCATAGTTAGTTCACATTGCTGGAAATGAACCATGTGTTCGCATATGTCAAAACACGGAATCAAATGTTTGACGATTTGGCACTGTTCTGTTTGGAAATCTTCGTTGATACCCTCTATGGATTGCTCGCGAGTTTCCATCACAAAATCCATAAATGTAAACTACGTCGACATACTCTTCGTTTGAAAACATTACAGGCATGTTGACAGAAAAGGTATTACTAGAAACACGTTTACACAGTTGACTACATAAACTGACGTTTAATAAATTTTGACATGTTAAATACCTATCACTTGTTTTGTCAACTAACTGTTCATAGCTAGTGAGATTGATATTAAAACATTATTTCTAAATTTTAAAGGTCCATAGCTCGATAACCATGGAGAATTGAACCCACGTATGTTATAACTTTTTCATGCGGGATCACCTCAGGGTCTTGTTCTTTAAGTTCGTCCAGTACGTCAACACCTTGTATATAAAATATAGTGTGTTAGCTGTGTTTTTGGATCTGTCAAAGGCTTTTGACAGCGTGGACCATGATGTTCTACTAAAAAGGGTGGAGTGTTATGGTCATGGTGATCAATGTAGTAAGTTATTAAAATGTCGTTATCTGACGAGTAGAAAACAGTTTGTTGAATTTTATGGTACAAGAGCTTCGGACTAAATGTTGATATGGGTGTGCCCCAGGGTAGCATCCTTGGACACTTATTGTTTTTGTTATATATTAATAATATAAATAGTTGTATATCTACTTATTTCTGCGCTTTTGCGGACAACATTATAATTGCGTCAACTGTAGAAAAATCTGTAGAAAAAGTAATTATTAGTTAAATTTAAACTTAATTTTTGTCAGTATTTTACAGATTCTAAGTTAGTCTTAAATTGTGAAACGACTTATTGTATGCAGTTTCATACTATTCCAGCCAATTATATATGTCGTGCCCTTATAAAATTAGATAAAACATCAATTCAGCATGTATTAAATTTTAAGCTTTTGGATATTAATATAGACTTAAATTGGAAAGTGCACATAAATAAACTTAGTAAGTGTGCCACTTGCTCTTTGTTATAAATCGATTGTCTCAAATATGTAATATAAATGTAGTCAAAACTTTTTATTTTTCAAAATTTGAGTCTCAGCTTGGGTATGAAGTCATTTTTTGAGCAGGTGTAAACCATGTATTTATACTACAAAAAAGGACTATCCGTTCAATGTATCTTAACTATCGTGAATCTTGTAGGCAAATATTTAGGGAATAATCTTAACTTAACATCTTAACATAGTATTGCATTTACATTTTAGAATTACTGTGTTTTTGTAAAAAAAAATATATATCAAGTTTTAGGAATCAAAATCACACCTATTTTAAGCGATATGGTCTTGATTTGCAATATGTTGCCCATCAATTGGACTTGTATAGAGCTGATCCATATTATATTGGTGCTGTTGTTTATAATAAAGTAGAAACTAGTATAAAATCACTAACAAGTTTTAGTAGATAATGTGTGTGTGCTGTAAGGAATTTTCTTTTAGATTACAGCTTCTATTCGGTTAGGGAATATTTGGAATTTTAGTGTGTTGTTTTGTATATACCTTTTTTTTGTGTGTAGTTTTATTGTATTTATCTTTTTTTTAAATGTCTGTAAAATTTTTTGACACATCCTATATCAATTGTATAAATAAAGATTGATTGATTGATTGATTGATTGATTTAATTGGTAAATTACAGTACGTTATTTATTTGTAGATACAAATAATTTCTGTAAACAGCAACTTGGAGTATTATCTGTTTACATTTCAAAGAAAATATTACGTATTATCTTTTTAGTACGTATTTTCCGCAAAAAACTTTTTTTTTTGGAAAACATAATGTTTTCAAGTTAACAAGGTGGTATGTAAATGACTCTTCGAACGAGGATAATAAGCAGTACCAACTGTCAAACGTAAGGACTTAATTGGAACGTAAAATGTAACTGTACAGCTTAAACGGTGAAATCTGAGTACAAATTGACCCAACTTCTATGTACACCCACGGATGTCTCCAGAGAACAGAATCCCCTAAAACCTGTAAAGACGCAAGTATGAATAATTCACTTGCGTCTTGGGAGGATATAAGTTGTCAGTTTTAAGGCAGCCTCATCCAAAAACAATTAAGTTTGTTCTAGTTTGTCCGGCGTTCGGAATGTTACCTGTCTGTCCTAAACCACCTCCTCTGGGACCGACTGAAAGGCGGTTTATAGTTAATTAATAAAAATTCTAATCTGGAAATAGAAAATAAAAGAGATTTAACCTTTTGGTATAACAATAACGAGTGAACTAGTGACTAGAAAATGCCACTACTACTAGATGCTAAAGAAAGATTACAAATTCTTAGTTCGAACAAACAATTTTTTACGTCCAACTTTATTCAATTAAAGACTTTTTCCCATGTGTAACTCTTAGTTCCGAACTGCGATTACTAAACATGTCTAGTTCCCTGCAGTTATTATTTCTTTATAGGTATGGGCAGGCTTCTCAACTTTGACCCTTGCATTTGCATAATCTCGTACGTTGATATGCGCGCCTATTAATATAAAATCACGATTTATATTAAGTATAGAGTTAACACACATAATATATTATTAAGCCGGTGCATTTTTAATAAAAATCTAGCAGTTATTAATGAGTACATGAGGGTCATACAAAACGCAAAAATGTGCTTATGAGAAATGGATCAGTTTATCAGGTAGGTATTTATATTTTTATGCTCAGTAATAGTAAGGTATTTATATTCAATTAAATTATTACCAATCACTTGCTATATCTCAATCTGATATCTATCAGAACTTAGAATTTTTAAAAATACGTGTCCAAAATATGAACAATATTTTTTTTACTCCCATGATACCAGCATCCAAGACAAGAGGGTCCGTCCAATTATTTTGACATTGTCCACAGTTTGAGAGAAGTTAGACCATCCGCGGCCAGCGCAAGCGACATCGCCAGATCTAATCACGAATCAAGGGGCGATTCTCCGATGAAAATTAATAGGGGTCTTTGGTATAAAATTTTTTGAAAAAAAAACCCTGAAAAGTTACGCCTCCTAAAATTACAAAAAAAAATTGTTTTTCTTTTTTATCTTCCACGTACATCAAGATAAAGAAACCAAACTTGGTGAACATTATCTGCCAATAAAACTACACTTTTTGAATTTTTTTCAACCCTGAACTATTTTTGTAAGGGGTTGAAATAATCAACCCCTATGACATTTTTTCTTATAATTTTTTTTCGATAAAATTTTTTCCTTTCAAAAAATATGTCTAAAAAACCCCATTCATTTACTAACTTTTTGATCTCTTCAAGTTTCTTCGAAAAGTTAAGGATTTATGACAAAAAAAAATAAATGTATTGTAATGTATTTTTAAAAAGATGAGCTGTTTAACGCGAGTGTATTTTGCCGAAAGATCTAGTGGCCTGTTCTTTACAATGGAATCCGTAGAAACAAATGTCAATGTCATTTATTGTCATATTAAATAACATTTTATTAAAAAACACTCAACCAAATAGTTGACCTATGATTCTACTAGGCTAAGAAGTTTGGAACTTAGACTAAAAGTGAACAAATGATGAATAATGTTATAACAGTAACAAAAAATAAAAATCTGTCGGATATTGACAATACAATCTACAAAAAATGTTGAAAATGATTGCCTTCAGCTTCAATACAAGCATCTACTCTTGTTCNGCAAAGCTCGCCAGGTTAGTATTTGACGTATAACCGACCAGTTCGTACACTCGATGCACCTGGGCGACTACATCTACTACCAGAACACAGTGCGTATGCAGCGGAATTTCAGATTTTACATTGAATTTCATTTTAAATTTGATCTTACGCCTCCTAAAAATGATGACACGATTTTCCTTTGATAAAAGACCGACAACTTTTTGCTCTACTTTGCATCGAATACGATCTTACTATAGATGCATTTGCTCACTTCTTTCAATCTGCGTTTATTGATTCATCTGTGAATGATCTATGCCGGATTTTACAATCTATTGTCACTTAATATACCAGAGATTTCAGAACAAGATGTTTATAAAGTACCTACTTAAAAGTTTCAAAAATAAATTAACAACTGCTCCTGACGGAATTCCAGCTTTTTTATTAAAAGACTGTGCACCTACATTTGCTTTACCACTGAATATTATTTTTAATGTATCTTTTAATTCTGACACATTTCCTGATATTTGGACAAAGTAAAAAATATGTCAATTTTCAAAAAAGGAGATAGAATGAACATTGACAATTATAGACCGATAATTATTCTATGTAACTTTAGAAAACTGTTTGAGATGGTCATTTATGATATGCTTTGCTTCCACTAAAAAGCGCATACTGTATATCTTATTCCCAAAATGGTTTTATTTCTGATCAAGATCAATAACAAAAGTTGTTACTATTACTAACTTCAACGCTAATTCTTTGGATAAGAATGGGTAAACGGATCTTATATATATAGAGAGATTTATCGAAAGCCTTAATCATCGGCTATTGTTAAATAAATTATTTAACTTAGGATTAACATTAGATTTTCTTAAATTTTTAAAATCTTATTTAAGTAACGGAATTCTAAGTGTTCAGTATTGAAGCTATAAATCAATTGAAGTGTTGGCCACATCTAGAGTTCCGCAGGGATTGGTACTTGGACCACTCTTATTTATTATATTTATAAATGATATATTTAAAGACATTCAAATATACCCTCTTATAATCTGACGACATGAAGCTATTTGCATCTATTGATACATTTCAAGATTCTTATCATTTACAACAATAATTATTGTCGAAAATAAATATATGGTGTCAAAATAAGTAGCCACTAAATTAAATTTATTTTTAATATTTTATTTATCTTTAATTATTTTGTGTTTCTAGTTTCATGTAACCTTTTATTGTTTCTCATACCAACAAAAACGCAACATATCTGCAATATTTAGCCAATATGCCACCAGCACGATTGATCTAAAATTTATCAATTTTGACAGATCGTAGTTACTGTTTACTTTTAAATTCCTTATGTTTAAGGCCACAAGATCCACAAACAATTTATTACCCGTGAAATCAACAAAACCGTACGAAACATTTTACTTTTAATTTATGGACAGGACTGAACTTTAATTCTATATTAAAGTTAGCAGCAAATATTAAGAAGAGGTAAGATAAGAAGCGCTTATACATAAGATACACTACCTAGAGTGGAATTTCTAATATTGAGTTTGTTTAAAAGTTTCACCGCTCTCGGTGGGTAGACCAGAAACTATTTTTATTATTGAGCACAAAGCATACTAAACAGGGTGGAATATGTAGAACCGAGTTTGTTTAAAAGCTTGAGCACTCCTGATAGGTGGACCAGGAACAATTTTTTTGAACATCGAGCTCTTTATCCTAAGGATTGTTGATTTTTATAATACTGGTTATGTTAAATTAACATTATCAATAAGATAAATGAGCAAGTACATTATTATTAAATAATAATAATGGAACATCTACAAAATTATTTATTTTTAAACAAAAATGAGGAAAGTGGCAAAAGTAGAAAAAAAGATATAATTCTCGAACGAATACTGGCTAAATCTACCTTCGAATATTTATTCCATCACCCCAAATTGAACAAAAACAGATTTAGTCGACTTTCATACTTTTTAAAAACTCCCTCGATGTCACCATGGCTCTCATATCGATTAACCAGCCCCGACAAACAGAGTCGATGTTGAAAAACACAGTTGATTGATAAACCTTTAATGAAGTGTGAACCAGTTATCTCTAAATATAGAACGGGCATGTTTCAGTCGGACGTAACTTTCTGATTTATAACATCCCCTTTGTGATCGATGGGTACTTGTATCATATCGTGTAATTTGAAGGGAAAATATTAAAAAAAAACAAAACTTTGTAACAGCAACAACCAACGATGTTTATGCAAATAGCCAACTGTAACAAAAACAACAACAAAACAACGTATAGAATCTATAAAGTAAAAATGCTCATTCGATTGACTGCAACGATATTCCTAATTTGAGGAGAATGAAATGAATCGATGGAACATACACCACAGAATGTAATTACTGACACAAAATATTTTTACATGGTAGATTAGTCTATCTTTAAAACATTATCGGTTTCTGCTTCATATTGTATAATACTTATAGCAGCAATAGAAATATTATGCTACCAGAAATCTTTTCTTATTTATCTAAAGTTACAGATTTCAAAAGTAATCCTATTTCTTTAGAGGCGTCGGACCAATACTTCACAAAATATACAAAATACAGTAAAAGGTGACAAAATGATACCCTTTTGAGTTATAAACACATTTTACACATTTGACATGTTTGATTCAAAACTAAAGTTTGTTCTCCTCGCTGTTTTGAGAGTCGTAAATTATTACAGCAGCTGTAATACTTTCGAAAATGTCCCCAAAGAGGAAGTCGAGGGAGTTTAAGTCAGAAGATAGCGTTGGTCATGCTACCGGTCTTCCAATCTAGTATTTTTTAAATTTCATGAAACTAATTTCTAACAAGCCCAGGAAAATAATTTGAAATACTGAAAACCACTCATTTGATTTTGTAAATTAAATGGTACAATTAAGGGGTTGTGTAAAATCCCTGTGTAAACATAGCTCCACATGTCACTAATACATCAAGTGTGAATCGAGAATTTTGAGTATTTTATTGTAATAACATTCATAAAATCCGTGATGAATAAATAATCCGCTGGTACAAATGCTTGGTACATAATATGGACTTGAGTGTTGTGTAGTACGCGAAATACCTGTTGATTGGCACACTGCAAGTACCTGTCGAATAATTTGTCTCGTTCTTGCTTTCCTACATGCAAAAAAAATTCATGCTTCAAATGTACAACATTTTAATTGAATTAGTATTTGTTAATTCAAATAGGCTGAAGCTACCTGATGGGTTGTTCTTAGAAAACTTAATATACATTTTAATATGTACATTACAATCGTTCAGCTACATAGCGCTTTTAATAAAGATAAAAAATTTTTCTCAAAATCTGTAAATATAATATAGATTCTATTTTTAATGGCATACATATCCTCAAAGATGTGAATCATCTTTTATATATTTGAACATCACAGTACGATTACTAAATCCATTCTCATGATGACTAATATGGGTGTCAGTTACTTAAATTATCGCGCACTCAGTCACTTAAAATTAATACTTAATTAGTAAATAAATGGGTTTAAGTACTCTGCCACTTCTGCAATTAATTAAGTAATAAAAATATAAACATTTTTACATCATCAAGCGGTGTCTGTTCAATGCATTAAATACGCCATAAAAATTACTACTCACAAATAAATTAATTACTTTGTACACTATAAGAGGCCCCCTTATTAAAAAAAATGCGAAGTGGCTATTAGCGATAATGAGCTCCAGATTTGGAAGATAAAAATATTTTGTCTTCCCCAATTTGTATGCCAAGAAAGACTAGAACTAGTACAGAAACATGTTGAGATCAGAGTTCATAAACTGATATTAGATAAATTTACGGCCACATTCCTGTTAGAAAAACTTTATTAATTTAATAACGAAACTGCTCGTTCACTTTTGTAATTCATATTCATTGAACGAGGTGTGTGCAAAATAATTAGTATCATGTTGCTTTCCATTGCTGGATGCTGTAAATACTCCCCGTGATATCTGCCCATAAAATCGAATTGCCGTACATAAAGGCCATTGGGTAAATGAAAATACATATGTTGTCGGTCGCGGTGCATTAATGCAAAGCGATTGAAGTATGCAACTATTGCCCAAGTCAAATCAAGTTGAGTGATGTAAGTATCATCTGTGTCGGATTCTGTTCTCGAAAGCTCTTTTATTAGTAAAGAATAATTAAAAAAGAAAGTGCATAATACACTTAAAATATCGTGAATAATTATACCATCACTATTTAGGAATAAGTTCTATCAGTTCACTGCATTAAATCAAGGATTTATAACAAAAATGTCCCGTTTTAAGGGAAATATATTGTGATGGAATGAATTATGGCAAGGAATATAAATAATAAAGGGAAAGGCAGGTTAGAAATATTAAAATTGAGATTAAAATGAAAAATAAGTTAAACCAAGTTGGTTTAACCAAAATAATATAATGTTGACAGAAGTCAATCAATAGGAATGAAGGACGCAGTTGAAATAAAAAAAATACATAAAATGAACTGAAAAGAGAGGATTTCAAACAAAAATTTATTTAAGGACGTATATTGGGTTTACTAAAATGCACTAACAGATGTTGAAATTTATATAGCGTATTACCCAGTGCTCCCTGTGTGCGTCATATTTAAAAAAAAAAATTTTAATCAAGATTTTGAGATATTTTTGTTGAAAGTTGTTCATTTTAACATAGGTTTATATGGCGAAGATGGACGGTGCGGCTCTTTTTTGCCCATAACTGAGAAAAAAATGTAGAAATTGTGAAACAAAACTTTTCCATAGATAGTAGATTACACAGTATTATCTTATTTTTGATGTAAAACTAATGTAAGTGTTGAACATACTACAGATGTATTAATTAGAAATAGAAACCAATAATTCTGTCCGACTTAAGGATTAATGTGGCAACGTCACAATCAGCTGACAGCAAGGAGGGAATACATTTGAAAGACTTAATAAAAACGAAATTGATTTCAAACATATACATTTTTCCTAAATCCCATGTACATTGTTATCAACAATAAATTATCCACAACAGATTATTTTTTGTAATGTTTTTAAAAAACTAAATTAATTAGGAAGCTGTGATATATTTATTGGAATAAAAAATACAGTTGATAAATCCTTTTAATATATTTAATGGTTTATAAAAACATCGTAATCCATACCCAGCAATATTTAGGGTTACATAAAGTTACATTTGATTAATATGATTAGTAATACTTGAGGTAAAAGCATTTGTACAGAATAACAAAGGAAGATAAATATTTCTCAGCTAACTTTATATCTAAAAAATTAGTTATAGTTGCAAAACTTTTGTAACATTACTAAAATAGAGATGAAAAACACGAACACTGAGTAATAATGCGATTTCCATCACAGAACCTTCAAAATTGCATCCAACATTTTCTTTGACTTGGGCAAGAGATGGGCGTGAGTCATTTCATTTCTTTAGTACTAAATTAACATAATTATTTTCTCGTTGTTTTACCAGTTCACATGATTTACGGATTTTAAATAAAGGATACAAATCTTCTCGATGATAGTACGATATATTTGCTTTACTTGATAATTATATTTTACAGAGTTTACAAACAATACATTTTTGAACGCGTACACATCTTTACCCGAATTTGACGCGCAATATCTCCGATTATTAGCGCTGTTGGCACATCTACATAGTGTTTAAGCGTTCATTAAATATAATTTAAAACTATGTACTTAAATATGATATTTTCATGTTGTTAATTTTCAGTATGTATGTTATGTGCATATTGAGTAGATTTCTTTGCTATAATTATAGATAATGTTTATCGCAAATAATTTCAACAGAATTTAATTTTTTCAAATTGGCAGCGGGTTTTAGTCCCATAAGAAAAGCATAGGACCCCCCTTGCGATCCTCACTTTCCTCGGACCCTGATTCACAATTTAAACTTGTGATTGTTAAAAAAAAATTCGTATTACTAGAATTAAGAATGTGATTTAAAAAAGTTATAATGGGATATGAAAAAGAAAAAGTGTGGTTACTGAGAGACGAGAAAAAATATCAATAATTATTTAGAAAATTGTTAATCAGAAAAATTGAGGAAGAGTAAAATTTTATGAAATAAAAGGGAATATATGGAGACTAATTGAAATTCACTAAAAAGAGAAACATAAGTAAGTCGTAGGTAACGAAAACACAAAATCCAATCTTGTTATAGAAACCAAACCAAGCTTGTGGAAAACCAAAATAACCTAATTCACCATCACGTATAGGAAGTACAGAACATCAAAGAACAAACATCGAACATCAGACAAGAAATACAATGTATGGACTCAAATGACAGATGCTGATCAAGGAATATTGACAAGACTAAAGGATGCAGAGTAGAACGCCAAATACATAAGAGACAAAAAGGATATGAAGCTTAGTGCCTAGGACAGATTAAAAGACAGAATTATTAATAACCAAAGTTTTATATATCTGTGGTTAATTTATTACGGAATATCCGTCAGTAGAATATTATTGCTCAATTTATTATTTAGTATAAGAATTGGCGTAGATTAGAGTATGAATGAACGTTCAAAGAAGTATATTGTACTCTTGTTATTTTATCATCTTTGACAAATGTCAATATGTAAAAAAGTAATATAAAACTTATTTTTCAGAGTACCTCTGACAAAATAATCCAATGAATTTAAATAGGGTTAGTGCAGCAGTATAAAAAACAAAGTAGCTTATAACCAATGAATATCTTTAAACAAATGTGACATTTCTGATACATTTTGTTCAGTAATACTATTTATAATAATAATAATAACACTAAAAAAAGTTACATTAAGCCAATTAAAAACCTTTCTGCATTTATCATATAAATCGTAACCAATTTCATTCAAATCCGCTTATAGATTCCAGAACAAGAGATGTACATTCCAAATTTTAACACTGGAGAACTGAGGCTCCTGACATTTTGTAAATCGAAGAAAACCAACTTTTCAATAAATAATCCACTCCTGTAATTTCAGAATTTAAAGTGAAATCATGCTGTATAAATGATAATATGCTGAACAGCGAACAATATTATTATAGAGATGACAACCCACCTCCTTCAATTCATATCTAAAGTTTGTCTGTAAAAGGTAAGTTCGTTTTGAGATTATATCTAAGAAATGCGCATAAATATAAAGCTCTGAGCTACTGCTCTCGGTAACCGCAAAATACGAGGGGCACGTTATAATACATGTCCGGTGAGCAGTAAACTTTACACACCTATAACAGAATCGTAAATATCGAGATATACATGACTAGAAAAAACTTACGTGCTACGTCTCTTTTCCAGAATAAATATAAATACATACATGTCATTTACATAAATCCCCAAGAGAAAGCTGGCAAGGAATACATTTGAAGAGGTTTATACTAAATCCTACTTAAGGGAATCAATATTTCTTAATACATAGGTATGTTATGGACAATGTGACTATTTGGTCATTATGCTTAAATACCTGGGCAATTAAGGACATAGGAAACAACTATAGAAATCGGCACCAATTTAGAGCATGGAGCAATTTTTTATGAACAATATTACCTATTTTATTCTATTATTTTTTTTAATGGAAATCAAGCACAAGGTTTTTTGGAAATTAACTTAATAAGCTAAATTACTATTTTATGGTTGTCTATATCGGGAATTTGTAAAGTACCAAAAAAACAGTAACTTAAAGGACCACAAAAAATAACAAAATGTTTTTCTGTGGACCAACGTCTTTTATTTTTGGAGAGACAGGGCGTCAAAGACGATTTTTTTAAATCAATGTTTGGTTATATTTTTTCATAAAAACAGTGTAATATAATGAACATAATACCAGCAAGTTTATGGATGTTCGGAATACGTCAGTTTTATTAGTTCTCGACTTTCTACTAGAGGTTGATAGCTGCGACTTTTCCCAGTAATATTCGAAGTTATATTTTCTTAACTAAATTTTATATTACAATACAAAATTTAATTTCACGTAAGAAAGTATTCTTACAGCATTCGCTGACAACGCTCCTCTTTTTTGAGAAAAGCGCAGCACTTTTGAGAAAAAGGTACTTGATCAGCTCCTAAGTCTCAATATAGAAGGTATACGAAAACGAGTAGACTGTAATTCAAGGTAGCTGCTTTGGACAAATATAAAGCGATTTGGATCAAGTTACTTTAATGCAATTTTGCTTCATTAGAAAGTTATGCTACTTATGTTATGTACGTAGTTAAAATGGAATAAAGAAAGGATGGTAACTTTTTAAGTAATCAGATTTATACTAACTGAACTTGATCTAAAGTGGCTAAATGGAAATTCAAGGCAAGAAACCTTTGTGATATGATCCATTCGTTTCATAGGCCGTCAAGATTTTATCCCAACAACGCGAATATACTTCCCGGATTTTGGTGCGCTGAATTCGAATCCAAGGTTCAAGTTTCTCAATTGGCTCTGGTTCTCGAGATAACTTAACCTAAAACTGCCAAAATCACAATTTTTTTGACATATTTGAGGTCATGGAAAGATAAATTTGCTGAAACCATTAATGGGGTCTTAAGGTAGGTACTATACCTACTCTTTAAAATACATTTGGATTTATCCCGATATCATTTTTCGTCTTTGAGAAATCATATGTTTAAATACTTGTGGATATATAAGTTTAGAGTTTATGTGTTTGGAGTTTATGGGTTTGGAGTTTATGGGTTAAGGGTTTATGGGCTTATGGGTTTATGGGCTTAGAGTTTCTAGGCTTAGGGTTTATGAATTCGGGATTGGGTGTATTAGCCTCTTTTGCGTATAAATGTATTTCCAGATTGATATAATGCGTAAAATATCGGCCATACATTGAATTTTTAGACATTTTTTTAAAGTTTATTGCAAAATTTGACGTGACAGTATTTTGGAGTTCAGATCCATGATTAGCGACCTCAAGAACATGTAAGATCCGTTCTTCCGGATGCCGATGAATTTAGGTTTGTTGTGCTGTATTTCGGCATGCGATTTCTCAAAGAAAAACGATATCGGGATAAATCCAAGTTTTAAAAAGTAAGACTAGTGCTTTAAGACCCCATTAATAGTTTTAGCAAAAAAATTCTATGCAACATAACCTTAAATATGTCAAAAAAATCGCGATTTTGGCACTTTTAGGTTAAGCTATCTCGAAAACCACAGCCAATTGAGAAATTTGGATTCGAATTTAGCGCACCAAAATCCTTTGGAAAGGTACATTCTAGAAATGTTAGAAGGTCGGCCAAATTTTGTAGACCTATGTAACTTTCTAGCAGCAACTTTGAAAAGACCTTTTTGATATAAAATGAAATTTTATGATATATTACATATACTGTAAAAGACCTAACCTCAAAAATAGTTATTATAAAATGTCACAAGGAAAGGTCGAAGCTAGCGACATCTAGCAAATGGTAAAAATTAACAACACTGACAAATTATAGATTTTAAATTTGCATGTATTCCATTGTTTTTAAAACAGATGACGTTACAATTTTATTTTCACAAATTATCTTATTTTTTGATCTTCTATAAACTCAATTTTGAAAACACCCTAATAAAACATTACTTATATGCTTATCCTCAAATTTTTCTGAATTACAAAATAGCTATTTGTTTTTTTTTTTACTTAATTTTTATCATCCTTATCTCAAAAACAAATAATTTGAGGACATTTTGAATACATAAGGGTCATATTTAACCATTAATAAATAAATCAGACTTAGTCCAGAGAATCCAAGGCTATTCCATATAAATAAATCTCGGGGTAAATGTTAACAAGGCATACAATATCTCTATGTGGGGAATAGAATGTTAAATATTAGAAATTCTTTTGGTAAGTCAATAAAGTTTGACGAAACAAAGAAGTCTACAGATATATGACAAGGTAATTTATATATTCGGCATCCTCTATCCCCCTATGTGAATCAATAAATCGTCGGGCCGGCTTTAAAATTTTATTTAACCGATGTAAAATTTATGCTCTACAAATACCGCAGTGGTATTCGGCTTGTTAGCCCTATAAACAACTCGAACTGCCTAGCATGTTTATAGATTATGTACTCTAGGAATATGAATTTCATATCTTTGCTCGAGTACGTGGTAGGTTGTCTTGGAATTCAAAGAAACTGCTATTTGCGTGTAGGGACGTGACAAATGATTTTCATTTGTGTTTTCAATAAAGCCGTGTTGCTGAAAAAAATTAAAATAAACTATTCTACAGGGTGTTTCAGGATTTAGTCGACAAACTTTAAGGATATTCCTCATAAAAAAAATAAGAAAAAATCAAGTATAATTTTTTTTCCAGAGACGCTTCATTTTCGCCAAATTTGGCATGACACTTCTTCTTATAAGATGCCATTTTTCCATAGAAGTAGAAGTAACGCAAGCAACCAGTGGCGGAGTTATAGGGACTCAGACTCATTAAATTATAAAAAAAAATTAATACGACCCTACTGAAAATAAAAAATGATGCTGTTTTTAGATAGAACAGTTTATTATTGACAAAAAGTGTGCATTTATCTTTTTTCCTAACTCTTATAGTGTCATGGCAAAATTGATTTTTCGGAAGGGTGCGAAGGGGAACGGATATTAATACTTGTATTTTGGAAACTGTTAATCTTACGCCCCTGTAATATACAATTTTTTTGTTCATTTATGATTACTCTATCTCATGCTGAAGTAATGGCAGTCAAACTTCTTACACCTTGTATTGGTGTCATTATTTTTTAAGAAAATAGAAAAGTGCACCCAGTAAGTACGCCACTGGTAGATCTATCGGGATATATTTTTCTGTCCATTCACAAGATAATCTAAAAAAACGATTTCTTTTTTTAAAAACTTCCACACCCTGTATCTAGTAGAGTAAGAAGTTTGAGGAGTACGTTCATTGAGAATATTTTGTTTAAAATGACACTATGATGTTTCTTTATACACTACTAAAATCCTGCTCATTAAAACGGGAACACCCTGTATTAAGCTCTTCACGTACACTGACATAAAGAAATCAGCGTTACCAAAATATAAAAGTGTTCCATCTTGCACTACCAAGTCCTCCAAGATTAATCCAAAAACCGACGTTATGATTGTGTGAAGTGATCGAAAACATGTGGATTTAATTAATCTCGAACTTTCTTAGTCACAATATTCTTGAGGAGTAATAGTTCCTATTGTTATACATTTGCATCACAATGTTATTTAACACATTTATACTTGCTATCCAACTTATTGAACTAAACTAACTACAATACACACTCTTAACCAGTATCAATCTGTTTACTACCAAAAAGTATTTACTTTACAAGCGTAGTATTGATAAAAATTATAATTAAAAAAATACAATAAATGGTTCAAGACTATTCTGGAATTTTAAAGATGCATTTTTATTTGATAGTCTAAATCTACCTTTAAAATATTATTATGAAATCGATGAAATGAGCAGAGGTCGAAACCTATTATGCTCTAACTAAACAAGGACTGAGGTTAATGCATTACTTACAACTTACAACTAAACTAAAAATACTAAAAATGTAATTACACATAGAATACAAACAGTAATATAAATACATGTGTTATGAAAAAGCAAGACATAAATTCAATTAAACATTTACTGGTTTAATAAACCAACATTAGTAAATTTTTCTATTCTTTAATTGTAAGAACGAAAAAATTTATGGACTAACACCAACGAAAATTCCAAATTCAAGTCATGTTAGTGCTTAATGAGGATCTTAGCCTGCACATAGAAGAGATTAGAAGAGATACCGGAATGTTTCCAAGTGTGAATATTCCTGCGCGCAGGAAACTTTACAGTTTCAATTAGTTCCCGTAATGCTTTACTCCCATCGCGTTTAATGCAATTTGTGAAGTTCAAGATATATTGATTTAATACGTATTCATTTACAGAAAATTACTTAATTTCCTGCCGCAACTGGAAAATTAGAGGAACGCAACATCAGTTTCTGTAGCAACTTTTTTGCGAGAATCAAATGTCTGGAATTTACACTTCAAAGCCAATTTATTACGAAAACTTTTCGAAGGAGAAACAAACTTAACTCTATTAAAAAAAGTAGCTTCTAAAGCAGTCTAACGCGAGGAAATAAATACTGCAGTGTTTTAAATAAAAGTGCATACAATTTTTGCAATTTTTGAATTATAATAATATGTGTAGAAGGGGTAACAAAGATTTTAATTAATTCTATGGCCAATATTTTTCTACTGTATACTTCTGACTGGAAATATTCTGTTGCTTCGGAAGAACTTAAACATACTCACACACGTATACTCGTATATTATTAATTAACTCTCAATTTGAAACACATATAAACGGAAGTTCAGGTTCTGAAGATATCCATCTTCTATCCAGACAATTATTCATTTTTTCTTTAAACCAAGATGTTTTCCATAGTTTCTGGAAATTAAGCCTATATATCCCATTTTTAAAGCAGGTAATACTCCCAGATCTTTTATCAACATTTGTCGTCCCATGAACATCCTTATTGTTATTTCAAAAGTTTTTGAGAATTTCATTTGCAGTTTTTTAACTTCTTATACATCGAATTCTCTTGTATTTATTATTTATTTATACCTATCTAAAAGGTCTACTTAGTTAAATCCACTGGTCTGTGGTCACCATTTGTCAATAGCTTTGGAGGTTGAATTTCAAGCAGACTCTTTGTATACAGATTTTTCCAAGGAAATAGTAATTATTCGTAAATGTTTTATTCCGTAAACTTCATATGCGTGGAGTTTCTGACCCTCTTCTGAATTGAATAAAAAGTTACGTTTCAGAGGTTTCAGATGGTTAGATTCAACAATTTAACATATTAACATATTTTTAATTAACATTAACTAGTACTTCCTCATTGTAAAACTACAATTTGCAGATGATTTGAAATTATTCTCTGTTGATAAAATTTGACAATAATCAATAATCTATCGAGGTATGGTTCGTATGACAGAAATGGTATGGATCTTAATCCTTCAAAATGCCATTCCATATCTTTTTTCGACTATGCTTCCTACGTTTGGTATCCATATTACAACAGTCTTTGAAACTAGAACAAGTACACCAAAAATTCTAAAACATATAACCTCTAAAAGTATCTTCCAGTGTAATAATGTTAAGGATTTGCTGAAACAGTTTCATATCCCGCCACATTCTGTGCACAAGAAAATATATGTATTTTCTGTCTATAAAATTGAAATAATATTTTCCTTCAATAACTACCAGAGGAAATAGCTCATTTCATATCTCAGTGCACAGAATATTAAAAGCCCACAATTTTTCAAATTATTTAGATTTGTTTTGTTTCCCTTCATACTTTTGTTACGACTCAAGATATCGAGATGAAGTTGCCATCCAGTTTTCTCTACAGTTGAGCTAATGGCGCCTAACTACTTTTTCCTACCGTTTCGGAAAATAGAAGAAACCCCTTATCTGGAAATTAGCCCACCCTGTACAATGTGGAATTGCAGTTATTTAATATTTTCAAAGAAATTCTTTTAATAATATTGCTGTTTGTGTGATGTCTGAATAAAGTCGTCTTCCTGATTGCAGCCGTTATCTAAAACGTTCCATTTTACGACCATCCTATTTGTGTGCCTTTGTGCTAAATAAAGTTATCGATCGTAAAAATGATTTTTATTTCCTACTTCCTCGATACAGATTATTTACATATAGTTCACGCAGTTATATTACAACGGGCCGGACTTCTGACTTGCATATCGTCCATCTGACAGTAGGTGGTCCGATACCATCTATTGTCATGATTCATGATGGAATACGGACGATTAAAGGTTCGAATGTATTGCTCTTCGAATCTATTAGTTATCTCTCGGTGAATGCGCTGGCATTGCTTACATTCGTATAATATAATTATGACTAGTGAAAATTTTAGCTGAATATCTCTTGAGTACCGATAATGATCTACCATTTTACTCCACACGTATGATGAATTATAGATTCGAAAGCCAAGCACAGAAGTATTTCTATGATGGCCTGAGATACTTGCCTCGATAAGATAAGAACATATCATCCGAATATCCTTCTCTATTACTGGAGGTTATTTACCGGGGTCCAGTGTGATA
Organism: Anoplophora glabripennis; assembly: GCF_000390285.2. Lineage (NCBI taxonomy): Eukaryota > Metazoa > Arthropoda > Insecta > Coleoptera > Cerambycidae > Anoplophora > Anoplophora glabripennis. Next base: position 451,288 of record NW_019416264.1, on the reverse strand, counting down.
TATTTAGATGCTGCATTTATTGATTTGGATCTAAGCATCACAAAGACAATATATATCTTAAGGAATATAAGAGAAATATATCCAAAAGTTACATTGAACAATTATTCCTACATGCTATTATGCGAAAAAATAACTCAAAAAAATAAAGTGACACACAGTACGCGCCTAAAGTATGGAATAAATTCAGTAAAAACGAAACAAATTTTTTTTTGAAAAATCCTCGAACAGGTCGATTTTTAATTTAAAAAATACAAATTTTATCATAAAAGGCGATTTTCAACCGTCATTTGTTTTCGAGTAATGACATCATCGACATTTTTTTTAAATAGCAACCCCCTATTTTTTTTCTTGATTCTGATAGATCGTTTCATTGTCGATCGGACAGTATTAAAATGTTGCAATCTGATATAGGAAAGTTTTCGAGTAAATGACGCTTGAATGTTAGAAAACCCAAATCAATTAAAATAAAGCAAAAACGTTATCAAATTTAGTTTTTCGAAATGCCTGAAGTTTTTTATGGATCACGTAGATGTAAATCTTTACAAAGTGTCACTGTCATACCGACTTTCTAAGTATTGTAAGCGATATAAAAATTATTGTTGAATTTTAAGTATTATGGCACATTATTTAACTGTCACACAAAGAATTGAAATTTTAATTCTTATCGGATGCGGGGATAAGACTAGAACGCAGCAGGAAGTTTGCGATTTATTTAATGAAAAACATCCAGATCGCCGTATCAGCCAATCAACAGTCAGTAAGATAGAATCTAAATTTAGAGAAACTGGCAATGTTCTAGATATTCCAAAACCTGGACGTCCAAGCGTTAGTGAAGATCACAAACAGAACATTTTGATAAGTATGGTAGATAATCCTCATAATACTTCACGATTGGTTGCATTAAACAATGAAATTAGTCAGACCACAGTGCTA
>NW_019416264.1:433774-448672 GCF_000390285.2 Anoplophora glabripennis | reverse complement strand
CTGTTAATACAATTGTTATATACAAATTCGGATACTGGTCTTTATACAACAAATCTTCCCTACTATACAATTGGAACATAAAGTCTATAACACCTAATAATGTATAAGTAATTCATTATAACCTTTATTTCATAGATGCATAAGGTGTATTAAGCACCTTCCAGTTAAACTGATTGAATAATGAGTATGGAGATGATTGCTTTTTTTTAATAAAAGTTGTATATTGGTTATAAAAGTTTTAATATGCGCTATACACATTATTCTAGATAAACAGTTTAATACGCCCATTTTTTTCAGTGTAACGACCCTGATATTCCTGATGACACCATACGGTTTCAGCAAGACGGTGCACCTCCGCACTATGCGCGCCCTGTTCGAGATTTTCTGGACAATTGTTTTCCTAGGAGATGGATCGGCAAACGAGGACCAATAGAATGGCCAGAATACACATAGTTACCCCAGAAATAATTCATAATGTGCAAGAAGAATTTCTATACAGACTTGCGTATTGTCAAGAAGTCGGTGGGTGGCAATTCGAACACTTAATTTAGGTAGAAAACTTAATGAATTGTATTTGTTTGACATAGGAATTGTTATTTCTTTAATGGATAAAATTTTCTAACATTCAATCGTCATTTACTCGAAAACTTTCCTATGTAAGATGGCAACATTTTAATACTGTCGGATCGACAATGAAACGATCTTTCAGAATCAAGAAAAAAAAATAGGGGGTTGCTATTTAAAAAAAATGCCGATAACGTCATTAGGTACTCGAAAACAAATGACGGTTGAAAATCGCCTTTTATGCTAAAATATGTATTTTTTAAATTAAAAATCGACCTGTTCGAGGATTTTTCCCAAAAAAAAAATTGTTTTTACTGAATTTATTCCATATTTTGGGCGCGTACTGTATATGACTACAGGAAATCATGGTCAGCTAATACTCAATGTTATGGATAAGCCTATGGATCTTTACCTTTACAGCAACAAGCATAATCGTATGAACTAAGATTTCAATTGATTTCAAATCGGTGGTTGTGTTTATGAATTACCTACTTTACTCATTTAAGAAATAGTGAGGATTCGCATTTGTATAATCAAACCATATTTTGTCACCAAACAAACTTAACCCCGATTTACTGAAACAATCACAGAACTCACAGAAAGTCCATTTGTAACAACAAAGAACGTAGGAAACGATGCTAGTCGAATATACAAGGTGTTAATGAACTTATGTCAAAATGAGATAAATACACGAATGTGTATTGAGCAAAATATAATTTTAACATCTGACTTACCTCAACATTGCAAGGAGCCACCTTTTGAGAACTGCTGATTTTCATAGAAGATGTTCGATGTAATACTAGCCTGCACACATATCAGAAGTCAGTGTCAGAACTGATAAAGAGGTTAGAGAGTAGTAGAAAATCGAATAAGGCGTATCAGGGTATAGTTTTAAGCCCTGTATTGTTTACGTTGTATGATAATGATTTGCTTCCTCTTAATAGGCATGGTTATATATTTTTATTTCGTATTTTTACTCAGTTGAATATTATTGTCCATTTCGTGTTTGACATATGAAATGACGTAAACTAATTTCTACAAAAGAAAAGTTTCGTGTTTAGTTTATTATCTAATTTTATTTATTTATGACATAAGATGCAAAGAGCATGGATTCAGCACAATCAAATAGAAAACTTCCTTTGAAATTTATCAAAACTCACAAGCAATGTCGCAGAAAAAAGCTGCCAATGTTTCGAATTTAAAATTTAAACAAGAAAATTAGATCTTTGAAATAAAATTTTCGAGAAAAACAGTACCTCCCGCGCACTATCAACTGTCCTTTGTTCCTGCATCATAAAATAGTTTTCTATTACAAAAAACGGATAAAATAATCCCACTTTTATTACCCGAACATGTGAAACTCCTATAATAACATTCCTCATTCACATAAAGCTGTCCCACGTGAGGATGCGTCTCTCTTTAACACCGATTGAGACAAGTATTTACTAAACCACTTATTTGATATTTATACTGTTAATAAGGGCCGTAAATAAGTGGCTTCAAACATCGTAACCTGATCGACTTGACGCTAATCTAGCTTACACTCACATGATTGGCTTGACGATAGCGTGGAAGAGAAATTAGATACTGATTATTTTCTTTATTGGACCGCCAACTATATTATGTAATTATTTTGAATCGGTTTATTTCTGTGACAGTTATTTTCGTTCGACTTCAGAGCCCACTATCGTTCGATTTTATGTTACTGTAATTAATGCAATATTCATGTTTAATAATATTGTTACAACTTAAAATTTGAAAATATCTTCAATTGGTCACTCGACTCGAGTTATTGAAATAAAATTCATTTACATTTATGCACTTCACATTTCATGAACACTTTTGATTTCTTTGTACGGTATTCATAGGCTCCCACTTTGTACCTATAGGCGGTTAACTTAGAAAATTGTCTAATATCGATGTTTTTTAATCTCCACAGAGTCTACGATATATCTCTCAGCTACAGGGGACGAACGCCACCCACCGTGCCTTTTAAAACCTAAAATATATTCCTTGGTTTGTCAGAATAGTAGCACAACTCCTTCGGAATGAGTGTCCGGTATAAGTTGAGGCAATTTTATGCATTGTGCAATTTTATTAGGTCAACTTCCTATGGAATTTTACCCAGTACCTGGTTTGTGACCTTTCCATCTCACATTGCCATGAAGAAGTGAGGTGCCTGTTTTGGTCGTAGTGCTAGACATTTTTTATAAAATTCCAAATAATTAACTGTCTCGTTTCCTTGATTTGTTATTGTAAGCTAAACCTTTTGTGTAACGACCTAATAACTACCAAATTCTCATTCCATTAAAAAATAACTAAGGAAACTTTTAATTCACTGTTAAAAAAAGACAAATCTACTGCATTTAGAGGAATGTAAATAAGATACAACCCAAATATTCTAATCCTTCAAAGTTATCTCTTAACATAAAATTTAACTCTTTGTTACTGGATAGAGTGGAATCGTGACAGACAAGTTCTAATGTATTATAACATGCCACCACATTGAGTATTATATCCCTCTTGGACAGGATTTGATATTTACCACTCAGGTTTTTTATGGACCTCTTGTCTGCTGATAATAGAACGGTACACCGGGTAGAAATCGTTTACTGATCAATCATAGAGTCCTTTGTAGGGCCCTACATCATAATGGCTTCTGATAGCCACAAAAGGGTTTGGTAATATCATCGGAACTATAATTAGTAGAAGTTAACTAGGTACTATAAGTTCTCTTTGTGGTGTCGAGGAGACATTTTTTTGTTCTGTAGTCATATCCGCTGTAAGCTAGGTACTTTATATTTTTATTCACGAACTATAATTGCCTCTATTGAACACTTATATGTAGTTTAACGATTTTTCTTGGTCATATAGGTACTTGATGGTAATTAATCGCATTTATACCAAACAATTATCAGCTGTCCTTTAGCATGGTACCTTTGTAGGACAAGAAAATTTTCTTGTGAAGCATTCTACTGTTTCGAATATTCGAGGCATGATGTTTCTGAGTAAAACGTCTTTCATGCTGTACTTCAAAATGCAACGCGCGAATTAAAAATAATTTGTGGAGCGGAATAACTGCACGATTCGTCTTGTTTTGCGCGGATTCGTTCTGTTACATATTGCTGATTTAAGACAGGGACGGGTCTTAAAAATTTGCCAGTGTAAAAACATCTATATTACAAAAATAAAAATGGACTTAATCAATTAGAACAATTCACGAACCAATAGATGGCGCTGTATATTTGAAGGTTGTCAGACGTAGAAGTAGTAAAAAAATTATTTATAAAACGTTTGTTTACTATTTTCTAATTAAAATAGAAATGGGCTACGGAAACATGTACTAATCATTAAAATGTTGGTGGTTTAATGCAGCTAAATGAGAAACGCGTTTTAATTTTTTTACTATGAAAATCATTTTAAGGTAAGATAATTTTGTTATTATTATTATGGTAATATTGTTTTGTATATTTTTATTTAATATTATTATTTTTTTAAATTTGATACCTAATTATCTAAGTACCTAGTTTATGTTAAAAGTAAATCATTTAAAAAAGCTTAAAAGACTACCGTTTATGAAAAAAAAAGCAGCAAATTGTCTACATGTTCTTGAAATTCATATTTTCCATAAATAACAAACAACTTAAAATAATTCTCAATAGTATAATTTAAATGATCCCCAGGTATTTTTATTTAAATTTTCAGAAAAAACTATTACATACATATCAATAATTTGACAACTTACTTGACAAATGTCAAGTTATTTTAATTGTTTTGGAGTGTTTCTGGTCATGGCCAATTTGATACCAGGTCTGATACGAGAAAAAGTGTCCAAAAAATAGAAAATTGCAAATAATTGCTAAAAGTACTCTAATAATGCTTATATGGCCTGAAAGGAAATTTCAATCTGCATACGATAGACAGAGTGTTCCATTTAAATTAACAAAGTTATAGCTGTCTACAGTTATCAAAATATAACAGCAAAAATGAAACACATAGTATTAAATGTCTTAATTTGTTGGTATACCATAATTTAGTGTTACCTATGCCCCTTACAGGTACCAAGAAAGAGTTACTAGCATCTCCGTCGACCCTTGCATTTGTCAAATTTGTCAATATACTAGTACTTAGGCAAAATAGTTTTTGTAAAGAGTGTTGAGGAATTTCAACTTTGTTCATAAGAGAAACATAAGCTATAACCCTTTTAGCTGATACTCGAAATAAAAATGATTTAAACTTGCTAGCATTTGACACCCGACATAACCCCTAAAATCTTTCTCTGGACCGGTACTGAATTTAGGAGGGTATCCTCATTCTTAGAACGTGCCTTAATAAGTTTCGCGATTTATCAACAAACAAGCCTGCTCTTTTAATGTGTATCTGCAATCTTGCGTCAATTAAAATACACACTTTCACGAAGTTTGCACGGCTTGTTAACGCTGAAATAAAAAGCTTTGTAATCAGCTATAATAAGGATGTAAGGATGAGAACGTATCTTGACTGCTTTTGTCGTTTATTTATTTACAAAGCCTTCTTATTACTTGTCGGTAATGCCAATGCGTTTCAAGAACAGGAAAAAAAACATAAATGAAGCCGTGTCCAACGTATGTAAGACTTTGAGTATCCAACAGCTTTCTAATTTGTAACTGATAGGTATCATATGTACAAAAAAAGGAATGTAATATTTTTCTATTCACCAGCCGTGTGTAGCCATTAAATGACGGATACCGCAATTAACTGTTTAATACTGTTCCTTTACTAATATTTATAGCTATAGTTCACCTTCATTGTATAGTTAATGTATTTGATTATCACAGACAAAGGCCAAATATTATTAAAACAATAGTTTTAAAGATAATATAAAACTATAATTAGTCCTCTAAGGGGGGTCCAGATTATGGTATTGATAAATTTAAAAACAAAGAAGCACGAGCGCATGTACCAGTTTTTATTTTAAATAACGCTTAGGTATATACAGAGTGATTTTTAAGTATCTACGTTCTGATAGCAAGAGTGATTTTCTGGATAATTGGAGTATTTTGCAAATTTGCTTCGTAATCGTATTTAAAAAGAAATTACTTCTGTTGTCTGTTGTAACACGAATAACTTAGATATTTTTTTTCGCCCAAGTAATAAACTTTACTACACTTGTTTGAATAAATCCAAAATAATTTTAGGCCTGTATATGATACAAAAAATATAAAAGATTTCTATTGCAAATTAAATTTCAAATAAATACAATCAAAACTATGGAAAATTTAGTGGCATGAAAATTTGCTTTTCCTCATAAAATTTAAAATTTCAACGCCATTGTACATAATTAAAATTTTACTGCAATAAAAAATTGCTATAAATTATTTTTATGAGACTAGCAGTATTAGATTTGGTTTCGATTTGTTCAATCTTATGGCAACCTTACTTTTATAGTCTTTCAGAAGTCAGTTGAACATGTAGGTATTAAAACGCCTAGCAATAAAATTGAATGAGTTTCGTAGACGCCCCTAAATAAGTTTTCTGCTGGAGGTAAAAAATAATATAATGTGTAGAAAAATTCTATTATATGTCCATTTGGCCAACAACATATTATAATTACTTATGTCCTCAAACAATTTTATTATATTATTGGTAAATTTTGGTTATGACATATCAAAAAGCATTTAAGTTTCCATTAAAATATCACTGTCCGGCATTGCTGCACTGCATTGCTAGGCAATTTGTTATCAACTGAAATTTATGGCCGGTCGCCCAGTGCGGCTGTGTTTGTGCGCCGTTTGCCCACGCACGCAGTCTTCAACTGGGCGTATACATTTCTATCACCTCCACGTTTAGTTCGACCAGACCTGTATATGGGTATGTCTGAGTAGATATGGGAACAAGTTTTTCAAATATTTCAATGCCGAGTTGCTGTGTGAGCGACCGAACTTACTGCCAACCTCTTGCTTGGTTCTTCAATTGAAATCATAAAGACTATACTTAAAAAGCTGAAGTAATTCAAAAATTAGCAATAAAGTGTATTGATTAAATTCCTAAAATGTTCAGTGGCGTCAAAATTGTAGAGTTCTTTGTGTATTTTAATTCAAAGGATAACTTAGTATGAAGGTAGGTACTTATGTACAATCAAATTGGAATTGTTTCAACAATTTAATTTAATTTAATTTGTTTTTAATTGTTTTAATTGTTTAAATTAACTCTAACAAAAATGTAGATAATAATGTTTTGTTTGCATACAGAATCTTTATTATTCGAAATACCCACTGTATTTTGATGATACTCAACTTTTCAAATTACTGTATCATTCTTCAGTTAGGTCCAAACTAGATTATGCTTTAATCATTTGGAACCCTAGTTGTAATAAATATTGTAATATATGTAGTAATAATATAACGATAGTAAAATAAACATCTCTTGAATATCTAATATACAAACCTGTTAAAAAAATTATATTTAAGATATTTCATGTTGCAGAACTTTAAATAAAAATTTATTAGTTAAATTCGTTTTTAATGATCATCCTATGGATTAAGTTCACATCAAACTCTGGAATGCTTTAAGCACTTTCCTGAAAACAGAATTAGGTACAGAATTAACTTGGGTGTGTACTCGTATATGTAGAAAGGAAGATACGTAATCTAGATCTAATGCAGAGTCTAGAGGGATATTCCTATAAATGTAGGCATACGAATTAGAAATCTATTTCTCATACTAATACATATACCTGAGATAAATTGGATTATACAGAATTTTGAACTAAATCAGAATCAAGTTCAAATGCTATTAGTGTACCTATGTATGTAATTCTAAAGTTTATTCATTATTTAATATTGATTAATGAAAATAAAATGTAACAATTCTAATTAGTTGTATTGTAATATTATATCATTTCAAATGAATAAAATGTTACATTGTTAGGGACAAAAATGCAATAGGCAACCTAAAAGGAACATAATCTTGTTCAACTGGTTTAGAATGTCTGGTGTAGTCATTATTACTTGGATCTGTAGGTTATTTTTATGTAATATATTAGTAGGTAATTAAATACGTGTTAATAACACCCATAAGTTATAATTTGGTATGATAAATGACTTAAAAGATATTAAACTAAATACCAGTAATTGAGATGAAGATGAAAAAATATATATTACATTACCGTTACGTATCAAAAAACAAAATAAATAACATGTTTTACTAATTTGGAAACTATTACTGATTTTTATATAGACTTTGTATAAGAAAAAACTTATTTTATTCTATTTTTTTATGGAAATTTGAAAAAGGCAGAAAGAGAAAGATTATAAGGACACTTTAATTTTAGGTAGACTAGGTCATTATCTACCGTTTACAACCATGTAAGAAGAGACGGAGAAGACATATATGCTACTGCACATCCTGTTAAGTAATTTCCCACCACCACAACGCTGTAGTTATGTTATAAGTTTAGTCGGTTTTAAAATAATAATTCCCTCACTTAAAAAAGTTTTATGGTTCCTTGGGATCTTCGAAAATTTATTAAAGAAAAAATAATTAAACATATTTTTAATATGTGCAAGTTTTCTGTTTTTAACTCAGTAGTTTTTCTTTGATAAAACTTTTTAATTAAATACTATATTATATCTGTAGATATACTAATTTCAATTTCATTCAATTTCATTCTTGTCGTGTCATTATTATTAAATTTAAATTAAATTGCGATTAAAGATTAAAGCAAACTAATAACATTTACATTCAAATACCGTCAAAATGTTATTCTACGAGTATAGACAACTTTTTCTGTAGTTTCTCATCAATTTCATTTTTTAAATATAATCCTCTTTTTAAATACGTATTTTTAATTCGGAGTTCATGTGTCGCTTGTGATGATTCACTTACGTTACCAATACGTTATGAAACCTTTTTCATCATTTTTAAGTACAGCATGAATGAAAAAAGTAAATAAAGTTAAATTTTCAAAGGCCAAAGAAAGTTCACAAGAAAAAAATTTAAAAGTAAATCTTACCTATAAAATAAACAAAACATTATTTTTGTTCGAAATGCCATGAGCTTTCGATTATTGTTTTTATTTGTCGAAAATACATTAAGCGGAATATACTGGAATAAGTAGACATAAATGTAAATACCTAAATAGGAATAAACCGAAATCAGTCAATATATATTTTAGTCCGGTTAAAATAGACATTTCAAATAACGAAAATTCCGACAGAGCTAAATTTTGGTGGAGGCCTTGGGTGCACTATTAGAAGTAAAGTTTCAAAAGTCCCCATCGATCCCATGTGTGCTAAAAAAGTTATTCGGGGTCAAAGGTCAAAATTTGAGGTTTTTTGGATTTTTTTCGAAAACGGTAAGGTTTATCAAAAAAGTAGTTCAGATAAAAATTATAGATCTTAAAATTATCTACAAAAATGGCCCTTATACTTACTTTTTTTTTCTAAGAATCACCATTCCTGAGATATCGCGATTCTAATAGTTGAAGGAGTCACGTTCTACATGATATGCATACAGCACCTGTGAGGTAGTGTACTTTGGCACGTTTTTTTAACGTGGTTTCTCCGGTAGGCCTACTCCACGAACTGTTATGACGGAATTTTTAAGGACAATACTCTTTTAACTGCATGATGATTATTGATATTGATATTGGTTCTTGACTTGTAACTGTAGTTCTGATTTCTTTTGATATTTTAATCTGATTCATACTCTTCAAAGTCGACTTCAACAGTCATGTCTTCTTCGAATTCTTCTTCTTCTTCCTCTTATTCTTGCTGGATGTTCATACATTGTTCAAATGAAGATGAATCACCTGTCTCTTCATCGAAATCACATGAATATTCGTCTGTTGTATTCAACTGGACATTTGAGCAAGACTGGCTTTGGCAATTAGTACACTCTGGAAAACACAGTAACCCTACTCTGCTACAGCCACATTTAGCACAACAACCCCTTTTGCAATTGCAAAAAATAGTGTTTAGGAGTTTTTTTGGAGTAGGTGGGAGTAAAGTTTGAATCGGTTCCAAAGTATTATCTGTTAATTTCCAACCCCAGTCTTCTGGGTTCAGTTGATTGCCTAGCCATGTGAACTTGATAGTAACGAGCGTTCAAATAAAAACGTGGTCAAGTTGGTTATGAAAATTTGGACGTAGGGCGTAGCGTATAGCAAATGAACTTAAACGTCATCTGTCAAAGCGCTATATCGCCGCTATCAATTTGAATATTTTCGTTTTAAAAAGCGTTTAAAATGGTGTTTTCTCAAGAACAAAAAGTGTTTATCATAGAATCCTACTTTAGAAATGGACGCAAGATTGATGGAATATGGAAGTATTCTATTGAGGAATGTTTCATAGAATTTCAAAATCAATTTCCCGGCGTTGTTGAGTACAAAATTTTTCAAAGTGCAGTTCAGCGTTGTGTTAATGTTTTTCGTGAAACGGGCAGTGTAACAAGAAAAGAAGGAAGCGGCCGACCTAAAAAGCGGACTGAAGAATTAAAAGAAAATGTCCAACAAATAATGGAAAATGCGCCAAGAACTTCTGTACGTGTTTTATCACAAATGGTGGGAGTATCAGTCGGTACCTGCCACACAGTGTTAAAAAAAGATTTGCGTTTGTTCTCCTTTCGTTTAACTTGTCAGCAAGAACTTCATGAAGTTGATTTTCCGCGACGGGCTGTATTTTGTGAATGGTTTTTAAACAACTACGGTGAACTTCATAATATCACTTTTTTTCTGATGAAGCCTGGTTTCATTTAAGTGGTTACGTAAACTCACAGAATATGAGAATGTGGTCTTCTGAAAAACCAGATAACTTTTTTGTCGAGGGCCCTCTACACGCTCAAAAAATTGGAGTTTGGTGTGCTCTCAATCGAAGGAGGATTTATGGACCTATTTTTTTTAATGGTACTCTTACTGCGCAAAGGTATAGAGAAGAAATTATCGCTCCTTTTGTTAACCAGCTGGAAGAAAACGAAATTACAAACTTTTACTTTCAACAAGATGGCGCAAGGGCACATACGGCAGGCGAGACGATGAATATGTTGAGGGAAGTTTTCCAAAATCGACTAATAAGTCTCAATGCTGAACATGAATTTCCACCGAGGTCATGTGATATTACGCCGTGTGATTTCTTTTTGTGGCCTTACCTTAAAAACACTATTTTTGAACTGCCTATTCCTGATTTAAACCATCTGCAGGCTCGACTTATAGACAAGATTCGTGAAATTAACAATACCCCGAGCATCTTAGAAAATGTCTTTAATTCTTTGAGGAACAGGTGTGAAAAGTGCTTGGAACAAGGAGGAGGACACTTTCAGCAGCTGCTTTAATTTATTGTTATAACAAGGAGGGGGATACTTTCCGCAGCTCCTTTAATTGTTTATTATTATCACGATTATTCTTTAAAATAAAGTTATATAGTCATTAACGTTATTGAAACTGACAGCTTCTATACAGCTCGTTGAGAAATGAGGTTAAGTTGGTCGCTATAAGCTACTCCCTACGTCCAATGTGTCAGAGCCAACTTCGACCGCGTTTTTATTTGAACGCTCGTTATATTCGATACAAGTGTTGATTAGCAGAAGCCGATGTTGGAGGAAGACAATATAGTTGTACTTGTTTCTTGTTTCGTGTATTTTTTACAAAAGTTTTTATAATAGAGTAGCCAGTTGTTATTCAAGGCCATGCGGGTAGAGGGATTGACTAAGGGACTGAGTTTCTTTTGAGTGTACATTCTCATAATAGTATAGTTTATACATATAAGAGACACAAATAGGCATTATTGTATTAAGTGCCTGACTATGTCTTAGAAAAAAAAAAGTATAAGGACTATTTCTGTAGATAATTTTAAGATCTATAATTTTTGTCTGAGCTACTTTTTTGATAAAACTTTCGAAAAAAATCCAAAAAAAAATCAAATTTTGACCTTTAACCCTGAATAACTTCTTTAGCACACATGGGATCGATGGGTACTGTTGACACTTTATTTCTAATGGTGTACTCAAGGTCTCTACCAAAATTTAGCTCTGTCGGAATTTTCGTTATTTGACCACTATTTTTATGACTAATTTGACCGAACTATTTTGAGGGATAATGGAACATCCCTCCTTCCAACCTATTTGACAACAATGTACTTAGACATTTTCATATATTTTTATACATATATTTCATATAATTCAAAAGTTTTATTACATTATTAATATCCCCAACGGTAAGTAAATACCTATAATAACTGAAACTTTGTATGTTATTATAATCTGAGACATCGCGACCTTAACAGTTTTTCGTTGTACCCAATGGTTCTCGATTTACAATCATTAGTTTCAAAATATTTTATATATCCACCCACACTTTTTTATATTTTAATGGGCAATAAATCTACCTCTGTCGTCAAATATGTGGCCCCTATGGTCGAGGTTAACAATAGTCTCGATTACCCTTATGGCCAATTTAAAATGTAGGTAAGGGTTTCGGTTTCACCCTTTGAAATGAAAATAATAGGTAATATAATGATATTTCAAGAGTTTGGAAGGGCTATTACAATAACTTACTACAACGGTGGCGGAGCTAACAATTCTAGGAATATTTCCGGTGGTAATAGTTGTTATTGCAGATGTGTGAAATTCTCCTCAACGCAGGAAATTGGCTTTAGATATACAAAGCATTTTGGTGCAATAGACTGTAAGTTGACAATATACAAGGATGGTTTCTAAGTCCATATCATAATTTCGACAGATTGCCCCTGCTTGTATTATTTTAGACCAACTTAGTCGCATAATAAAAAAGATATAGGGTGTCAAAGTGAAAAATAAAAAAATGTTTTTTTCTTAGTAATTTGTAAAGTTTTAGTTAGACATGTTTCAAAGAGGGCAAAAAGTTGAAATGAGAAAGTGTTCTTCTTTTTTCAATATCACCTCAAACAACGCTGAAATGAAACGAAAACTGATTTCCAAAATTTTGTTTTTATTCAAATTTTTCAAAAACTAATCATGTTAGCCTTGATTTTTCAAAGGCATAATGTTGGTCCCCTAATAGGCCCATTCAGTGATATATAATTTTAAACTTTTTCTTTAATTTTCTGATAGTATTTAACCACCTAAATATATCTTAAAAAAATTAGGTCAATAGGATTAATAATAAGTGATATATTTAATTTTGAATTTGTAAGACCCTTAAAAAGCTCAACACTGCGGAAGAACAGGTAATGACGTCACGATACCGGCCACTCGGCGATCAAGTCGCGAGCAGTCGGAGAGATGTGTAGATATTTGCTTACCTATATTATATACCTATATTTTTAAGAGTATAAATAGAGAGTGTATAAGAGATATACACCAAGTCTTGTTGAAATGCATTTTTCACACAACATATTTATTATAAACATAGAATGTCTTGGAATATCTAAATACATTTTCGGATATTTCTCAATGACGTAAATGGTTCATTTTTCTACATTTTCTGTTGCTTTCCATTTTTATACAAATGTACCCAACGTACTAGACTCGGTACTTGTGAATGTATGCGACGACGTGTATGTGCGAGCAACTCAGAACCACCCTCGTTTTTCTGTGGTTGCCCGTCTAGGAGGTTGTAAAATATTATTATTTAAATAAATTGCTTATAGGTGCCTCTCGCAACGTATTTCGAAATTTTTGTGGACGGGAACGTTTAGATGGGGTAGAATTTTTTTTTTCGACATAAATTTGAAAATTCTGCTCTAAATGTTTAAATAATAATATTTATAACCCCTTATACGGGCAACCAAAGAAAAACGAGGGTGGTTCTGAGTTGCTTATAGGTCCCTCTCGCCGACGTATTTCGAATTTTTTGTGAACACGAACATTTAGATAGGGTAGAATTTTTTCCGGCATAAAGTTGAAAATTGTGCTCTAAATGTTCAAATAATAATATTTTACAACCCCCTAGACGTGCAACCAAAGAAAAACGAAGGTGGTATTGAGTTGCATACCGTGGCTGGGGAAACCGTGGATAACATCACACAAACTTTTCATTTTTCGGTAATGAAATAAATATTTTATTCGGAGTCGATCCTGAGGTACTTTTGCAGCCTGGAACTATTCAATATTTGTACAATCCTCGGTTTCGACCCATTTAGACATAAAAACAATGATTAACGAAACTGCCAAGCGAACCACACACCGTATGTATTAACACAGAATGGGATGAGAGCGAGCGGAGTGCTTTGCTAGTCGCCCGTACCGGTATTATGACGTCAGGCAATGGTTGCTCAACGTTTTTCCGCGCTCTGTTTTCATTAATTTATTTCATATATTTTTCGTTGAAACAAAAAATTGATTTTTGGCATACTAACTAATTAAAGGGTAAACTTTTGAAATATGCAATAAAAAATTTTTACTGAATGGGCCTATTATGCAACATTGCCTTCACTAAGTTTCCGAGGTCCCTGTAGTCGCTTCTCACTACAGGGATCTCGGAAACGGTAAGGGATACGAAGTAGCTTAAATGGGGGCAAAGTTGCGTAATCAGGGGACCAACATTATACCTCGAAAAAATCAAGGGTAACATGATTAGTTTTCGAAATATTAAAAAAAACGAAACTT
The DNA here is from genome assembly GCF_000390285.2 of Anoplophora glabripennis. Lineage (NCBI taxonomy): Eukaryota > Metazoa > Arthropoda > Insecta > Coleoptera > Cerambycidae > Anoplophora > Anoplophora glabripennis. The sequence goes on along the minus strand of NW_019416264.1, from coordinate 434,548 downwards.
TGGAAATCCGTTTTTGTTCCATTTCAGCCTTGATTTTTCAGAGGCATAATGTTGATCCCCTGATTACGTAACTTTGCCCCCATTTAAGCTAGTTTGTATCTCTTACCGTTTTCGAGATCCCTGTAGTGAGAAGCGAATTTGTAACAGCCTGTATAAAGGTAGCAGACTGACTTTAAATTTTGTAATTTTAATTATGTCAGAATTTGCAGGAATTTTACCGTAAAACCGTGAAATAGGCACATTTTCTAGACCGCGCTTATAATATAATTTATTACTTACTCAAGTCGTCAGCAGCAAATTTCATTAGTCTGCATCAAACATCAAAATGGTGAATAAATAATATGTATATAAATAATTGATGAAAATCAACTTTTAACTAGGTAATTAATTTAATTAAATGAAACAAAAGACAGTTTAAGGTGTTCTTAGCGACATCTATATTTTAGGTAACAAATAAATTAACTTTAGTATTTAGTCTCCAAACCTATTTTCTGGCCATATCAAATTTCATTGAAAAGTGATTAGGTACCTTTCTTTGTACCTAATTTGAAGTTTACGGCAAACAGCAGACTTAAAAAAACCAATAAAATTATTTTTATATAGCATTCTATGTTGATTAAACTATACCACATTAGATTTCTAAATAAAACCGCTAGGTGGCGCTGATTGTGAGATGCATTGCAAGTTGTCGATGTCTTTCCAAATTTTACATACCTATAAGACTTCAAATGAAAATTGTTTTATAATATATAATAATTATATTAAATATATATA